>NW_004524634.1:9703688-9715112 GCF_000260255.1 Octodon degus | reverse complement strand
TTTTAATATATTCCAAAAGATAAAAGGAAGGTATGAATCTATGTAACATTAAAATCCATATATTTTATCCATGGTGTATAAGAAAACTTTTTATATTTTGCTATTGTATCTTACAGTTTTGCTATATTCCTTAAGGTTATTTTTATTTAGAATTCTCTGCACAGTTACATCATCTGAAAATAGTTTTTTCTACAATTTCCAAGTAGATACATATTTAGGGTGTGTGTGTGTGTGTGTGTGTGTGTGTGTATTATTGATCTCAGAGGGACTCCCTATAAAAATTATTCAAAGTCATTTTTAATATGTCTTTGACATGAGGGACAAATTTTCAACAAGTTTCTTAAAATTGATTATGTTAGCCCCAGGCTCACATATGAATCTATCTGATATCCTACAGCTGCCCTGTGACACATGCATCAGTTCCATTACTCCATGGGATGAATAAAAATAAGAAAATAAACATGTAAGTAACATGTCCATACTGTATTCAATTGTTGATATACATAATCAATGTCCCAGCCTGAGGAATGGTGAAGCGGTGCAGGCAAACATTGCAGTCCTTTCAATAGTAATAAATAAATAAAATATAAAAGGTGACTGGAATTTATTCATATGCATTTATATTCATGAATTTGATGAGCATGATTCATAAGTGTTTATACCATTATAATACTTACTGATACACAGTTAACTGGCCAAATATATTGGTTGCTTATACTCAGGAAATGCAATTCCTGATTAACAAGAAACATGGACCATATCATACTGTAAGTCATTGAGTTTTAATTTTTGGCATTGAATGCAAAAGTGAAACAGTAAATTTCATCTTTTAATGAAATTCTAATTAATAGATAAACCAGAAAAGATTGTGATCAAGGTGCTAATGATAGATATTAAGATTGCAAAGACTTTTTCATGTTCAATATCTTTTTTTTTTTTTTCTTTTTGGCAGGACTGGGGATTAAACTTAGGCCCTTGTGATTACCAGGAAAGCACTTATTCTACTGAGCATATATCTATTTAAATTTTCTACATATATTAAATATGAAGGCAGATTTCCATAAAGATGATATAGAGATGATATGTTTTTTCTTTTTTTTCTGTTCTTTTTTTTTTTTTTTTGGTGGGACCGGGGATTGAACTCAGGCCATTGCACTTGCCAGGGAAGCGCTTATTCCACTGAGCCATCTCCCCGGCCCCTAGAAATGATACATTAATGATCATATATATATATATATATTAATATATCAATGATATATAATTAATTAGTAATAACATTGCAGTTTCTCTTGCAGGGCTTGTTTTCGTTTGCACCAGTTTGGCACTCCTTTTCATGATAATTTGTAGAGTGATACATTATACTTGCTCGCTGCATTACTTTATCATTCTAATGGGATTCTTTGCATTACTCACAAGTGAACAAGGAAATAAGCCGTCCTCCTCTGCTTCTACAAATATATGTTAAAGTAAAACAGCATCATGAGTCATATCTCAAAAGATTCCGAGTAATGAAATTTAAAGCATCATAAAAGCAAAGGCATCAGGCATTTCCTTATAACAGCATTGACTCAGTTCCTTGTCAGTTAATTTTTAAGCAGGAAATAAAGCTCCAAGGCACACTTTTATGTCACTGGAGACTCATCAAGTTCTGTAGCTGTTGACTGTGAGAGAAACTACACTGGAACCACTTCAGGTGGGCAGCACTAGTGTGACTAGGGACACAGAGACTTTTCTGCTGGCTCTTTTTATGAAATGCCTATAAAATATGTTCCAATTACAATGAATTATGATCTTGAAAAGTATTTATGTCCAGATAAGATGGCAAATTATATCCTTTTCTAAGTTTGCCCCACTAATTCATTAAATAAAAAATTTAGCTTTAATCTCCTTACATAAATTTCATCAAGTGTAGAATGTCCCATGCATTTATAAATATATCTCATTTCCTGCCCTGAGTGGGCACATACTTCTCCTTTCTATTCTTTGACATCAACTTCTGAGCAGAGCAATTTGTATTGTTTCCCTTTACGTTTACACTGGCTATTACCATCTTTGCTGAAAAGATTCTGTCCTTTCTCTTTTACTTCTTCTACCAGGCAAGATTCTGACTAGTATGTACCACTGTCTCTTCCTCCGGGTATAGAGTTTCTTTGTTGAGCATTGCTATGATGCACTTATTGGTTGAACATTATACATTTTTTATTATACATTTTAAGCCACACATCTTAGGAGGTGCCATAATTAAAGGTGTTTATTGATGTATTGAAGAATCCTCTTCTTTGTTCAGTATGTTAATTTTGCTCTAATATCTGATGGTTCTAGCAAAGTCATGTTAATGTATGTGTAATTATAATGTGCTCTTTATTTCAGTTAGGAACTGAGTCCAATAGTCAATTTGAAAACACTAGTAGAAACATCACACTGCTATCAATTATTGAACCCCCAGTTTTACTAACAATAGGTATAAGGAAAGATATGCAGAATCTACATAGAAACACTGTCTCTTGTGATGTGTACTTATGACATATTTCCATCCTTTGATTATTTGATATGACTAGTGGGTTTAAACTCTTAACTGATGCAAATTAGGCCTAGTTCACGTCTCTATTGTAATTTTGTTAGTTGTATTTAATAATGCTTATTAGAAATTCATAATTCCTTTGTGGATTCAATTATGTTAGGATTATTCTTCTTTCAAAGAACTCTATTGACAACTATGAAGAAACTAGTGATAGAGTATGTTATGAACTTTCTGTTTATATAATTTCATTTTCTTTAAAAATATCTAAAGAATACGAAAAAATATAGATACTATCAGAAGAAATGTCAAGAATTTACCTGGATTTCAAGATGTTTACATTAAATTTTTCTGTATCATTTTTAATTACATAAAGATTGATTAAGATAATAAAAATATTTATCAAGGTGCCATATTATTATAATTTCAGCACTTTTTTCAATACAACTTAATTTTAGGAGAGCAGCACATAGGAAATGAGCACATATGATAGCATGGCAAACCACTGGACTCTGGAAAGAAATGATTTCTCTCAAATGGAAAACATGGATGTGTTTCATGCACAGACACTAGTGACATGGGAAAGGGAGACATGGCTGTGGCAGATGGCAGCAGAGGAAGCAGGACTGATGGTGAGAGCATGCATGGTAACCTGAGAATGCAACTCATTTGAATAACAGATTGTAAGGAACTTCCAGAGAAGAAAATCTAAACATAAGAAAATGGCATGCACACCCAGAATACAATTCCACAGCCGGATTTAAGACAAATAACCCAGAATTATAGTGAAGAAATAGGCGAATCTCTTATTCAGAAAATACATATATGAACTTAAGTTGAAAAGATTTCACTTCATTATCTTAATGAAATAGAGGGCAAGTCCAATAGTTCAGCAGACTAAAATGTCTGCTTAGGCAGAGCACAGTGGCCAGGGTTCGATTCCCAGCTTGCAGTGCTGGTCCTGCCCCAGGAGCAAGCTGAGACAGAGATGGATACTGGGCATGGTGGCACGTGCATATAATCACAGTGCTTGGGAAGCTGAAAACAGAAGAATCACTGAGAGTCAGATCTACATCATGATACCCTGTAGACCCTAGACCCTGTCCTAAATACAGAAAAGTAAATAAATAAGTAAATAAACATGAAATAGAATTTGCAACAAGCCCTTTTCTTGATAAAAGACATCTCTCCGTCCCAGCTCAAATTTTCAAACTGAGATTTTACAGTTTTCTTTTGCCCAACTCAAAATTACTCATCTATTTGTCATATCTCTCCATTCATACAAAATTTAAAATGTTTAATAATTTAATGTTTCTAGTATTCCAACCACTGTACAAGTTCACGTGTGTGTATGTTGTAGATAAATCCAAATAGAATGGGAGTTCTATTTCCCGTCAAAGAACTCAAATTACAGTAAATTCATCTTTTTTTCCCTTTCCTTAATTTATATATTAAATGAATGATTCACCTCTAAGAATTGAGGTTGTTATGGCACAGTGTTGTTTGTGCATCTTTCCATTCTGAGAATCTCTGTTGTCTCCTCATGAAAGCCTGAAGGTTATATTCTAACTCCAAACCCTCTCACCATCAATTCTATCTCTAGCTTTTGAGCTTGACCTGTCCACTTCTTCTTCCAAATGTCATTCCATTTATACACATATTTGATCACTTGAAAATAAAGATTTTTTTGTGTATTTAGGGGTCTTCAGGGTGTTGAGGGTCTCACTACAAGATCAGACTCATAGTAATCTACCTGTTTACAGCCTCGCAAGAGCTGGGATCATAGGCATGTGCCACCACAACCAGTCTTTGAAAATAAAGATCTTTCATGACTGTTTTTTAAGTAAAATGTTCTAATTTATTTACAATAGGTCATTTATGCATTTTGAATTTTTGTATATATATATATATATTTCATTTTTATATTATTATATATATAATATATATATATATTTATATATATTATATATATAATATATATATAAATATATATTTATAATATATAATTATTATATATATAATTTGCATTTTTCCATTTCAAGTATTTTATATGTAATTCAATGCCACTGTCAATGTCCAAATGTTTTATCACCATTTTCCATGGAGCTCAGAAATTGTTATCTATTTTACTCCCAGCATAGTTTTCTAATGTAACATTACTTGTTTAGAGCTCTTCCATATTCCATGGAAATAAATGTACAGTACATCTCTCTGCTACTTTTTGTACCTATTGGCATTTGTCAGTGCCCAATTATTACTATGAAAATCAAAGGAAGTGTCAAGATTACAGTTGGGATAAAACAATATTTGTATTACAATATCATTTTAGCTCTAACTCAAGAAACATGTATGAGACTTTGAGCCTCAAAACATTGATCTACAAAATGGTGGTGATAAGTACCTAACACAGATGCTGTAATGATTAGAAATGATTAGAAAAACACAATTAGTTAAATCTCAATTGACTCATCACCTTATTTGCAAAATATTCCTCTGCACTTCAAGCATAATTAATTGCTATTACTTCTGTGATTCTGCAAGTCTTTATTCTTAGCACTTATCCCATTAGAAAGTGCATCTCAGATTCCCTTTAACCAGCACTGAAGTGTGAACTCTTTTTTGAAAAACTGATAATAGAACTATTTAACTATATAGATCTTTTGACTGTGCATGTCTGAGGAAGCAAAGACATTCATTTTCTTGATATGAACTGAACTAACTTCTCTTGGATTGTAGAAAATCCAAATAGTAGTTGGTTCTGATGATCTGTACCTGTAATCCCAGAAAGCTAGGAGGTTAAACAGAAGGACAGCAAGTTGGAGCCCAATTGGGACAACTTAGAATAGCTCTATTTCAATGAATGAATGATTGAATCAATCAATCAATCAATCAATCAATCAATCAATCAATGATTGAAAAGGTCCTAGGCTCAATCCCCAATACCACCCCACCACCACAACACCAAATCCAACTATAGGTCAATTTTTGTTCAAAATTATTTATTCAACTTTAATTCAAAGCTTATAAGTTAAACAATATCAATCCAGTGGATTGGTAGGAAAGCTGTTTGGATAAGCTGTTGGAGCTGTTTAAAGCTGCTGGTTCTCCTGGGCTATCCTGCTGTATTACCTAGTCATGCTGGCTTTCCTGAAAAACTTGGCTGTTCTTTTCAGGGGAGGAGCTCCTCATTGTGGCTGAGAATTGCTATGGTTCACATTTGGGTAGGTCTGGTTTTCATTTTGAGCATCACTCCCTGGCTCGAGAAGGGCTGGTGGTACACAGCTCAGCCTCCTGGAGAGGCTTGTCACATTTGCTTTCCTGATGGGAACTCAGCTTTCCTCACTGGAGGAGATCAGGCCCTCTTGGTTTCTGAGGAAGGCTGTGGTACTTTTGGGGAGAGCCGTGGTCCTTACCTTGAATTTTCATCCTGCGTCTAGCTGAGATCCCTCAGCCTGTTAACATAGGTCCTTCATCCTGCTGACATAGACTTTCCAGCTTCTACCACTGACCTTTGGGCCTCTCCAGCACAGAGCCATGAAACAGGCCTTCATAAGACATTGTCTTGGGCTCTAGGCTTCTGGATGGATACATGGAAGGCATTGCTATGAACTCTAGGTCTTCAATGGACTCATGCAGGACATTAGGATCCAGGTGGATTCTTTGGTTTTTAGTGTGTGGGCAGATTTCCTGTATTCTTTGTACATGATTCTTTGAGTGATTACAAAATAGTCTTATAAAATGTGCCCTGTGTTCCCCTTGCAAAAACCCCAAACCATGACACCATGCAACAGAATATTTCTCATGAAAGGCCTATTTTGATATGTTGATGTATATCCCTTTAAGATGTATTTCATTAGTTGTATTTCTTAAATAATTGCTACTTTCAGAGAACGTCTTTACTTTGGGAGAACTTAATGCGTAAACCATGGCACCCCAAATACAAAAAGCATAATGGCTTATATAATACTATCTTATTTTATAAAACTGATAAATGATATTTTTATGTCAGTTACTTAGTAAAATACTTTTATCTTGGAAATAAGTATAGAGTAAATATCAAGTGAGATTTAGTCATTGAAAAGTTGTTTTCATGGCATAATATTTTAGTCTTTTAATATGCACAAATAAGAAATAAAACCTAGCATGGGGGTCAGCTTCCCCAAAACTTCAGTTTTGAGAAGTCTGCTACAAGGTAGTAGCAGAGACAATAGATCCTTTTCAACACAGATTTATGGTTATTTCGCTATGGTTCTGCTTGTGTCAGCTAACTTTGGCTAAAAGAACCCTTTTACACGTGGTGTAAAATCTGTAAATCTAGATTCCTTTCTCCTCTCTCTCTGAAAACCATGTCTTAGACCTTGCCACATTTTTTTCTTTGCCATATCTGTACTTAAAAATTCTTAATGTTTGTTGTATTTCATCCTACACGTTCTTTTGAATCCTACATGGGACTGGAAAGTAATTATAATTAGTCGATAAATTTTTTATGCCCTATATAAAAAAGATGCGACTTTGAAAAAATTTCTGTTTTGGTTTATATTACTTGGCATTTAAATTAAAAAATAACTGGGTTTTTGTGGTACATTATAAAATAATATCATTGGATTTCATGTCTCTCTGTACAAAAAATTGTAGCATATCATATGAACTTAAAATGTACATAAAAGAATGAGGTAGTGTTTGTCACACACTCTCTGTTGTTTACTTCTTTATGGTTGTATACAAAATGTCTGTAAATGGCTCATAACATCACTTAAGTATACCAGGACTTAACAATTACATGCTGTGCTCAACAGATTAAACAATAAAGCTGAGTAATTTCTACTCTGTTAAATATCTACAAATGAATTTATTAAAATGTACTGCTTTTTAAGGAAATATGTAATATATTAGAGTCTGTATCTGAATGAAGGTACCAAATGATATGAGAAGAAAGTATTCAAATAGTAAGGCTGTGTCTGTAAATTTCAATACAACAACATAGCCTTAAAATAATTATTCTGATAAGGGCCAACCAAATAGCTCAGTGGATTACAGCACCTGCAAGCAGGCACATGGACCTACAATGCCAACCCTGCCCCTGGGGCACACGAGGATGGCAAGTGAGACTGGGCATGCTGGTACACGCCTGTAATTCCAGCTCTTATGAGGCTGTAAACATGTGGATCACTTTGCGTCCAATCTAGTAGTGAGACCATGAACACCCTGTAGACCCTTCCCTAGAAAATAAAAAAAAGTTGTTATTATTATTTTGATAACATTTAAGTAAGGTATTTTTCCAACCTTCTTGATACATATTTTATTGTGATATACATTAAAACATTTTATTTAGTTCCATTAAAAAGTACTACATTATTGACATTATTTGTGACTAGCTCAAGTTATCACTGAAGAGTACCAAACTAAATTGTAGTATAGGAGAGCTTCCAGCTACCCTGTGCCGACGGGACCTACTATTGGTCCCAGCCCAGGTGCAGCGTGGGTGAGACCCTCTTCCACCACCTTGGGATGCCCCCAGCACTCCACAGGACCTCCCCCACTCCGTCCGCCAAGTAGGAATTTCTGCCACGTTCGGAGAACCTCCAGACCTAATCCTAGATCAGGTCCAGTGAGTGTGTGGGAGAGCTTCCTGCTACCCTGCACCCCCGGGACCTACTACTGGGCCCAGCCCAGGTGCAGAGTGGGTGAGACCCACTTCCAACCCCTTGGGACGCCCCCCGCCACTCCGAAGCACCTCCTCCACCCTTCCCACTGAGTAGGAATTTCGGCTCCATTCTGGGAACCCCCAGACCCAGTCTTAGCCAAGGTCCGGTGAGTGTGTGGGAGAGTTGCCTCTCGCCTCTACTCCACCTTGTCCCCTCCAGGCTAAGCTCAGGTCTGGCATACAGGCCTGGGGTGTAACCCTGCAGCTGGAATCCCTGCAGAGAGTATAGAGGATAGAACCACCCAGCTAGTCCAGTAGCAGAAATCCTTACCCGAGGGGCACAACAGGTTCACCCTCAAGGGCAGCAGCAGGAAGGAGCTGAGCACAGCAGATAGACACAAGCCAGGCACAGCTGGATATATCCAAACTTTGTAGAGCTGCACCTGAGCTTCAGTATGTGCTAAGGTTATAAATACAACAAAGATCTACAAAAAAGATCAGAAGACAATGCTACACAAAATGACGAGAAGGAAAAAAATGCAACCACAGAACCCAAGCCCACCCATAATAAGTGCAGAAGACACTAACACAGAACATAGGGATTCACACAGCTGAAAGCAATGAATCAAAGTCTTCTGAAATAGAAAAACAACTGCAGAAAGGTATAGAGGAACTCAGATAGGAAATAAAAGAAGAAATCCCTGAATTAATAACATCTGCAGTAAAGAATCAAATGCAGAAACATATAGAGGAAACCCAATGCCCACCCAGAAAAAGTGTAGAGGACACTACCTTGGCTCAAATGCATGAATTAATAGCGTCAATAGCAAATAAGCAACAGCAGAAAGATATAGAGGAAATCAGAGTGCAACTCTTTTCTGAAATAAAAAAAGAATTCTCAGAACTCATAGCATCTGAAGTAAAGAAGCAACTACAGAAACATAGGGAGGAAACCCAATCTGAAAAAAACACTGCAGTAACAGAATTTATAACTGCTTCTAAAGAAGACATTCATAAAAAAATTAGAGGAAAATAGAAAAATGATTGACTCCTTAAATGAGCAATACAGGAAAGAAATAGATCGCATGAAGCAGAGTCAAAGAGATATAGAGAAAATTAAAATCTCAATCAGAAGCTTGAAAAACCATTTGAGCGAAAGTGAAGATAGAGTTCAGATCTTGAAGATGCTGGTGCAGCTAGTGAAAAGGTAAGAAAGGATCTCTTAAAAACAACGAGGATGCAGGAAAGAATAATCCATCACCTGCAAGATGTTGCAAAGATGAACAATGTGAGATTAGTAGGCATCAATGAGGAAGAAGGAGTCAATACAAATGACATTAAAAAATATGGGCAGAAGTAATAGCAGAAAACTTCCCAAATATGAGGAAACAATCTGACATTTAGGTAACTGAAGCATATAGAATGCCAAAGAACCTCAACCCAATGAAAAACACACCGAGACATATAATAGTCAAGACCCCAGAAATTCAGCACAAGAATAATATACTGAAAGCCACTAGAGAAAAGAAACAGATCACATTCAAAGGAAAACCCAAGAGAATTATGGCGGACTTCACTTCACAAACCATGAAGACAAGAAGAGCATGGAGCAGAGTGGTTAAAGTCCTCTATGAAAACAAATTCCAGCCCAGACTACTATACCCTGCAAAACTCTCTTTCAAGTTTGACGGAGAAGTGAAATACTTTCTTGAAAAAGAAGAGCTAAAGAATTTAAAGACAAAGCCAACCCACACAGGCTACTGAAAGATTTTCTAGAGAGGGACCAAATGATCAAAACAACATTAATGAGATCAGAAGCATCCAAATAAATAGGGCAAGCAATTAAATACAGAAGAAAAAGGAGTAAACGACAACAGGTAAATAACCTGTCCACCATTAGTCAATACATCTCAATTCTAACCATCAATGTAAATGGACTCTATTCACCAATTAAGAGAAAAAGACTGACACAGTGGATTAGGAAACAAAATCCAACAATATGCTGTATACAAAAAACACATTTAACTCATAAAGACTTTCATAGACTGAAAGTCAAAGGATGGAACACAATACTACATGACCCAGCACCTCAGAAAAAAGCAGGGGTAGCAATCCTTTTCTCAGAGCGTCTCAACTTCAAACCAACGATGATCAAGTGAAATAAAGAAGGACACTATATACCTCTTAGGGGAAAAATTCAAGAGGAAGAGGTAACACTCATAAATATGTATGCACCAAACATGGGAGCACCCACCTATATAAAGCAAATCTTAATGGACATGAAAAACCTAATATCCAATATCACAATTTTAACAGAAGACCTTAACACCCCCTTATCTCCAAAAGATAGGTCAACCAGACAAAAACTTAGCAAAGAAATTACAGAAATAAACCAGAGCTTGAAACAAATGGACTTGGTGGACATATACAGAGTATTTCAATAAAAAAACACAGCTGAATACACATGTTTTTCAGCTGCACATGGGTCATTTTCTAAAATAGACCACATACTGGTCCATAGGTCATGCTTAAGTATATGCAAGAAAACAGAAATTATCCCATTTACACTATCTGACCACAGTGCAATGAAACTGGAAATAAATGACAAAAGAAATCAGAAAAAATCCTTAAATACATGACAATTAAATGACACCCTACTCAGCAACCAATGGGTCACAATGAAATTAAACAAGAAATTCAACAATATCCTCAATTCAATGAAAACTGAAGCACAACTTATTGGAATTTATGGGATACGATGAAAGCAGTTCTCAGAGGGAAATTCATAGCTGTGAACTCACACATTAGGAAAACAGAATGGGAACAAATAAATACCCTAATGCTGAACCTTCAACAACTAGAAAAGGAAGAACAAAACAAAATCAGAGCCCAAAGATGGGAGTAAATCATAAAGATTAGAGGAGAAATTAATT
Organism: Octodon degus; assembly: GCF_000260255.1. Taxonomy (NCBI): domain Eukaryota; kingdom Metazoa; phylum Chordata; class Mammalia; order Rodentia; family Octodontidae; genus Octodon; species Octodon degus. Next base: position 9,704,017 of record NW_004524634.1, on the reverse strand, counting down.
CAATTGCGATGAAGAAATAAATTCAAAGAATTAAAAAAGCAAAAAGCTTGTTCTTGGAAAGATAAAATAAAATTGATAAGCCCCTAGCTAACCTCATCAAACAGAGGAAAGAAACAATTCAAATACAAGCAATAAGGAATGAAGATGGTGTAATTACCACAGACTCATTGGAAATTCAGAAGATTATCAATAGCTACTTTGAGAATCTTTACTCTCACAGAATAGAAGTCACAGAAGAAATGGACAGATTCCTAGAAAGGTACAAATTACCACAAGTTAATCGACAAGATATAACCCCTCTCAATAGACAATAACAGCCAATGAAATAC
>NW_004524634.1:9694583-9702872 GCF_000260255.1 Octodon degus | reverse complement strand
AGCATTTCTCTACAAAGACAACAAACACACTGAGAGGTAAATAATAGAAAAAAATACCTTTTACAATAGTACCGAGGAAAATGAAATACCTTGGAATTAATCAAACTAAAGAAGTCAAAGATCTTTTCAAGGAAAATTACAGTACTCTGAAAAAGAGATCGTAGAGGATTTCAGAAAATGGGAAGATAATCCATGCTGCTGATGGGAAGAAACAACATTGTGAAGATGGCCATACTCCCAAAATTGCTATAAGGATTTAATGCAGTCACTATCAGAATACCACCGACATACCTCACAGACTTAGAGAAATCATTCCTAAAATTTTCTGGAACCAGAAAAGACCTAGAATTGCAAAGGCAATTCTGGGCAATAAAGACAAGGCAGGAGACATTACTATTCTTGACTTGAAATTATACTACAAGGCTACTGTGTTAAAACCAGCATGGTAGTGGCAACAAAATAGACCTTAGGATCAATGGATAGATTAGAAGATGCAAAAGCCGCTATGAACAAACTCAGCCACCTTATCGTTGACAAAGGTGCCAAACATACTTACTGGAGGAAAGATAGCCTGTTTAAGAAATCCTGTTGGAAAAACTGGCTCTCCACATGCCAAAAACTCTAACTTGACCCAGGTCTATCACCATGCACTAAATTAAAGTAAAAAATGATTAAAGATCTAAACATTAAAGCATTGACGCTAAATCTACTGGACGAAAAAGTGGGAGGAACTCTTGAATACAGAGGGTTAGGCAAATACTTCATTAACAGAAATCAAATCGCATGGGAAACAGGTGAAAGAATTAGCAACTGGAACCTGCTCTTACTGAGAAGTTTAGTCACGTCAGAAGAAATTACCAACAAAGTGAAAACCAACCCACATAGTTGGAAAAAATCATGACAAATAAATACTCAGACAAAGGTCTGCTCTCTAGAATCTAAAGAACTAAAAAACACTAGGGCCCCAAAATTTAAAGACCCAATTCAGAAATGGGCGTCCGAGATGAACACACACTTCTCAGAGGAAGAAATTAAAGAAGCGAATAAATATTTGAAAAAATACTCCACATCACTAGCCATCCGCGAAATGCAAATTAAAACAACATTGAGATATCATCTGACCCCAGAAAGAATGGCTATTATAAAGAAGTCACCCAACAACAAATTTTGGAGAGGTGTGGTGAAAAAGGAACCCTTCTCCACTCCTGGTGGGATGTAGACTGGTGCAGTCGTTATGGAAGTCAGTGTGGAGACTCCTTAGAAAAGTTGGTCTGGAAATCCCCTTTAAACCAGCTATTCCTCTACTGGGAATTTTCCCAGAGGATCTGAAAACATCATATCATAGGGATATATGTATGTCTATGTTTATAGCAGCACAATTTGTGATAGCCAAATCTTGGAAACAACCATTATGCCCATCACCTGAGGAACGGTTGAAAAAGATGTGGTATTTTTACACAATGGAGCATTATTCAGCTATTAAGAATGATATATTTGAAGCCTTTATATTGAAGTGGATGCCACTTGAACATATACTCATAAGTGAAGGAAACCAGACACATATGTGTAAATATTGTATAGTCTCCCTAGTATAAGAGCTCAAATGAAGAAATACAAATAGTAATGTAAAATACAAGTAAAAGGAAAGCAGGATCTCAAGCACTAACTAATCAAGAGAGGGAAAAGAGAAGAGATAGGAAACATGAATAAGTCAAGCCATACAGTTATATGCAGAAGATGAGCAAGGCAATGATCCTGAGATTCTTCAGAATTTTTTTTTAATCTAGCAGTTAATTGTAAAGATTCTCACCCTGACTAACTATATATACTGATACCTGTGAACTAAGCTACTGCACTGCAGATGGTAATTTGTAATAGTAATTTCATGCTTGGAGTGCCTGTCATTCTGATCTTCTGAATATAGGCAGCTTGTCATGACATGCCAGTTGCTGCTATGATGTCTCTTTGGTAGGTGGTTGTTCCAGAAGAAGGGAATGGTGAATGAAAGCAAGAGACAGGAAAAGGAATATTGTGTGACTGTCCTGCTTCAAGGTTGTATATGGTGAGATTTTCTTACTTATGTGTAAACATAAGATGTATATAATTTTTATGCCTATTTTTAAAATATATTCTAATTTCTAAATATCTTTATCATATTCTCTAGTGACTTAAAGTTCAACATATCAATACTTGACAAAAAATACCTGTTCCATATTATGCCTAAGATTTTTGATATGCAGACAGATAGTGAGGTTAAGCTTAACGGCCTAAGTGGTATGGTAATAACAATAAGTTTGTCTTCTGGATGGTTAACAACCTAAGTTTGCAGACCAAAATTAGAGAAAAAGGAGGGCTGCAAGGAAAGTCAATATTTTGGCCCTCATCTTCCAAGGTCACTTAAGACTCAGGACATATGAGAACTTGTACTGTAACGGCACGTAACTCAGTAGTGTCCTAAATTTTTTGATCAAGGAGATTATGGGCCCAATTAGGAAAGTGATTGATGATGTAGAGTGTGCCTAAGGAGAGTCACATGGAAGGAAACATTCTCTCAGGCTTTCACAGAGAGCACATTGGCCAAGCAATGGCTGTGAGTCATCCACATGGCTGACACTGACAAAGGTTCTACAATCTGAGGTACAGGATCTCAGGATAAATCCTGAGGGGGTTTCACTGACTTTATCAGACCCAAAAGCTACAACTCTTGTTGCATAAGTACTGCTTTACCTTGGTATTAACCATCCGGCAGAAAAGTAGAAAAGTGAAATATAAGAAATAAAGCCATCCTGTTATGTTGAGGTGTGGGGGACTCAGGTCAACAATTTCTGACATTGCCAGTCAAGCGGAAGACCCAATACTATTATGGACTACTGGACTCTTTTAGAATATTTTGCTGAGTTTACACACCTATAATATTCAAAAGCGGAACTTAACAAAAAAAAAAGGGTATACAGAAAAATATCCATTTTGTATCTGTGTATTCAAAGTAGTTAGGATTGATATATAGTTACATTCTCTTAATGAATAGAATGATTTGTTTTAATGGTGTTTGTAAATAGGATATCATGTCCACATCTTGTACAGTAATTAACCACTGGGAAGAATGTATTCAGTGTATTAATTATTTTACCTGTCCTACCGATTTGATTTGAAAATGTCTCATTGCTATTTGTTAATCAATAAATTTATGGGGAAAAAAATGAAGTCCTGAAACCAAAAAAAAAACGTAAAACTATATTAATGTGCTGAACTCTAAAAGGCTCAACTCAACAATTTCTGACATTTCCAGTCCTACAGATAACCCACTATGATTATGGACTACTGGACTGTATTGGATTATTTTGCTGAATTCACAAATCTACAATATTTAAATGGCAATGGAATACTCATCTCTGACAAAACTAAACAAAAAAAGAGGATACAAATGGAGGACCATTTTGTTTCTGTATATACAAAATAGGGTAGATATACAGCTACTTTCTCTTAAGTCAATGGGAAGAAAGATTTGTACTAATAGTGTTTGGAGAGGATATCATGTCTCCATCTTTACTATGAATAACTACTATGAAGACAACAATATGTGATGTATTAATTATTGAAACTGTCCTACTAATCCATTTTGAAACTGTCTCATTGCTATTTGATTCTCAGTAAAATCAATTAAAAAAACAAAGAAATAAAAATAAGATTAGGAAGAGTCTGATAATCCAGAGCATCATACCCTGTACAAATACACAAAATGAAAAGAATATTATCTTTAAAAATTTTTTATGTATTTTGTAAATGAAAGAAACATAAAAGACAATATCTTTAAAAAATAAATAAAAATAAATTGTAGTATATTACTTGATATAAAAATGCTAGTGTGGAAAATACTAGTATATATCAACATGCAAAATAAAGTGAACTGAAAAACAATAGCAAAAGCATTAAGAAAAAAACAGAAGACATCCATTTGTGACCCTAGTGTGCACATAAACTACACAGTTCTCTAGTGCCACTACCAGAGTGAAGAGTGCTTTATGTGACCAGAAGCTGGACTTGAAAGGAGCACAAGCAATGAGGTATAGCCAATATAAAAGTTAAAGATAGGGCATATTAAAGAATATTCTTAATAACTATGGATAATCTTTTGAGAATTCAGTATTTCTCTAATGTTTCATTATTATTATTTTTATTTGTTTATTTTTTACTTTAGGGAAGGGTCTACAGGGTGTTCTGGGTCTCACTACTAGATTGGACTTGTAGTGGTCCACCCGTTTACAGCCTCCCAAAAGCTGGGACTATAGGCACACGCCATCACACCCAGTCTCAATTGCCAGAGCGCCCCCGGGGTGAGGGGGACCTTCACAGCAGGCCTGGGGATTGAACTCCTGGCCCCTGCGCCTCCTTGCAGGTGAGATATCCGCTGAGATATTTAACCGGCTCTCTAATATTTTATTTTATATATTGTGCCACAGAGTCAGCAGTTCAGATAGTTTCATGAAAGTGATTTTTCTGAGCAATGGAAGAGTTTGTAAAACACAGAGACATTTTCATAAGTCATCAAATTCATCATTAGAGTCAAACTGTCAATAGAAATGGACAGTAACATTTACCTACTCAGAAACATTTTTGTAAATTTAAAGTGTATTGAACTTGTCTGTCAGTACAACTATTTGCTTGAAATTGTCGTAATTATGATTTCTGGAACACAGCACCAAAACATAAATTCAAGAAATCATCATTTGCAGATGTCAGGGCCAAGAAGCGTTCTCATGAAATACTGAATATATTAAAGTCATAAAATTGACAGACTGGATAACTTTAATAACTAGAATATAGGTGTACTCTGCATTTTTTAAGCAGGTGAAAAATGGAATTCATTTTCTTCCTTTCTTTTAATTCCACCTGCCGTAAGCTCATGAGTGTATCTGCCCCATGAGAAAAGCTGAGTTTTATCACTGAAAGAATCAAACATTCCCACCTTCCTGAGAAAAGTGACCCATATGTGGCTTTGTAGTGAGCTTTGTCTTTCTTTGTGATGTCAAAAAATTGGACTTTGTCATCATTTCTAATATAATCTCTCCATATTAATTTCAAAATAGTCTCTAAAACACAGATAAATGCAATACAAAGAAAACACAACTCTACCATCAAACTCACGTTTATGAGTCAGTCTCTCGAATCGTGTGTGTGTGTGTGTGTGTGTGCGCGCGTGTGTGTGTTGGCTGATTGTAAATGGGATAAAAATGATTACTAAGGCTTAGAGAACTATATTATGCAAAATTATGCTTCAATTCTTGGCCAATTTGTGTCTTAGTTCCTAAAATAACTCCTTTGTTAGAAACTCATCCCTAAATTCAGAAACTGGGAAATGTGTGGAGACAACGGGCTGCTGTAGCAGCCAGCACAGTTTCTTCTAGAGGTAAATCCATTCCTGGGATGATTCCCCACTTTCAGACTCTAAATATTCAGATACACTAACTTCCAGGAATGAAAAACAAAGCGCAAAGGAAAGGGTGAAAGAGGAGAGAAGTTCAATACGGAATTTATTTAATGTGAGGATTTCAACATGAATACTATAAATTGGAAAATGTAAATGCAAAAAAAGGAAAACAGCAGCACGATTCTTTATGGGAAATCATGCTAGAAATTTGAATTCCATGTTTACACTAGTTTTGTATAACAGCATCAGGTTTTAGAGTTCGGTGAATTCAGCAGTCTTGCTTGGAAAATATTCTGAGAATTATGCTCATCAACTTGACCTGCAGTTTAAGAAAGAAACTCTATAATCAGCTAAAGGATAATAAGTATAACTATCAACATTAAGTTTTAGAAACTATCAGGTGCAGAAGTATTTTCTCATTTTTAAATAAAAATGAAAGATATGAGATTTCTTTCTCTGGCATGAAAAGAGAAGCGGGTGAGAGGCAAGAAATCCTTTATTGCAGGGGTCAGGGAATTTGAGAAGCCAGAGACCCTGAAGGTAGAGACAGAAATTGAATGTTTTACAAGATTGGGCTAGGGGCGAGTTCACCTAGGTGATACGGGGATGCAACAGGCGCTGCTTGGGGGAAGGTCGGATCGCATGAAAATTATAAAAGGAAGTTCCCAGTTAACCCAGGGGGAAAAAACGGAAGACAGTCTAGGAGCAGCTGGCTGTCTGGGCTCTCAATTTTATGCTGACTTGCCTACATGATAACCCAGTAGACCCCTGCGTGGGTGCTGACCCATCAAAAAGCAACTATTGATTCATGTGTCTTCAGTGTTAAGCTAAAAGTTATTAGAACACCTTCACCTATCTTCAAATTCAGTTCAGCTCTACCTGCACATTGGTCTTCCCTTAATCATAGCTTCCCAGAAATGAGCAGAAGGCATGATGATAGACCATTACTATGAGAGGATTTTTACACTGTGTGATTTAGTTGCAAATGTGTTCAAATCAAACCAGTAAAAAGATTTTTCTAGCTGTCTCTGGTATGTGAATCACACATTTAAAATTTTATTTCCATAGAAATAAATAAAATAAACTTACAAACAGTTTAACAAGTAAAAATGTTTATTATATCTTAGTTTCTATTAATATTGCTTATTACAATGTGAACATATTTGCCACTCAGTGTTACCAAGCTTACCTACATATGAAATATTTAAAATCTAGTACAATAAACTGATTCAAATTCAACTTCCTTGACACAGCCAAAGATGCTTTTTATACTTATCTTGGCCTGCAATTGTTGAGTTCATGCCAAATATAATTCTCCAAGTCAATTTGTTTTCTCTGATCTTATCTACAATAAATTGTAGTTAATTTTCAGTGTTCTGGCAAACAAACGACACATGTCTAGATTTCATCCACCATTAAAAGTTAGTATATCCCCGTGTATTTATGATTCTTCATCAACATCATTCTGGAATCAGTTTCTAAGTTAAATTGTGCCATAATTTTATCTTGTGATTTTTCTCTCTTTCAATCTCTTCATCTCTGACTTCTGTGCTTTTGTTTCCTCTCTCTCTCTCTCTCTCTCTCTCTCTTTTTTGTGGAACCGGGGATTGAACTCAGGCCCTTGTGCTTGCCAGGGAAGCGCTTTTTCCACTGAGCCATCTCCCCAGCCCCTTTACTTTTCTCTTTTATTTTTATTTTTTTGTTTTGTTTCCTTTTTGATATAATAATATTTTAACAGAAATACTCAATGAATAGTCGTATGCTAAGATGCCTAAAACACTTACCACAAACTTCAGGGGTAATGCCAAACTGAAGTTGTGGTGAGCTCTAAAGCAGACATTGGCATCTTCAAGATTCAAGCCATGAAAAAGTACACATTCACAGGGATAAATTTAGGTTACTTTATGCACACAAAATGATGTTCAGTTCTGTGGCTGTGGCATCACTCCATTGCTGACCTGTCCACAATTATCTACCTTGTTAATTTTCTTAGCTGGCTCCTATTCATCAGTTTAGTCTATTCTGACAGTAAGTGGCATAAGATGACCCCCAATTTCTGCTCCATGTTGGATAAGCTTTGCATAATTCCGTCTCCTTGAATACAAGCATCACCTGAATAGGGTGGAATCACCATTTCAATGATGATTTTCACACATTGGAGAGACTTTCTCATGTTGATGTTTAGGAATTAAACATCTATGTTGTGATATGACTACATAAATAGGACCTGTGTTTTCCCTGAAGAACTAGTAAAAGTCCCTCTACAGGTGGCTAGGAGAAAAAGAGGCATTGGTCTCACACTAAGAGAGCTGAGTTCTACCTACAACAAAAATAAACTTAGAGAAACACTTTAAGTTTCAGATATATAGATGTCTAATTACAAGGCTCCAAGGAGAGGATATATATCTAAGTCAAACTGTGATGTCTACCCTATAAAAACTGTAAATAAATAATTAAATAAATAAATTTAAGTATACAATTATGGTAATATCCTATACAATGACAAAAATTAATGTATCTCTCCAAACACATCTTATCAGTTTTCTAGCTTCTCAATAAAAAATACTTCACCCCAGAGAGTCAGGTCAATCTGTTATTTTGTTCTTTACTTTCTCCATAGAATGCATTACCATCAAAATTATACATTTTATGATTGAATAATAAAATAATCTAGTATTACATATCAAAAATTATAACTGAATGATCAATAATTTCTAACTAGGGATTGAACGCATGACCTTGTGCTTGGAGGGCAGTTGCTTTTTTTTTTTTTCTACAGTTTTATTGATAAACATATAGCAATGAGACAGTTTCAAATCAAATCGGAAGTACAGTTTCAACAAATAATACACTGCATATAT
>NW_004524634.1:9672339-9689313 GCF_000260255.1 Octodon degus | reverse complement strand
CAAGATGTTCTGCTCCTGAATCACCTGGGTGGGTCTTGCCTCTAGCCTCTTTGCAGGGAGTTCTGTTGAAGGGTTCCGTGCTGGCCCTGCGTGCAGCCTGGGTCAAATGAGGATCCCCAGGCCCCGGGTCATCTCTCCCTCGCCAGGCCTGCGCTCTGGGTCTGTTCAGGATCCCGCGGCCTGGGTCGTCTCACTCACTCCTTGACAGTCTTTATATGCAACTTATTTAAGCCTCATTCTCACCCTGCAGAAGAAAAGGACTTATTCTTTAAATAAAATAACATGGAATATTGATATGCCAAATAATATTTTTGAGATCACATGATTTTCAAATGGAAAAATAAAATCCAAATTTTATTTTTCTGGAAGATTCACTATTTTATTCTACTTTAAATATTGTGGTTCAGCGCTGACGAGATAGCTCAGCAGACCTAGTGCCTGCTTAGTCAAGCACAGTGACAGGGGTTTGATCCAGGACATGACATGCCACTTTGGAACCACCCCACTGAAGTAGCTGAGCTGGCCACTAAGAGCAGGCATGGTGGTGCATGCCTCTAATTCCAGCACTAGGGATGCTAAAAGCAGGAGGATCACTATGAGTCCAAGATGTGTAGTGAGACCCTGTGCCAAATACATTTAAAAAACAAACAACAAAATAGTCATGTGATTCATATTTAACATCATTATAAATGAGTTGCAATCAAATGTGTCACTTAAATCTTCTTATTACAAATTCTTACACCTTATCCAGAGAACAAGAGAGAGAAGAGAAATAAAGATAAAATGTTAAAGATCTCATTAGATTCCAGTATTTATTTCCTATCCTATATGACAAAATATGCCTTTTCATTTTTCACATCATGATTGAAATACCCAAGGTAGATTTTTCTTATGAAAAACAGTTGACATTAAACTATTAAAGCAATAAAACAGAAAATCCGAAGAGACTTCACCACTGTGAAGATCCGTCGCAAACTCGTTCTGCTATATTACACTGGAGTCTCAAAGGGCTCAGTTTGGAAGTCACAACATGAAATAACAACTGAAACATAGGTAGAAACAAATTATAACCTATTATAAATGCAAATTACTTTTGTATTGCAGGGGTAGTGCATATTTATTAAGAAAACTTTAGGCAACCTCAGTGTGGAAAAGGTGCCTACAACTCAAAGCACAAAAGTGAAGATATATCAATCGTAAACATTTGACTACAATAGTTTAATATGATCTTATATTTACATTCATACAAGTAAATTCATACTGTGCATAATTTTTAGTGTTTTTATAAGCAATATATTACAACAACATTCACCATGTATTTGGATTTAATGTTGTACTGTTAAATATATTTCTGCTGAGTTCAACAGTTTTTGGTTGCCTGACTAATTAAATATGCACGTGCAGCAAAATTATTGCAGAAAAAGTGAATGATAAACCTATTTTTATTGTTCCTGCATGTTGTATTATTAAATGAGAAACTGCTATATCAAATGGAATATACACATACATACATAATGCATGTATATGTGAAAAAAATCAATATATATCAAAATGCACAGTAAGATGAAATGAATTATACATGAACATAATTTGCATGGCTTGTATCTAAGATCTAAGCATGGAAATTTCACCCATAAGTATTGATTTTTTAAACATCTCTACAATTAATAATCACCTCGTGAGGTATTAAATATGTGCATGTTTTGTTTTTCAGAATATGTACTGCTTTTTATAGCATTATTTTTCTGTTATTTTTCTTTTCTAAATACATTAAGGTTTTGTTTTTTGTGTTATTTGATACTGAAAAAATTTCTACATCAACATTTTAAGAGATCTTAATAAAATAAATTATGCATCAAAATATATAATATTAGTGATAATCTCTGGTAATTTCACTTTTCCTTGTAGATGTTATCTTCAATTTTCTTGTCCCTATATTTTGCTTTTAATATAAGAAATATTCTACTTTCTGTGGAAGATCTCTGAGTTCTAAGTTTACCTCATTTATCCTTCCATGAATTTATCTTATTTTATTTCTTCTCCTGGTTTTGTAGTTATGCTATCTATATCTTGTTGTTATGGTTATAGTTAAATTAAATTCTAGAAAATACGAATCTATACTATAGCTTTGCAAAATATAGGAATATTTGTGTGCAATATTTGTGCATGTGGTGTTGCAAGAGCAGAGGGTCAGCTTTAACTCAGCAGAGAAAAAAGCCAAATAATCCAAATCTTTCTTGAAATCTGAATTATTGTCTGTGAGGCCTGACCAAGAGGACCACAAATTCCTGACCACATAGATCTCTTGGGTGAAAACTGCCTTTGTCACATTAAATTTGGTACACAAAGACAACCTTGCAATCTAAGAAGGAAGGTACTGTCATCAACCTGGGTTCTTATGAAAATAGAAATAGAAGGTCTTTATCATTACCTGATAAAGGTTATCTATGATAAACCAATGGTTACCACTGTATTAAATGGAGAAAAGGTGACTGCTTTCACTTGAAAGCAGAAACAGGCAAGGATGTCTGCTCTCACCACTGCTGTTTCATATAGTTCTCAAAACATTATTTAGAAGAAAAAAGAAAAAAGAAATAAAATAAATATGAATAGGGATGGGAAAAGAAGTTAAATTATCTATTTTCTTTTTTCTTTTTATTAATTTTATTGAGGAACAAATAGCAATGAGACATTTTCAAAACCAATTAATATGACAATTTCAATAATTAATACATTGCATATTGTTGTCTTCGTAGTGGTTATTCATAGTACAAGATGCAGACATGATATTCTGTCCAAATACTATTAGTACAAATCTTTCTTCTCATTGAATTAAGAGAAAGTAGCTATATATCTATCCTAAATATTTTGTATATACAGATACCAAAGTGGTTCTTCATTTGTATCCTCTTTTTCTGTTTGGTTTTGTCAGATGGATATTCCATTGTCATTTAAATATTTTCTAATGATAATATTCTCTATATAACAATTACCAGAAAAATCCACAAAAAACTCCTAGTGTGCAAATTCAGCAGTGAAGCAGGACACAAGGCAACACTCAGAAATAAATAGCATTCATGTACACCAATAACAAATGCATAGAGAGGGAAATTTGGAAAAATAGTGTCAAAATAATACCAAGGAAAAATAAATATTTAGGAATTAACCTAACCAAGGAAGCAAAAGTCCACCTCAATGAAAATTATAGCACTTTGAAAAAAGAGAAAGAAGAGGATATCAAAAAATGGAAAGATATGGCTGAGTCACAGCCATTGCTTGACCAATTTGCTCTCTGTGAAAGCCTGAGAGAATGTTTTCTCTCCATGTGACTCTCCTTAGGCACACTGTACATCGTCTATCACTTTCTTCTGTGGCCCCATAATCTCCTTGATCAGGAAATTAGGGACACACCTAAGCATCCACATGGCTGACACTGACAGAAGATCTACAAACTGCTGTATAGGGTTTCACGGTAAGTCCTGAGGGGACTTGACTGACCTTGTCATATAAAAAAGTTACATTTTTTGTTATATAGATCTCACTTCATCTGGTCTTAACCATCCAGAAGAAAAGTATAAATTTGAGGTATAAAAACTAAAGCTATATTTCTATGCTGAGGTATAAAAGCCTCAAGTCAATGACTTCTGACACTGCCATCCTGCAGATAACCCACTAGTATTACAGACTACTGAAATTTCTTGGATTATTCTGCTGAATTCATACACCTATAATATATGAATGGACATGGAATACACATCTCTGACAAAAGTAATCAAAAAGGGGATATAAATGGACCATTTTGTAGCAAAAAAACCATGTATAAATATATATCTTTATATACAAAATAGCATAAATGTAGAGCTACTTTCTCTTAGTTCAATGAGAAGAAAGTTTTGAACTAATAGTGCTTAGAGAAGACATCATGTCTGCATCTTGTACTAAGAACAACTACTACAAAGACAACCATTGGCAATGTATTAATTATTGTAACTGAACTATTAAACTGTTTTGAAACTATCTCATTGCTACTTTTTTTTTTTTTTTTGAACCAGGGATGGAACTCAGGCCCTTGCGCTTGCCAGGGAAGTGCTTATTCCACTGAGCCATATCCCCAAACCCTCATTGCTACTTCTTTCTCAATAAAATTATTAAAATATAAAAAATGAAAAGATATCTCCAGTTCCTCAAAAGGCTGAACCAACACATTGAAGATGGCTAACAGATCCAAAACTGTTAAATTCATTTAATGCAATCCTAAAAAAAATACCACTAATATACTTTATGAAACTGGAGAAAGCAATTTTAAAATTCATATGAAATGGTCCTAATATAGTAAAAGCAATTCTGTGCAACAAGGGCAAGGCAGGGGCATCACAGTCCTAAAATTTAAAATATATTACAGAGCTATAATGATTAAAAATAGTGTAGTGTAGGAAACAATAATAACAAAAAATATTGAAAACCAGACTTATAGTCAGTGGTACAGAATAGAAGGTACAGAAACAACTCCAGGCAATCCTTCACTGGAGGAAAGACAACCTTTCCAACAAACGATTATGGAAAACGAGTTATCCACATACCAAAGTTTGAATGTAGACCTGTATCAATCATTATGCAAAATTGACATCGGTCAAAAATCTAAACATTAGAACAAACGTAAGCTGTTCAAAGACAAAGATGAGGTGAAACATCTGAAGACATAGGTGTAGGCAAAGAGTTTCTGAACAGAGCCCCAGGTGCACAAGAACTTATACCAAGAATCGGCAAGTGGTGTACTGACAGATAGGTTCACTAAATTAAAAAAAAAATATTTACAGCAAATGAAATCACCAACAAAGTGAAAACAGACAACAAGAGGAAAAAAAAATTCTCAGCTACTCTTCAAAGGACTAATACCTGGAGTATATAATGAACTTAAAAAAATAGACCACAATTTAAAGACTAAATTCAGGAAAATGGGCTTCTGCAATAAATTGAAACTTCTCATATGAAGGAATCCAAATGGCAATAAATACATTACAAATGTTCAACTCTTCTGGCATTCAAGGAAGGAAAATTAAAATAACACTGAGGCCCTATCTCACTCCAGAAAATGACTACCATGAAGAAATCAACCCAAAATAAATGCTTGTGAGGACATGGGGAGAAAGCATGTGCCACTCAGTCAGTGGCACTGTAAACTAAAACAACTTCTATAAAAATTAGCATGGAGTTTCCTTAAAAAAGTAAAGTAGAAATTCCATTTGACCTAACCATTCACCTTCCAGATATCTTCCCGAAAGAGTTACAGATGATGTACCACATCTTTGTAGATAGATAGATAGATAGATAGATAGATAGATAGATAGATAGAGAGAGAGAGAGAGAGAGAGAGAGATAGATAGATAGATAGATAGATAGATAGATAGATAGATAGATAGATAGATAGATAGGCAGGCAGGCAGGCAGGTAGACAGACAGACAGATAGACAGACAGCTAGCTACATTTTGGAAACAGCCTATAAGTGCATCAACAAATGGATGCATTAAAATGTGGTATTTGTACACAATGGAGTATTCCTCTTCCATAAAATTGAATCAATTGGGGCCGGGGAGATGGCTCAGTGGAATAAGTGCTTCCTTGGCAAGCGCAAGGGTCTGAGTTCAATCCCCGGTTCCGCCAAAAATAAAAAAAAAAATAAAAAAAAAATTGAATCAATTGTAGGAAAATGGATGTACCCTCAGACTATAATATTAAGTAAAGTGACTCAGGCATACCAGTTAAAACATGTGTGGCTTTTCTTATATGAAAAAATATGTATAAGACAAAAATAAAAGGTAATAGAAGAAAAAAAGAGGAAAAACATCAGTGTGGGTTTTTACCCATTGTGCAACCCAGCGTGGATAATGTATCTAAAAGTGTACCTTAGCTTGTCTTACATATTTTGTAGATTCCTGTGGCTATGAATCTGGTTTTCAGTCTGTACATATGATATTGATCTTTATATACGATCTTATAAAATAGATAAATGAATCTGATTCTTGAAAAATGAAAGGAAAGTGGAGAGAATGGGAAAAGAAAGGAATTAAAATATATTATGCACATATACCAATCAATCCCCTACAATGATTGCAATCATTTTGAACTTCAAATGTGCATTAATAAAATTAAAATAGCTTTATATAAACCTAACTATTTCATTATTTTTCAATTCAAATTATCTTACTGTAATGGAACCTACAATTTACCAGGTCTCATTTCACCTATATCTTTTTGTCTAATAGACCCTGCATTTGGACTTACTTACAGGATGTTTCTATTACTACATACCCTCTTTTTTTGAAAAAAAATTTTTATTCCATACCCTCTTCCAACATTATTTATTAACCTCTTTTCATATTGCTATGTCATAGACAATGGCAGATGTGGTCTCATAAATTTTCAGGTCTGGATTTGTATGATTTTAAATATTCAGGTGAAATACTGAAGAAACTGAATTAAACTCCAGGTAGCATTCACAAGTTTATGCAACGAATGAAAAAATAAAAAAGAAATTGGAGATCATGCAAAAAGACTATTTGTTTTCTATGTTCTTTTTAAGAAATTATTTGTTTGTTTTTACATAGGTTAGACCGGTAGTCATCCTCCTGCCTCAGCCTCCCCAGCACTGGGATTATAGTCATGCTCCATCACACCCGGATTCGTGATTGGCACAGTGCGTCTGTGGTTCCAGGGCCGGCATGGTCTCTGGTACCTGGTATCGAACTCTGGTCCTTGCCAGGCAGGTACTTAGAACACCAAACGATCTCCCCAAACTCTCCCTATGTTATTCCTTCAATATTTATCACTGTGCTGGAAGAGGTATGGTCTAAAAATATGAAAGTTTAAATTAAAAAAATATACAGCAGAAGGCAAATTGCATAGTCTCAAAATACTGTCTTTCACTGAGAACACACTTATTCCAACTTTTCCCCACTTTCTGAAGCAGACCTGGAGGACTTCTTCCATGAGTGAACTGGATTTTGCGACGGCTACACCCAGTGTCCTGAATCAGTTCAGTGCACTTACTTTGCACGATCGCTTTGATTTGGGGAGGAGTCAGCAGTCACAGCAAGTAACATGGAGAGGATTAAGTGGATGAGGACAGGCCGCGATGTTTTCATGACACTGCCTTTACTTCGGAGGGCGCTAGGCAAGTGTTCTCCATGTTTCTCACACCTCTCATCCACACTAATGAAAAAACCTGCTCAGAAATGATTCACAAGGCAGTGAGAACATTAGAATATACATGTTCAAATTTGGGAAAGTATTTTGAAGGGGATTAATAGCAATGTGTATTTTACTGTAATAAAAGTTTCAATTCAAACACCATATATTTTTAAAGCAACTGACAGCTAAAATTAAAACATTTAATTTTTAGTTCTACTTTTTTTGTACTTTTATCACATTTATTTTATTTGAAAATATAATGACCAATTATTTTAGCCTTTCTTTTCAGAAAGGTATATATTTTCCTCTTCATTGAATTTCAGACAGTGGTAATCTGAATGGAAGTTTCATTACAGATATTTTATATATACATTTATTTTCATGTTCCTCTATGTATGCATACACACACACACACACACACACACACACACACACACAGAGCAATTCCAAGTCATCCATGTAATTTAAAATCCAATAACTATACGAATACAGTGGAAAGTAAATTCCAAATGTAAGGTGACTAGGCTGTTGCAACCATTTATACGAAAAGGAAGTCCTGTGTTATTTCATAAAACTGCACAATTTTCCCCCTTAAACTCTAAGTCTTGACAAAGAACACAAACAAGTACAGTGTCATGGCAAATGAGTAATTAATCACTAAATAAGTTTCATCTGGTCATTGGCTTGCTATTGAAGTGTTAAGCATACCTTACCTCAAATCCATCACTTAATACCATTCTATATCACAACTGTTGCTAACACTCAAAATTATGCAAAAGCAAGGAGTTTCTGCCTGGCACAGTTCACAATGCTATTTGGGAAGACACAGTTTTCATTCATTTGTTTTTCTATGGAGGAAATAAACAAGAAAGATTTCTATTGAAAGGACAACAAGGATTTCAATTTTTCCCTTTTATTTTTAAATAATATTTGAAAACATTTTAAAAAGAACATGTGAGTGAATAATGCCTTTTTAATGTTTGGTTGACAAACAAGATACAGGAAACTTAAGTTTGAAAAAAAATTACTGATAAACAGCTAATTGAATGATTTTTTTGTGTGTGATTCAAATAACACATGATAAAAAATTAGGAGCCAGAGCTTCGATGTAGGGCTTAGGGTTTCATCCTGGGGCCTGCTGTGCAGGCCCTGCCCCTGACACACACTGAGATGGCAAATGAGACTGGGCTTGGTGGCACGCACCTATAATCTCATCTCTTGGGAGGCTGTAAACAATCGGATCACTATGAGTCTGATCTAGTACTGAGACCCTGAACATCCTGTAGACCCTTCCCTAAATTACAAAATAATAATAATAATAATAATAATAATCATCATCATCATCAGAATTCATGAGACCCTGAACACCATGTAGACCCTTCCCTAAAAAGTACATACACAAAAATAAAATTATCTCCTGGTATGATAGTATGCATCCTAGGGTACAGATGGAGTAGAAGTTCAGTTGAACAGTATTTTAAGAAACAGGAAAAGGAGAGCATAAATTGTAGAAAGTATACAGTCCATCAATAGAAAGGGGAACAAAATGAGGAAACAAGCTGTCTAGTTTTAAAATTTTAATATTTGTAAGATGAGGTAATCATTGAGAATGAGTTTCTCTAGGCTAGTTTTGCTCAAAACATGATTAGGAAATTTTTGTTATATAAGAATTGCTAGGAAGTTTTATCACTTCAGGTGGTAGGGTTCCATTGCAGACCTAAGAAAACTCGTGGCATGCTGCCCAAGTATAACAATTATCAAACCAGATAACTGAAAATGTAGTTGAAAGATCACTAGTAAAAACAATGATCATCAAAGGCAGAAGGAGTCATATGTAGTTTAAGAATTATAAAAAAGCAAGTGTTGGATTCTCAGATTCTAGTCATGACATTGAAGCCAAGTGTTGATATAAAGATTAAAATATAAGATGGATTAATGCCTTGGTCAGTCAAAAAGGTATACGTGGCAACAAGCAACTATTAATTTCTTGGTAATCTTGCCAGTGCAAAACAGGTAATGAAAGTGGATTGAACAATTCATGTAGAGAGGCAGTTAGGGGTCAAGGAATCTGAGATCAAGAGAGTGACCTTAAAGGAAAAGGTTAAGCTTCACAGTGCTACCTCTGGTTGAACATGCCTTAATCAAATGGGTATGACAAGTTCACAATTAAAATCTCCAGCCACTGCTGTGCAAATTCAATATTCCAGAACTTTCCAGCACTATCCTATCTTCTTTGCCTCACTCTTGCCCTCAGGGAATCAGCTGGCCTAATTAAAATCCTGGAATGTTCTGGAGCCTTTCTATATGGAATTAAGATAAATACTTAAAGAGAATCTGATGGAAACCCATTTTCACTCCAGAAATACATCAGGGAAAGGGGAAGCCTGAGACTAATTGTCATTTTGAGCACTCCTGAATGCTCAGCTTCCAGGACTTTGGGGCAAAACACAACACAGTCTCGACATCTTCCCCCTACTTTGCTCGCTTCTGTGTGAAAATTCATTATACGGTCTTCTTCTAGTACAAAATCAAACCAGGGATAAGCAGGAAAAAACGGTAAAACTCGGCGGCCATAGTTTCATTTGGAAGGTCTCCTGAAGTTCAGAGGCAGGTCCATTGAACTTTCAAATGAGTCACTGATTGCCATTAGCATGACCTTACATTTTCAATTTTGTCTGATGTGGAAGGAAAAGTCTCTACCATGGCAATAGATTTGCAAAGAGAAAATATGAAGTAGTTTGACAGTATGTGGAACAGAAAAGGTATATTTATAAAGAATTCAGCTCAAAAGAAAATGAAAATCACTAAAGTAAGAACCCCAAAGTAATTAAATAGTGCAATGAAAGATGTATTTTAAATATAAATGCCAGGCTTGGAAAGCCTTTTATTTCTTTGCTTTGTTTTGTTTTAATCCCTCTGTGTTTCAGTACTCTAGATGGAAAACTAAGAGCAGAGGGAGACAATGAGTCAATTGATATCAATAAATTTGTTTGGAGTCTCTGACAGAAGGATTTCTCTGAGTTCCAGAACTTTGGAAAACACTAGACTCCAGTAAAAAAAAAAAAAAGAAATAAGTAAAATATAAATAAATAAGAAGCTCATGTTTTCACTTCTGCTTGTATTTGGCTGTGCATGGGCCTGTGAAAGTATGAGAAGAAGAGCAGTAGGTACCATCAATTAGCTCTCTAAAGGGAAAGCGTTGCATGTGTACAGCATAGAGATTTCTGTTTTGGTGATGCGAAAACAGACATAGAGTTATATGTGTTCCATCTTTCCACATCTGCTGTTATTGTTGATACTTAGAAGTTCTCAAATATCCTCATATTTTGAAGAATTGAAATGTAAGATTACAACTAGAATATTGACAATGACCTCATCTGTGTGAAGAAATGTTGAATGTTTAAAACATAACCAAAACGTTGTTAAGGACTTGTTTTTACCTCAATTCACACCTAACAGAAAATGAGACAGTATTTCAAAGGTAACAAAGACCATTAAGTACAAATCTTACCTGCACAAAGAATAAAGTAAAATATGGAAAATCTGCTACAGCTAACTCTGACTACTAGGTCCTCCTGAACTGAAGTGCGCTCTCCACAAATGTCTTTTACCCATTCCAAAGAAATCAAGTAACTAATAAAACAATCAAGGAACAAGTTATTTAATAAAATTCACTTCCTAAAATGATCAACCAAAAATTTTGAATGTTAAATGTAATCCAGGATCACTGATGTTATGAAAAAAACCTAACTAGTTATGGGATCGAATGCCAACACAATCTACTTTAAGTCTGGGTTTTTAGTTGCCTGGAATATGTTGCATGGCTATACTGATGGGCAAATCCTCATAGGTGAAATCCTCCCTTAGTAACTCCACCTGAAATTTGCCTCTATTCAGATACCCACATAGTCTTAGAAAAATCTGTTTGATTCAGTAATGAAGGAGTTAATTGCTAGTGCAGTCTCATTGTCCAGCAGGCTGCTCCAGCTCTAAGTCCAGCGTCTACTGTGTCAAATGGCTGCCACATCAATCATTAAACATTTTAAACACGGCAGTTCTCTAAACCTTGATCTGTACTCAGAGGCCTTCTTTCAATTTCTAAAGCTGATAGAGCTACAAATGGCAAGTAGAATGAAAATGAAAGCAGAGAAGCACTGCTTTAAAAAAAATCTATTCTAATGGCCAAATCCTCAGGTTTGGAAAGCTGAACTGAATTACATGAAGCAGTGTGGTTTTTAGAAGTCAATTGGGATAAAATAACTTCTCATCAAAACAAGGCACTTAACAATTGTAGACCAGTACTGTCTGAGAGAGAAAGGTGACAAAAAGACTGAGCATTTATGCTTTTTCTCTTATGCCTAGAGATGATTTAGCTTTGCTTGTTATAGTGCTGCTTGGTAGGCTCCCTGCTGGCTGTCAGAAGAGAGAAAGGAAAATAAAGCGCATCCCTAGGCCCCCAGGGGTGGGGGGTGGGGGGCTCACCCCGGGACCCACTGTGCTTGCATGGCACTGGAGCCAGGCAGATAGGAGAACTCTGAAAACCTGCCCGGCTCTCATCTCATGGATAGCAGCATAACTGGCAAGGGATAGAAGGCACAAGACAGACGACCACCTCCAGGCACATTGTAGTCAACACACTTTGGTCTTGTCAGCATGATGGATGATCAAAGAATATGATGTGCAAATTTTTTTAAATTTATTTTGCTTAATGACACATTACTATTATCCCCTCTCAAAGTACATTCGCTCACTTTGAACCGAGCTGGCACATCGGGAAATCCCCTGTGCTGGTGCCTGACTTCATCTAAGTATGGATGCTACCTTCATGCCCTGAGTTGACTTCAGTGATTTACTTTCACGGTCATTTTGACTTTGGGACGATCCAGACGCTCAAGGCATCATATATGAAGAACGTAGCAGATGTGGAAGCACGAGAATGATTCTAGGGTCTTGCTTCTTCTTGGACGGCACGGGGCAGTGGTATTTACTGCGCTTCCAGTCACACACACTTTCTAAGCATAGGAACGACATATTAATACTGATATAGTACTGCTAAATAATAACTTGATGAATTCGATCCCATCTTTAATGTACATCATCATGCTGCTCATCATTCCGGATATTAATGCATGAATTTTTCTTTACAGTTTCAGGATTGGGCCTTGTTCGTGCCTCCAAACACTGCAGAGATAATATGAATATGCTTGTTATATAGGTTGCTTGTATATTTTCATGTCAGTTTGATGCTCATTTTGCATTACTATGGAGGGTGGTTTGTATACATATAAAGAATGAAGAAGGTATACAGGCAAATAGAAACCTGAAGTCAAGAATGCGATCCTTGCTTTGCTTTTTTTTTTTTTTTATTTTTATTTATTTATTTTTTTTCAGAACCGGGGGTTGAACTCAGGCCCTTGCATTTGCCAGAGAAGCGCTTATTCCACTGAGCCATCTCCCCGGCCCCGCTTTGCTTTGTTTTAAATCGGCATATGATACTTCTAGATATTGTCAGGATACAGTGAAACAATCTGATGCACATATAGTGTAACTAAAGGTCTAATCAGGTAATTAACATTCCCACCTCCTCAAACGTTTATCCTTTCTTTGTGTTGGTAAGCCTAAACTCCTCTTTTCTAGTTCTTTGTTAAAGATAGAATATCCTTAATTTCAAATATATGGTTTTTTTCCCGTGCTTATTTTCATCGAGTTTTCAAAACTTCATGCATAAATTAAATTTTGGGGCTAGGGAGATAGTTTGGCGGCCTAAGTGCCTGCCTGGCCAGCACAAGGTCCCAGGTTCAATACCTGGTACCACATTCTGTGCTGGCCCCAGAACCCCAGGTACACTTGGCCGGCCACCAAAACCTGTGGTGCATGCCTATAATCCCAGCCCTGGGAAGGCTGGGACAGGAGGACCGCTATGAGTCAAGATGTGTAGAGAGATCCTGCACCAATTAATTAATTAATTAATTTTTAAAAAGTAAATTTCATTTTGTTAATTTCTATACAGAATCACAGTAAAGAAATTTATCTAAAAACTCATGGAAACAAACTCTGAGGCCCATGATGCCCATCCATGTTAGAAAAATATAACCCCCAGGAGTGGTGGCATGTCTGTAGTTTCAGCACTCAGGAGGCTGAGGCAGGAGGACTGCAGGGAGCTTAAGGCCAGATGCTCTAGATAGCAAGGTCAAGGCCAGCTTAGACTACACAGTGTGACCCCATCTGAAAAAGAAATCATATTTACTACCTAATTCAAAACATTCAACTTTGTCATAGAACAAGATCTCTGGCAAAGCTCATGACACTGATAAATATTCATAAAATTCTCCCTGGATTGAACTGATTGTAGTAGTAATTTACATTAAAATTTCTGTACTTTTCCTTAGGAATTATGTTCACCTGACAGTCATTTATGATTAGATTAAGTAATGCTGTCAGCCATCTATTTGCAGAAATTGTGTTTAGGTTTCTGGCTTCTACAGATAATAAATCATATTCCTTAAGTGTCAATTTGATATGCTTGTCAATTGGTCATTTTATAATCAAGCTCTGAAAGAAAATTCCTGTGAGGTTACAGATTTCAAAAGCATTGTTATGCCATTTAATTTACATAAGCTTTAAGACTGAAGTGCATTTTTACCTTTTGCTCCTTTTTGTGCATATGCATTTTTTTCTGCTTCCTGTGTGTTATATTTACATCCGACCATTCTTTGTAGTTGCACCCAACACTAGACTTCTTAGTCTCACTTATGCATTAATTTCTTTGAGTAACTTATCCACTGTTTCATTGTCCTTGTCACTTCAAAAGTAGTAACTGATGACCCAAAGCAAATTCAACATTCATATGTCTAACATATGAACTTTTTCTTAACAATCTCAAATCGTGGGGCCATCACCTTGCTTTTATTTATTTATTTATTTATTTATTTTGGAACCGGGGATTGAACTCAAGCCATTGCACTTGCCAGACAAGTGCTTATTCTACTGAGCCATCTCCCCAACCCTGGCCTTGACTTTGTCACTTCTACACATTTCTATAATTATCAAAAATGCCACAATTCTGAGCTTTCGAAATGAACTCTCCTGCTCATTCACCCAAACCTGGTCTTGCAGCTCTGCCCTGCAATTTTCTGTTACACTTGTCTTGTAGGTTCTCCTGGACCTCCAATTCCATCACTGCACCCCATTGATTCACCTCTTTTTTTCATCTCACTGTTATATTTTCTATCTTTGCTACTTGGAAAAAAAAAAGAAAAACTCTATGGTATGTTATCTTTCTCTTGCCAACATGGTCAGATTCTTTTCCTTATTTGCATTTCTATTACATGCTGCCAGTAAAACTGCAATTTTGCAAAAGTCTAAATATTGGCTTCTCAGCTTTTTCCACTTAGTTTTTTAAACACTTCTGGAGCAAATCACTTTCTCAGGCAGACAGGTGGCATCATAGTGCCCATGAATAATTCTCCATGTACCTAGTCTAGTAAGTATTTTAAATAGTCTAATTTCCTCAAAGAATTTGTCTTACCATATCTGTACCATATTCAAAGAACCGTGGCAGAGACATTTATAAGAACATCATTAACATTTCACAAGCACAGCGTAAAGGAATATTATCTCCTGATGACATCAATAAATAACTATTGACGCTCTCTCCTATATCTTTTTATGTTCTCAACTGTTTCCAACAATATTTATACCTGGTTGAAGTTTTCACTTGCCTTAAAAAATGTTGATTTAAATTATGCTTCTTTCATGTAGGAAAGCCAGAACACTTTTTTATCTTTCTTAAATGAGTGACTCAAAATAATTTTATGTACTTGTTGTTTTCAATTTTAACTTCTCTGCCCTGCTACCACAAGTAAATTGAGCTACCTTGCCATGAAAACTTTTCTTGTCGCAAAAGGCTCATGCAGTCTTCATTCCAATAAATACTTCTTGGAATTTGCTACACTTGATATCTCTAGGTCATTTGATATTGTTATCATCAAATTAGTTATTAAAATACATTTTCCCCTTAATACAGAATGCTATACCCTTCTGATTTTCTTCTGTGTATTCCAAAAGTGGCTTCTCATAATGATTTGCCATCATTGTTGGGTTGTCTCATCACTGATTACTTAAATATTAATATTTTCAGATATTCTGCCTTTTTCAATTTTGCTTTATATATATATATATATATATATATATATATATATATGCTACATACGTGACTATATTTGACACATATGTGTGCCACAAATATGTATTTTCTGAGTAATATTTTTATATGTCTATGTATTTCTGCCAAGCAAAAAAATTATGGCCAAGCCATTGAGAACATTCGTGTTACTAATCGTTGATTTCAAAGGCTACTTTGTGCCTATCTGGTGATTGCTTACTTCTAACTAGAGACTCCCCCTCCAAACTATCGAGACCTGTGTTAACAGAGAACATGTGCAGATTAAACGAGTTGGCACTCAATTGATACTGGCTTATGTCTTGATTGTAAACTCCAGGTCTGCACATTGCAATTCTTATTCCTATTACTTCTGATATTTCAAACTCAACTTCTGAAATGTCAAAATCATCGCCACCTACCATCACTCCGTATATCCAGGGTAGTAGATGTTAGAATAATGATTTACAAACAACCTCCAAAGTATTCCACAATGCAGTTTATCACAGTGGTGTAGGTTGAACGAGGTTTGTCCAAAATGTCACACTGTAACCTGTGCATTCATGAATATGTTACCTTACATAGAAAATGTTCTGTTCTAAAAATTTGTATTTATGTATTTATTTGATAAAGGGTTTCACTATGCAGTTCAGACTTGTAGTGATCCTCTTGTCTCAGCCTCCCAAGTGTTGTGATTACAGAAACTTGGGTCCTTGCACTTGAAAGTAGGTGGTTATGCTGCCGAGCTATACGCCCAGCTCAAAAATGCTTTCCTTTTTTTTTTTTTTTTTTTTTTTTTTTTTTTGCGGAACCAGGGATTAACTTAGGCCTTTGCACTTGCCAGGGAAGTACTTATTCTACTGAGACTTCTTCCCGGTCCCTGTTTTCCTTTTTTATGTTGTGATTTCAGTGTGGACTTTGAGATGAGAAGATTATTCTGGATTATCTGTTTGAACCCAAAGTAGTCACAAGTTTTTAAGGAGTGACAGAGTTTGGGTTAGAAGAGGGGGGCAGCAGTACAAACAGGTACACTAGATAGAAAGAGATTAGATGATGCTACACCTTCTTCTTCAAAGATGAAGGAAGGGGCCAAGAGGCAAGTAGTACAGGTGGCCTCTAAAAGAAGAAGAAAAACAAAACAAAACAAAACAAAACAGGAAATTAACTATTTCCTTATAGGTTTCAGGGAGATAACAACATGTTCTGTAATTTTAGTTTAGGCCACAACATTCAGTTCCAAATTTTGTTCTGCAGAGGTGAGAGACAAAAACTTTGTATTGACTTGACACACCCCTTATATAAATTTGTTACATCAGTAGGAATCTAAAGCTAACAAGATTCACTTCTCATAACTGTATTTCGATGCAAATTTTCCTGCCCACACTCCTGGAGGTGCTACTGATTTCTTATATTTTATTGTATGATCTAGATGTTGTCCTGGAGGTCACCTAGGGTCAGCTTGTTAGTCACACTCCCAAACACCATGGGTGACTCAGTACCCCATTTATGCAAGGAGGTGTCACATTTTAAAAAATCAGTAAAGAAATATCACAGCTGAAACATAGCATTGAACATTTGGAGTTATATTAGATTTACAGAGATTTTGTTTCCTTATGGCAATAGA
>NW_004524634.1:9665080-9671146 GCF_000260255.1 Octodon degus | reverse complement strand
TTTTTTTTTTTTTTTTTTTGGTGGAACTGGGGACTGAACTCAGAATCTTGCGTTTGCCAGTCAAGCGTTTATCCTACTGAGCCATCTCCCCAGCTCTAAAGGTAGGCATTTGTATTACTGCCTACAAATGTAATGAATTCTGAGCTTGGATATAGTTTTTATGCATACAAATAGTATTTTCTCATTATTTTAAATTATCAGACTAAGTGTGTAGATCACCATACAAAATGGAGGAGTTTAAATTTTATTGCTAACATAAAATATTAGATAGCGTTTGAATCTGGTCATTAAATGACATTTTAAAGGAATATCACAAATCTTGAAAAAATTGATACTAATGGGGAAAAAAGAAACTATGTGATATTACAATCCAATCTTCTGTTTTCAATTTTTGGGGATCCAACCCAGGGCTTTGTTTGTGGTAGGGAAGCACCCTGCCTTGCCTTTCAACCTGTCTTTTGCTTTATATCCTAAGCAGCACATTACTGATGAAAACAAGTTGGAAAAGAGAGGAACCAATTTAAAGCAGTTGAACACTTTGAAGGTGTTTGCAACTCTCTATGCCTTATAAGTCCCAATCTCCTAAATTCTTCCTCATGATAACCTTCAAGTACTCAGAAATTTTGAAACCAAGCCCAGTCTAGAAGAAGGAGTTCTGTTATTCAAACCTAATTTTTTCTGACATTCAACCCGAAGTTTTTCCATTAAAGAAATCCACGATCCAGGTAATGGTTTTGTTTTTTCTTGGCAGAATGCTACACCAGATAATGGGGCATACAAATAGACTAATCCAGAAATAAACCTGAGGATCCTTAATCTGTCTTCACTCCCTTTGAAGTTGGGCTAAAAATCCTCAAACCTTCCTGCTGTGTCTCTGCCTCCTTTCATTGCAGACTCAGACAAATGAAGATAAATAAGGCTGCCAGACTAGACAAAGGAGAGGTTGTTACTTAAACTATGTGATTTTTATGAGCACTGTACTTTTGAGGAAAGATTTCTGAGGGAAAAAATACATTAGGTACCACACTGAGACATCTCATCTCATCACTAAAAGTAAATCCCTTTGCTTTAGCCACATTTTTTTTTTTACAGTGCAAATGCTTTGCCTCCTTTATGGCTCAATCACAGATAATGTGAGCAAGAAGGTCCATTTGAATGATAAATAAGGATCAATCCTGAAGGAAAGGGAGTGAAGTTAATGGGCCGAGAAGCAGAAAGAGATGATTTTAGAGCATTGTAGTGAAGTGGATGAATACGAGAAGTTAGGAAATCAGTAGACATAAAAGAGGCAGGAAAGCACAAACTTGGACAGTTTCATTTTGTTATTTGTATGAAGAGTAGCAGCTCCAACTCCTAGCACCATTCGGCGTCAAACAGGAAACCGGAGTGCACTTAAGGAAGTTCTTTTGTATTAATTCTTATATCCTCTGAAAACTTTTCACATATTCATGCTACTAAGAAAGTTACGATTTGAGTAGAAAGAATTAAAACTGAGCTAGAGAGATGTTTAGGTCATAGCAATAAATAATTTGTTATTTGGCTAAGCTAATTTCTTTACTTTTATCTTTTATTATTATTATTCCTGGGCTCCTTCTTTCTGTACTTTTTTCCTCCTATATTTAGGGCAGGAGGGCCGGGGAGATGGCTCAGGGTTTACAGGGTCTACAGGGCCTCACTATGTAGGTCAGACTGTTAGTGATTTCCCTCTTTTCAGCCTCCTAAGTACTGGGATTACAGAGCGCACCACCATGCCTACTTTCAATGGCTGTTTCAGCGTGTCCTGCGGGCTGGGCCAGCACAGCACTCCAGGGATTGAACCATAGCCATTGTGCTCTGCCTGAGCAGATGCTTTAGTTCGCTGAGCTATCAGGCCAACCCTCCATACTTATTAAATTGTCTTTCTTTCTTCTTTTTTCTCCTCTCTCTTCATCACTCCTTTCACAAATACTGATTTCCACTGTTGAAAATGAGAGTCTTCAAAGTATAAATTATAAAAGAACAATGAGATTTTGTCTCTGCCTAAAAGAGTTCACAGTGTATTATTTCTATTACTGTAAAAAAGTACAAAGAAGAAACGCCATTCTACCATGCATTTTATAAAAATAAAAAAAAATTACTAGGTGAGTAAATTTTCAATTATACATCAGAAATGTAGTTGAATATCATTATTCTAGGTTTTAATGATATAAATAAATATAAAGACGGTGATTAAAAATCTTGTTTTTGTACTCATTTTGTACCTTTAGAGTAGCATCTGTCCTTATATCCTCCTTCCAATTTTTATCAAAATAGTCTTTAACTAGATAGTACAGAATTTGGCTTCAGTATGTTAGTGCTTTTCCTATACTTAATTTAATCCTGCTACTTTCTAGGGATTTTTGTTTGGTTAGTTTGTTGTTGTGTTTTGGTTTGGTTTGGTTGGCTTTACT
The DNA here is from genome assembly GCF_000260255.1 of Octodon degus. NCBI lineage: Eukaryota > Metazoa > Chordata > Mammalia > Rodentia > Octodontidae > Octodon > Octodon degus. Next base: position 9,668,717 of record NW_004524634.1, on the reverse strand, counting down.
CCTTTATCTCTTCATACCATAATTTAGAAACCAATGACATTTTTTCCCTAGAATTGTGAGGGCTCATTTACTAAAACAACATGCACCATAGCCTTTGGCCTCGATGGAAGAATGGGTTTGGAACATTGTGCAAGGATAGATCAGAAGAAACTAGCAGGAGAGAGCACTTATTTGCATATCCTATTTATGATTACATGAATTAACATTAGCATTTTTCCTGTGGAAAGTGCTCACATTTTTATTAGATATTGAAAACATATTTATAATTCACTTTAGCTTAAAGAACACAGGGCCGGCCAAATAGCTTAGTGGATTAAAGAGCCTGCAAGCAGTTGCAGGGGCTGGGAGTTCAATTCCTGGGCCTGCCTTGCCAGCCCTTTCCCCAGGGCACACTGAGACAGCAATTGAGACTGGGCATGGTGGCGTGCCCCTGTAATCCCAGCTCTTGGGAGGCTGGAAACAGGTGGATCACTACAAGTCTGACCTAGTGGGAAGACCTTGAACACCTTATAGTCCCTTCCCTAAAAAAAAAAAAAAAAAAAAAAAAAAAAAAAAAAAAAAAGGCCAGAAAAATATATGTTTTAAAAACATGTGATTAAGTTTGAACATAAATTTAAAAGTCCTATTTTTCACTTACTTAGCTCATACGTATCTATTTATCTATCTACCTATCTTCTCATATTAGCTTATTCCATGAGCAGAAAAGTTTGTTCAAACATGATGAAATTGTGTAAAAGTGTATTTAAATATTTTTAAAGTATTGCTTTAGCAGTCCTAGTTACTATTTTCTCCTTGCAGGAACAAATATCTGGCACCCAAAATGAAGGAAGGAAAGGTTGATTTAGCTCACAGTTAGTGGAGGTTGCAGTCCATATTCACCTGGCTCCAAGGCAGAGTGGCACATGGCAGAGCACAGCCTTTCATGAGGATGGCAAAAAGTAAGAGCAAAAGGGAAGAGTAGCATCAACAGGGCAACAGAGAGCAAGTCTGTCTTCCTTATGTTACACTGAGGCCATCCACCACAGGTTAGTAGCATGCACACCCCTAATCCTAGTGGATCGTGAATTAGTCACAAACTCTAGAAGTCTGCTCCAAGACTGCATGAGCTTTGGAGGAACAACTAGACAAAAGCCACAACAGCATGGCTATTAGGATTGTGTACTTATAAGATGTTCCAAATAGTTTAAAATTTAGATAATATCCGGACTACACTTTCTACCAGTACAGTTACAGAGATTAACTCTTAGTGTCTTTACAGGAAAATGATGCCTAAATGTTTTACTCTATCCATTGCTTAATGATTAGACTTCTTAAAGTGGAGATAACAAGACAACCAAACTATTTATCATCACTAATCCAAAGTCCCTATTTTCAAAAAATTCTGTAAATTCACTCTGATTCAGCATGTTGTATATGTATCAATATTCTGTGGTAATAAATGGCATTGACAACAATAGCAAAACATTATCTATCTTATAATGAAATTAATTTTTCATGATGATTTAAATTAAATATTCCTTTTAAAAAGTTAGCATTTATTTCTCAGTGTAATCCAGAGAGCTGTAAGAAAGAGCATAGCAGTGATTATTTAGTAACAGAAAAGCTATTTGGAATCAAAACTAATAGAATGGAAATAATCCAGATGTTTCTTTATGAGTTTTAGATAGATTATTAAATCTCTAGTGTACTACATTCCTAGTTCCAGAGATAATTTGTTTTTGACACCCACCCATTCAAGATAATTATTTAATTATAGAGAAGAAAATGTGCACTGAGAGATATTTTTCCCACAGCCTAAGAAATGCTGCTTGAAATTCCAAATCTTTCAGCAGATAGTTATTTCTCCTTTTTGAAATCTAAGGACCTGAGACAGTTCTTTTGAAAAGTTTTGCAGGGTAAGATCATGTTTTCGTGGTGTGAAGTGAGTAACACCGTTTACTCTTCAACATAAAATGTTGTGGCTCCTATTTTACACTGCCCCTGTTCCCACTTCTTAAGACTACGTCTTCAGAAGCACCTATTTAAGACACAACCCTTGGAAAGCACATTTAGGAAATTTTATATATTAATTTACCACAATTCGTGTTTTTCTCCCTTTTGAAACACGGGCATCTAAAACTAAATGAAACTTTCAGATCAAAGAAGAAAAGGTAAATTTTAATTTAGCTACAGTGAAGGCATGGCAAAGTACTAACTTTATTGACTAATTTAATCATTTCTTCTCATTTCCAGTTTGATTATTATACTACCAATTATACAAAGAGTGAAAGTGCAGTATAATGCGTTGTCCATAATTTCCTGTACATTTCATAAAACAGTAGTTTCTAAGCTCTTCAAGTATTCTTTCTTAGAGATGACACACGCAAAACCAATTATTCTTCAAATCTAAAAATATTATGTGATAAATACAAAAACTACATATAGCGTTTTAAGAATGTCAATGTGAGTACATATACAAATAGCTAAACAACAGGCACAAACTTAGATTCCAATTCCTAAATCAGATTGTTTAGTGTGTTGATATAATTTTATTTTTAAATCTATTTGTTTATTTGACACAGGGTCTTGCTATGCAGTTCAGACTCGTAATGATCCTCCAGCTTCCCCAGCATTAGGACTTCAGGCATGTGCCAACACATCTGGTTTCGGTGGCCAGCGCAGCATGTGGTAGCAGGAATTGAACCCGGGTCCTTGCCCTTGTCAGGCAGATGCCTAGACTGCAGAGTCATTTCCCCAGCCCAAGGTAAGATTTTAAGATTTAATATAGCACTGCCATTTTCCTCTTCTTTTTCCCCATATCCAACATCAATTCTAGCTTTTTTATTTTTAACAAGGAGCTTAAAGGAGAGAGATCAGACTTTAAGAGAGCTGGTCAGTGGGGAAATCTAATCCATAAGAGAGTCCGAGGATCTTCTTTTCAAATTAAGAAAACAATTTCACCTGATCTTGAAGATAATGTATATGTTTTAAATTCCTGCAACAGATGTAAATTATACGCTGTGACTATGTATGAATAAAAAATTATAATAATAACATAGGCAATGGAAACGAGATTGAATAATTTAGTGCTCAAGGATTTGAAAGGACCATTTAGAATTAGTATGAGATGGAATGTTGGGAAAAAAATATGGTTTAAGGAATGGAAAGGCTAAGGTAGTTGGCATGAACAGACTAACAGGCTTACAGCTTGTAAGGCAACTTGCCCAGGAACAGCATTTTGCTATTCCTGGATATCTCCTCGGTAAAGAAATTTTCTTGACAAATGAAAGTCTTGGGGCTGGGGAGATAACTCATTAGAATAAGTGCTTGCCTGGCAAGCACAAGGGCCTGAGTTCAATCACCAGTTCCGCAAAAAAAGAAAAAAAGAAAATCTCAGAAGGGCCCCAAATAGCTCAGGGGATTGAAGTGCCTGCTTAGGCAGGTTCGATTCCAGGCATGCCATGCTGGCCCCACCCCTAGGGCACTCTGAGAGGGCTATTGAGACTGGGCATGCTGGCACGTGCCTGTAATCCTAGCTCTTTGGGAGGCTGCAAACAGGTGGATCACTATGAGTCTGATCTATGTAGTGAGATCCTGTAGTCTCTCTATACCCTCTACTAAAATACAGAAGAAGAAGGAGGAGGAGGAGGAGGAGGAG
>NW_004524634.1:9654409-9664980 GCF_000260255.1 Octodon degus | reverse complement strand
AACTGTCCTATCAATCAGTTTTGAAACTGTCCAATTGCTATTTGTTTCTCAATAAACTTAGTAAAAAATACACGTGAAAAAAAATAAAATAAAAAAAAATAAAAACACTCAATGAAAAAACTAACAAAAAACAATGTGCCGCAAATATTATAGAATGTTCAGTAGACACAATGTGCATATAGAGTTCATCTCTTTAGCTAGAGAAGGTCATGTTAACTTTAATTCTTTTTCATATACCCATTGAAATATCAAAATGGATCATGTAAGTTCTGAAAATCAAATTTAACCAATGAAAAAAATGTTACAGTGAACCAAAATTCATGATTTCAGATTGTGCCATCAATGATTGGAACTGGCTATTTTGGGGGACACCATGTTCCCTCCAGTACCTCAAGTAGAGAGAAAGAAAGACAAAAAGTAGCAGCAGAGAAATTAAAGAAACACATTTTCTTCTTACAAAAATCCAACATGTAGGTAAACTTATGGTGACTACAAACTCATATTAGAGTTATTCCACTTCAAGTTGTAAAGTAAGAACTTGAATTACTTTGACTTTCAATTTCCTCACTGTAAGCATTAGAATTTATTAAGTTTAATTCATATTTTACACATGTGGGTTAGTTCTTTTACCTTCAAACATTTTCTCCTACTCTCTCCCTTAGAAATCAAAATTAAAATTCTCGCACTCATTTTGTGTTCCATTGGTGGCTTGGTTTGTGTGCCGTTATGAAGAGGTTTCGCAACAGGTAGACAATTAGAAGGATGTGCTATTGGCCAATCCTAAGTGGAAATAAAATAAGTGCCTTCAACTTAGACATAAACACATTAGCTACATGTGAGGACTCCACCTAATTTGCATAATAAACATCCCGCGCCACATTATTTGCACCTGGATTATAAATATGCTGAGGTTTTCACAACAATTATCAATGATCATTTCAAAATATCAACTATCCCAAAGTGCCACTACACTAAACAGTTGTTCTCAAAGCAATTTGGTTTCTCTTTGATGTTCGTTGACAGTTTGATTCGTGGAAATGTGTTATGTAAGAACTTTTGAAATAAAGCCTCATTTAATTTTCTTTTTAAATTTTACTGCAGGCAGCAATTAAAAAGGGAAAAAAAGATGATATTTAGATCTTCCAAAATGAAATATTAAATACATTCTCAGAAATAAATGGGCACATTTTTAAATATATTGATTATCTAAATAACTCACAAGTTGAAAAGCAAAGTTAATTAACCAGTATGTATTTTATGCCCAAACTGTCAGAATATAATTTTTAAAAATATATATTCATAGCTTTCAGCACTTTATATTGTTTCTGTACTCTTAAATATGAGTTTCAACACATATCCACTATTATTTTATTTATCAATGCATTCTGAAGTAATCTATATAGGTAAATACTATATTTAGTAATATCTATATAAATATCTCAATAATTATAGTACTCTTAATTTTTCTATTGAAATGAAGACTGATAGGAATCCTTGCATTCAACTCTATCATCTAGGTATATAAAATCATAGTTTTAGATAAAAATCTAGTACATTTTACTATTGCTAAGTAACTTTTAATAATTATTGAGAAGGAAAATACCATAGAGAGAATGTGTATTGTTTGATCACCTTTGGAAAGTTTCATTTCCTATGTTTTATATAACATTGATATAATTACATGTACAATGTTATAATGAAAAGAGTGATTAATAGCTTAATCAATATGGTGTTTTAAAAGGTATTGCCAAAGCAACATTTGTATATGAGGTGTATGTAATGCATTGCAAAGATCCTGAACTAATATCTCGGGTGAATAGAAAAGCACAAATGTTTTTCTTGTTAAAGAAATTCTATAATTTACAAAGAAGTAGAAAACATATGTAAAAAGAAAGGTAAATTTTTTGACTACAGGTCTATAATGCATACTTTTAAGTTAGGTAAATAAGAATCACATGTGCCAACATCATATTGTCTTCCTAGCATAAGAACCTGAAAAAATAAATAAAATCTTAAGTATACAATAGATACTGGGAAAAAGGAATGAATCTATCCAAAGGGAAGGAATTGTTGATAGCAGGAGAAAGATCGGAGAGGGAGTGTGGGAAAGAGATATATCCATATATGTGTGCAGCCTGGCTTGTATAATTGCCCTGTGGACTTTTGTTAGTCTGTGGAAAGGAGAAGTTGATGCTGTTGTCTTTCGTATTTTTCCTCTTCAGGATTTTTTTTAACGTTTTTTTTTTTCTTTTTCTTTTTACAAATAGCATACATATATCTCTAATCTGAACAACTAAGTTGAGGATGACACTATACAATACAAGGAATACTGTCAAAATCATGCTACTTTGTGCCAGAATTATGTTCAAGGACTAACTCAACACCAGATCTAAGCATATTGGTTCCTTTTAGAAACAAGAATATTCCTTCCGTCTTCCTAGAACTCACAAGCTTGAAGTTGTAGTAAGTTAAACTCTACATTCCTCTATAACATATGAAAGACACATTTTCTAAATATATTTTACTTCCACTGTTTCCACATTCTCATCACAGTTCCTCTTCTCAGTTTCTTCCAGTGTTTTTATTTTTTCTCTTGTTTTTGTTTAAAAAAGGACACTGACTTTAATAGAATATGTAAGGATGGTACAAGTTTTGCTTCCACTCCTTAGTATCTAAATATTGGAAAGGCATAAATTACTTATTTAAACAAATTTAACCCAAGCTTTCCCCAGAGTTTAACAGAAATATTTATACAATTAAATATCATAGTAGTTGTTTTTAGTCAGCAGTTTAAAATATGCCAAATGAATAGCATATCTCTGGTATTGTCAGATCAGCATATCAAGTGTAAAGTATTTGTTAAGAAATACCTTTTGAGGGGCAGGAGTGATGGCTTGGTGGAATAAGCGCATCCCTGGCAAACACAAGGGCCTATGTTCAATCCCTGGTTCTGCAAAAAAAAAAAAAAAAAAAGAAAAGAAAAAAGAAAAAGAAAAAGAAATCTTTTTGTAAAACAAAACAAATCAAGACCACACACACACACACACACACACACACACACACCCCAGAACCAATCTGAAACAACAGATAACATTAATGATTACAAATGATCTTCCTAATGACCTTCATGATTGTTTTTGCATCTACCTTAATATTTGCACAAATTCTACTTCTTTGGTAGCTGATTCAGAGCCCGTGGATCATGATATTGATCGTACCATTGATTTGCTGTCGGGCACCAAGTAAGACACTTAATAGCTGTCAGTTAATGCTTCGGAAAATATAGAGCTGAATGTGCTTATGATACTGTTTTGACAATTTAGTGGTAAAATGTCAAAACAGCCACAAATCAACATTTTTAATAATGTCACTTTCATGTATTGCTAACATGAATGCCAATTTGCAGTCACATTTTAAAAGCTGCTAATGTCGCCCCATTCTTCTGTATTGCCATCCACTTATAATTGCTATGGAGTAGGAATTGTTGAGAAATTACAATACTAATTTGTTCAAGGGAAAATTTAAAGTACCCTTGGATTAATGATTTTAATCTTCATGTGAAAAGTGAAAAGTAACTGTTATTCCATTTTTGGGAGAAGAGCAAGCATTTTGCTCTGCAGAACCGAATTTTGATATTAGGATCTCAGAGAAAACATGTATAATAATAGAAACTTTTGAAGAATTTAAAACTTAAACTCATAAAAATAGACATTATGTATTTTGCATATATACATAATGTGCCCCCCCCACATCCTGTGTTTGAGCATTGGGGTCTAATTTCCAGTAGCATTAAAAAATTTAAATAATGAATGTTTTAAAAATGAAAGAAATTCTTTTTTGCATAGTTTAGTTTATATAGTAAACTAAAAAGAATTTTTTTAAAAAAATCTGTTTTACTACTTCAAGTGAGAGGAAAAATAATGTAAAAAAATACACAAAAACAGATTTAGTAGCTACAACAAATCAAGCTCCATTCAGCATAGTGTATATGACTACATAAAGTAGAAAGCATTAAAGAGGGAAGTGTTAAGAAACTTCATTTTTATCTTTATTATTATGTCTTATGTATTTGGTACAAAGTCTCACTATGCGGCTTGGACTCATAGTGATGTCCTGTTTTCAGCCTCCCCAATGATGGGATTGCAGGCGTTCGCCACCATACCTGGACTTGGTGGCTGGATCAGTGTGCCCAGGGGCGGGGCCTGCGTGACATGTGGTACTGGGACCAAACTCCAGTCCCTGCTAAGCAGGTGCTTAGTGTACTGAGCTATCTCATGACTGAATATGCTTCTGAAGAAGTTAGAAAACCTGAGAATGTGGGAAAATAAAGTTTCCTGACAGACTATTAACACCGGTAGTGTGTTATAATGGTTTTGTATATTATGAATTAGTACACTACTAGCAAAGTGTATTAACAAGATTGTGCCTAATGGAAATCTTCAGAGTTCTGACCACATCCAATGAGAAGGGAAACTCAGAGGGGAAAGCTTGCAACACAAGAAAATAAAATTCACATTATTGTGCTCAATGGAAAATGTTTTCTAAGGGAAGTTTGCTATTTAATGTGAATTAAGAAACATAAATAGAGAGAAGTGGCCGTATTTACTTAATACTTTCCAGAAGAAATAAACTTTTAATCCAGACAGTAATCATCAGTATTTAAACTGTGAAGAGTTATCTTTTTTTTTTCCTAAAGAAAACCTGTGATTCATCATAGAGCTCTGTGACGTGTAAAATTTTAGTGATATTCCTCAGTTTTCTCTTGTCTTTTTATGCCTTCCATTACTTACACAGGTATTTCTAACCTGATGGTTCAGATCACCAATATCTGTGTGTCCTTATACTTATATTTCACTTTCCTACCTCAGTCTCTATAGCTTCAAATCAGAGTGGCAGATCTTGAATTCAAGGTTGTCTTTATAAAGACAGCTTTGATCAGTTTTATTTACTAAAGACTAATAATTTAATAATGCTCTCTGTGGTATATGACATAATAAAATGATATATATCAATTTTATTTTTCAATATTGAAATAAATTATGTAAAAAAACATGAAACTGAACTACAAAGGTACTTATTGGTCTTGACATGGATAATTGGGAAAAGCATCAGGGACTCTGTAAAGGTGGAAATTTAATGGGCCAATAGTTGCCAAATAAATATAGCATTGTGCAGCAAAAGGCTGAAATAGGAGGATCACAAGTTCAAAACTAGCCTGAACTACACTATGAGCTCAAGGCTGACCTGGATTGCATAGGTGATCCTGTCTCAAAAAAGAATACAATTACATCAACCTCCAAGACAGCAATTTTAGGATTTCTATTTGTCCTGCACTCTTCTGTTCCCTACTGAGGAATCCAAATAGGATCTGTAATTTGTTCCTGGGCTTCTGATTTTCTAGTGATCCAGCAAGCTTTCAGGCATTGCTTTGATGAGCAATGTGTAGTTTAATGATGTTTATTCTAGGAGAAGTTAGTGTAAATTGGATTCCAGGAATTTAATTATAGATCATCTTTGTGCCTCCTTCCAGGAGTTTAATAGAGAGCCTAATTTGATTGCTAGTTTCAGCATTTCATTGAAAGAACTTTCAAAAATGGAATTTCCTGCCTTTGGCCTTATGTCTTAGTACATGCGAGTTGATCAAGGTTTGAATAATTAAATGTCAAAGATCATGGATATAAACAATATGCTTTTTTTCCATTTATATTTATGCTTCTGCATGGATAGAATCTATTTTGTTATAACATTGCTTTTTATATTAAATTCCTGAGCATCAGAACCAGCAAGATAGCTCAGTGGACTAAGTGCCTCCTTAGGCAAGCTCAGGGACCAGGGCTCCATACCTGACACCACATGTAGTACTAGCCCTACCCTCAGACACACTGAGCCAGCCTTGTCAGGTGTGGTGGCACTCACCTGTAACCCCAGTGCTGTGGAGGATAAAAACAGGAAGATCACTACAAGTTTATGCTGCATAGTGAGACCCTGTAGCAAATACACTAAATAAAAAAATAAGTAATAAACTAAATCCTGAGCATCTTTCACATGTGAAGAGCTAATTTCAAAAAAAAATGATAAAAAAATAGAGAATGAAATTCTACTAATTTTGTAAACCATTAGAATGATTATGCGTGGATAAGAAAGGCTGTTTTTGCTTGCGATCGACACATTTAATGTCAGATGTGATGTTTCTTGTGGACTAATTTGCAGATCATGAGTTATTCTTAGATTTGCAAAAATTAAGAAATATGATAGTGAGTAGTGGCGCATTTTGAAATTAAATGAGACATCATGATGTCAGATGAGAGACAGAGAGATGTAGATAGAGTCACAGAGTGAGACAGAGAGAGAGAGAGAGAGAATGAGAGATTTGAGTTGGGAATTTGTCAGAGTTGTATCTGAAAAAACTGGGACAATTCAATTTATTTGCTGATCTCCTTGGTATAGAATAAGAATGGAAGGAAACAATAAAATATTAATTAAAAACTAGGATAGTTAATTGATGACAGAAATGCAAAAATAAATAAATAAGTAGCTACATGATGGAAATACTCTGAGTGCTCATTCTAAAATTCTATATCCCTTTGAGAAGTTCACTTGGCCATGACCTAATATATATTTTCTTCTTGTCAGATCATCAGATATTGGTGAGGATGCCTTTGCTACTGGAGTTACAAAGTTTTCAAAGAAAGCCAGAAAGACCTGGGAAAGGACTGATTTATGGGATGGGCAATAGTCAATGGCAGACATGGGTGGAGCACAAAAGTATAGCCTTTTAATATAGCTTTATATTCTATAACTTGTGGTTACACTTTCCTACTAGATGGTTAAGACTAAGTTAAAGCAAGATCTATATAACTAAAAATGTAACTTTTGTATCTGACAAGCACAGTCAAGTCCCCTCAGGATTTACCCTGGAACTATGTACAGCAGCTTGTAGATCCTTTGTCAGTGTCAGCCATGTGGATGAGTCATGGCCATTGCTTGACCAATGTGCTCTCTGTGAAAGCCTGAGAGAATGTTTTCTCTCCAGGTGACTCTCCTTAAACACACTCTACATCATTGATCACTTACCTCTGTTCCCATCATCTCCTTGATCAGAAAATTTGGGACCCCACTGTGCTATAGGATATCACATCACAAGTTGTCTTATGTCCTCAATTCTCACGGACCTTGAAGGGCTAGGGCCAAAATAATGACTATCTTTGTAGCCACCCTATTTCTCTAATTTTTGGTCTTGAAACTTCAGTTGTTAAATGTCCAGAAGAGAAATTCAATGATATTATTACCCTGTAACAGAGACAGTTCAGCTTAACATCACTATATGTCTAAATATCAAATGCATTAGACATAACATGCAACTGCTATTTTCCAACAATCATGGATATTCTAAAATTTAAATCCCTACTGAATATTAAGAAAGAATTACACATTTGTATACAGAAATTTAGAAAGCGAACCATATACAACATTGAAGTAGGACAATCTGATGACATTTTTTCTTTGCCTCTTGTCTTCTTTTATTACTTTTTTTACAAACATTTACTTTATAGAGAGTATAGCAATAATTGATATGACATTAGAAGCAGTACACACTCAGAAGACCAAAATGACCGATATTTCATGTGTGATTTTAGAATTGCACATTGCTGTCCTCATTGTATTTTCTTAGTTCACAGGTATCAGCATATAGAGTTAGTCCGACTGAGAATTCTACCCATTAAGTACTATTTTCAAAAACCCGATGGACATTCTAAGGACCATTGCCTTAAAAATCTTGTTTATGTAAATGTATGTTTTGCCCTTACCATATTTCCTAACTTCTTCCTTTTCTCTCCCTATATTATTTAATCCTTAAATTCTCTCTTTCCATTTAACTGTGCTATACCTTTCAATTTTCATTTTTTCTTTTGAGTTCTTACACTAGAGAAAAAAATACAATATTCACACGTGCAGGTATGGTTTATTTCATTTATGAGGATAGCTTCAAGTTGCATCCACTTTCCTATGCAGCCTGTAAAAGTCTCAAGTCAACAGCTTCTGACAATTGTCAGATGTGCTGATAACTCACTATTATTATGGACTATTGGACTATATTGGGTTATTTAGCTGAATTCAAGCATCTACAATCTTTGGACTGGCATCAAGTATGAAAAGATATTTTTAAAACTTCTTCAAGTACAGCTTCTCTAACTGCAATTGGACACACATCTGACAAAAGTAAACAAAAACGGTGAATATATTGGGAGCCATGAAAGCTAGGAAATCGAAATTGATCAAATGTGTGTAGGCGGAACTAGGCCTCAGTGCCTAAAGCAAACAAGCTAGGTAAGTCCTGAGATAAACATCCTGTCTGGTTAAAGTCAACTACTAGTCAGTAGGAAACCTTGTGTCACATGTTACTAACTTTGCAAAATAAAAATAAAATACTGTTTAGTTGTGAAAAGTAAATAAATAAAATAAAAATAATAAAACGAAATATAATTTTTGCATAAAATATATTTGAAAATAGGTAAAGCCTTTTTTTGATCTCTAATTTCATTCATACCCTACAGTTCTAAGGTACCAGACACAGTTTACAGCACCACCTATAATCTACAATCAGAGCTTAATCGTTTCTCTAGGAATTGTTTCTCCTTAAACTCTTATTCCAATACTTGAATATGGTTCTGAGAAAATCTACCATTTTCTGAGAAAATCTACCACTAAAATGCACAGGCACTGAATGTAAATTGAAATGTCATTAATTGCAGAAAAAATAATTTGGATATTCATGATGAAGTCTAGCATCACTTAAAAGAGATGTCTGTCATAAAAATATATTTCCACATGACTTATAAAAATCTATACAGAACGTGACTTTTTGAAATTTTTGCATAGCTATAAATATTAATTAAGAGTGGCTTCCTAAAACATTGCAAGAGATAATTATTTAAAAGCTTTCTGATTATCAACCAAATATTAGCATGACACAAAAGGAATGCTTAAAATATTTTCCAAATCACGCCAAACAGTATGAAGAAAAACAGGAAATAAACATCACTTATTGTCTAATTGTGGTTTTGTAAGCCTGTCAAATAAAATTTTATTTTTAAACTAATAGGAGTGTATCTTAATATGCTTTGTTCTCTTTTTTGTTATACTGATTTTAGTTTAGGTTTCCTGAAAACTTTCCAGAGAAGTTTCCACTTCTAAATCACTGTGAACAGCACTAATTAATGCCTTTTCAAAAGTGCCTATTTCTAGCAATAGGAAACAAAGCCCAATGTATTCTCCATCTAAACCAGTGATGTCAGAATAGTATCAGCATTTTTTTCTTCATTTGGTATCAGCAATTAAACTCAGGACCTTGTGCTTGCCAGGCAGGCACTATGCCACTGAGCTATCTCTGGGCCCTGGAATATTATAAATAGATATGACTATTTTCTGTTCATATAGATTAAAAATGTACCATGATAATAAAAACATGCATGATGGAATTTGTCCTCCAAGAAAAAACTTTACAATGTCTCATATCAAAGAAGATTGACTCTGAGAAAAAAAAATTGATGATCACTTAATGCCTAAATAGGTACTATAGTAAAAAAGATGAAGATCAGGATCCATAATGAGCACATACAGTAAAGAAAACCCTCACTGTTTTATCAGAAGGGAAAGTCACTATAAAACTTAACTTGTAAGTGGTAATCAATAGCTGGCTGCCAGGGATACTGCAGAAGTCTGATAAATCTTTAATAGTGATGAACATTTTAAAGTCATTGTCTTCTGTCTCTGAAACTTTTCTGTGACCTCAAGGAAATCTGTTTTCTAAAAGTCCTGGTGCTATTGACATGTTACTGGTAAGGGACACACTGATATGTGAAAAATTCATAAACACAGTGATAAAGAGTAACTATTCTAGAATTGAACTAGACATTATTTTTTTAAATTTTTATTTATTTATGTGTGTGTGTGTGTGTGTGTGTGTGTGTGTGTGTGTGTGTGTCCAGCTCAGCCCACCAGGGGGCGTGGCTGGCTGGCATGTGGTGCTGGGGGATTGAACCGCGGTCCCTGTACTTTGCTAAAGCTTGTTCTAAGTAGGTGCTTTAGACCACTGAGCCATCTCACCAGCCCTGAACTAGACATTCTTGATCCTTAGAACTTTTGATTTAATCTCAAAAGGGCATGACATCCTCATTGCCATATGGTATTGCTCCTTTAAAATCAATGAGAAGGGGGCTTGCAAGATAGCTCAGAAGACTAGAGCATCTGCTTAGGCAAGCTTAGGCAAGTGCAGGGATTGAGTTCAATCCACGGCACCAAGTGGGTACCATCCCGGCCCCTAGGGTGGGCTCCGCCTCCTGGCATAATGGCACATGCCTATAATCCAGCGCTGAGGAGGCTGAAAGCAGGAGGATCACTAAGTCTGAGCTGCATAGTGAGATCTTGCAACAACCAAATACATTTTTAAAAAATCACTAAGAGGACTATGGGAATATAAAGCTGTGGAATTAAGAAAGGGGAAAAAAAGATGCACTCCATGATGCCTGATAAGTTCATAGGAATTTTAGTACTAACTATAAATAGCAAAA
>NW_004524634.1:9643312-9645224 GCF_000260255.1 Octodon degus | reverse complement strand
GAGGAGGAGGAGGAGGAGGAGGAGGAAAAGAAAGCCTCAGAAACCAAACAAGGTGAACATATGCTCAGATTGGAATTTTGAAAATCTAACCCAGTATGCAGCATTGAAAGAAAACAGTGAATGGATAGAATGGATAGAGAAGAGCTAGAAAGCTATTGCTGTGGACTCAGCGAGCAGAAATGATAGTTCACATCAGAGTGGTAGCAACAGAAATGGAGATCAAAGCTGAGCACCCTGTTGAAGTTAAGTGTCAGAAAGGGAAAATGAGATAGTTATGAAAGTGGTATTGAACCATAGTCCCTGCTCTGGCGTAAGCTTGCCTAAGCAAGCACTTTATCTGTTGAGCTATCTCGCCATCCTTCAAGTTTTATATTGTACTTAAAAATAACATACGCCTATCAGAACATCAGAACACACACACACACACACACACACACACACACACATGCACGCACTCACGCACATACAAACACATGCACATACACACACACAATTTGACATCAATGAATAATCCTGGAAGGAAAACTTAATCGTTCAAGAGACTAAGATAAAGGGAAACCTTGATAGGTAAGACTTGAATTAGAATTTCCTGCATTCCAAAATTTTCAGGCCCATACAAATCACTTCAGTAGCAACACTTTTGTATTTTATTATAAAGCAAACATTTGAAATATGTAAATTTAAACTGAGATAATTTTTTCCCTCTAAAATTTGTGATTCAATTTCTGATTTACCTAACAGACTCAGATGGTGGATTTCACATCTCTCTCGGAAATGCTTAGGAAGGCACGCAGTGGGTAAAGTCTTAGAATAGTCCAGGAAAAGTGAGAATGGCAGGCACTTATCAGAATCTGGGAGAAAAGACAATCAACTAAAAGCCTGACCTGATTGGTAAATCACAAATTTGCTTTACCGTACACTGTAACGTGACTTCCCCATGAAAAATTGGCCCACCCCAACAAAATGTTGGCCGCTGAATTTCCTTCAGCATCATCTCAGAAATCTGTTCCATGCCGACTAAATAGCAAGTGAGAAATGCAAAGGGATTCAGAAATATCTCTCCCACCCTAGTTTTATTTAGACTTCAGTCTTCAATCTTCATCTATGCAACAAATATTTATACAGCCCTGGATAGCAAAGCACTAGGATGTGAAAATATGGCGGTGATAGAATTTCATGTGGGTTTTGTCTTCATGGCATTTTAGTTTCAAGCAGACTGAAAACTTAAAAGAACAAAACCGTAACTCAGACATGCCTTCGAGTTTCAGTCCAACTTCAATGAATAGTCTTCTCTGACACTCTCAATTCATAAATATCTTCATAGTACTTAGCATTCCTCTGAAACTCTTTTAAATCAAAAGTGGCATGTATGAGCCCTGCTAAAGTGTAGGGATCGTTCCTCATCAATTATCACAGCACCTGACACAAACAGAAGTAACTACAGGGCATATAGTACCTGTGAGCCAAGGATAATTTTGTATTTTTCAGGTGTTATAATAACAAAAATAGTTAGAAAAAGAAGAAGGAAGAGGATGAAATAAGGGAGAAGAGGGAAGAAGACAGGTAGGGAGAAAAAAAGAAAGAACATTATTGTAGAGGAACTGTACAGTATATAAGCGAGAAAGCCATTATATCTCTCTATATACTGAAATTTGATCTGACTTCTTTACTAAGTCAGTGCTCTATTACAGTTTGTACAATGAATGCATGAGTGATACTTTAGCACTAATGAATTTGAGAAGTCCACTAGCATAGGAAGGATCAGACATACATGGATGCAAATCCTTAGCAATTATATGTCCTAGGAATTGTGATCTTTAATGAGCTTGACCAGTTAGTAGTAAATAAGGATTAGAAAAGAAAACATTATTATTTGGAGATCAAATGCTCAGAATTAATGCCAAACAGAAAG
>NW_004524634.1:9639095-9643212 GCF_000260255.1 Octodon degus | reverse complement strand
TTGTGTAGATAATAGCCAGACATGAGAAGAAGAGGAGAAGGGGTGTTTTTGAACTGCTGAGCTGCTACAAGCTGCTTTCCTATATGTGCTCAGGGGAAGCTAAACTATGCTAGCTGTGTTTTTCTGTTTAGAAGAGATGGGCCAAGGTGTGAGAGCCACAACCAATTGAAAAGGGTCCCTAAGTGACAAAGTGACAACTAACTATGAAGTAGAAACAGGGGTTTTGCACTGAGTAGAGCATGAGTTCCAACAACCCTTGGAGTCCTTGGGTTGGCCTCTCCTCATTATCATATGTTTAAGACCTCATCCATATGCAGTGCATCTCATGCATGCCACTGATTAATGACATAGGATGGGAAACCCAGTGCACAATGCAAAGCTGCAGTAGGCAAAGATGAATCAGGAATATACAGCAATAAACAGGATTGTTTAATACCTTAAAACAGGAAATAAAGTAAATTAAAAGAAGCCTTGTCTCATTTACTCTTCTCTCATTGCTGGGACAAATACCCGAAATCCAAAATGAAGGAAGGAGAGGTTTATGTAGCTTACAGTTAATGGAGGTTTCAGTCCATACTTGACTGGCTCTAAGGCAGAGTGGCACATGGCAGACAGTAATCTTTCATGGCAGTGGCAGAGAGTACATGGAGGAGTAGCAACAACAATGACTCAGAGAGCAAATCTGTTCCTCATGTTACAGTCAGGCTATCCAGCTGAGGCTGGGTGAGGCACTCCCACCCATAATCCCACTAGTACTCAGACCCATAATCCCAGTCCTGGATCACCCAGAATACCATTGGATCATGAGTTAATCACAAACCAGAGGTTTGCCCCATGACTGCATGAGGCTTTGGGGGTACTCCTAGAGATAAACCATGACAAACTGAAATAAAGAAATTTCTCATTGTTCATCTTCGGTTGTTGTAGTGGCTTGTTTGTAAATTATATCCTACTTTGCAATAAAATATTTTTCTTTGAAATTATTTCCTTGCTTACACGTGGTCTCTCAGCAGTTATTAAGTGTTTGGGGCAAATTATTCTCCTCAGATAACCAAGAATCAGGAAAGGCCAGGAGACATTATATAACTGTGCAATCCTTAGGTATCTTGTACAATATTATTTCTGGGTGTAGATTTCTCTCTAAAGATTAACACTAGAGCCAAGACACTAAGTAAAGAAGGTCTGTCACCATCAGTGTGAGCATATTCTCATCCACTGAGACCCTGAAGAGATCAAAAGAGGAAAGTTGCATTTTATCTTTGCATTCCGAAATTGGAATATGCACCTCTCCTCCAAAATATCAGAGATCTTTTCTCTCTGGCTTTCATACCTAAGGATTTACATCACTGCGCCTCAGTTTCCATGACTTCTGCCAAGGATTCAATTGCTCACCAGATTTCTTTGTATACCGGCATTTCTACTTTTGCAACTGGCAGATGAGAAGTGGTGGGAAACGTTGATTTCCATAACTGCAAGAGCAATTTTCTACAGTAAATGTTATTGAAGAGGATATGGGTATTATATCAGTTCTATTTCTCTGGATAACAATAATGTAGTCAGTTGAATAATATTCAGATAATATATTTCTAAGTTAAGTGAAGAAATACTAAGAAGAAACTTAGAAATAAAAGAGTTCTTGCCGGTGAAAAAGATACCTATTTTTATCTGTGTGTCACATTTCTCAAGATTAATATCAAGACCAGGTATCTGAGGAAATTAGAGTTAGATTTCTTTATGTAAAAATAAAAATGCTGCTTACCATAAAATTGCATAAATAGCTTTATGTGAAAGGTGCATTCAGAATAGAATTTATCTTATTCATACCTGACACTTTCATTCACTGCTGTCATTTTCTAGCATTTTGGTAAGATATAACTGTACAAAAAGCATATTTAATCTAAAACAAAGGAGTAGGCTAACACTGGAATTAATCCTATTAATTCTCTAGTAATAAGGATGGAGTTAAGATTTTTGGGTCTGATGGTTACTGACTGTGAGTGACGTTTCTTAATCACTGTATGCCATTATTATTTCATCCATAAAAGCGCATACTAATAATTTAGCTAACGAGCTAATAGGGCTACAGACTTAGAACAGATTACCAAATGTTAAAAGCCAATGTAAATTGGTAGTTATTTTGGAACGAAAATTAATGACAATGTGATTTTACTATTATGTTATCTGTTCGATGTCATTTTTGTTATATCTTGGATTTACGAAAAATTTTAAGAAGTATAAACATCACATTGTTTTAAATGATTTCACATAGAGCTGTTAGAGTATAACTTATAGTATTGCTAGAGATCCTTTTCCAATGATGTAAAACTCAACAAGTTTTAGCCAATCTAATTTACATTATTTGTTACTTAAAATCAGAAATTTCTTGGTTTTTAAATGCAAAATATTTTCTTTAATATCATCTAGTTTTTAACAATTGAGAAAAAAGTAGTATCCTTTTCTCCTTTCAGCATGTTATTCTATTTAGATATCTAAACATTCAAATATAATATATTAAAAATACATTCTATCCTCGGTTGTGTTCTCTGAGTTTTCCAGGTTGTAGCTTGATATCTATAATTATTTGGTCAAGTTTTTAACCAGTATTGCTTAATATATTCCATTTGCTTGATTAATTTTCTTCTTCTTCAGGCTCTGCAATTTCATAATACGTTACTTATTTTGAAATTATCCATAGTTTTCATTTGTTAAGTCTTTATCTCTCTCCCTCCCTTTCTTTCTCCTTCTCTCCCTCTCCCTCTCTCCCTCTCTCCTTCTCTTTCTCATTCATTTTGGGAAATTGATATATATTCCATCACATAAATTATTTAAACAGCCATATTCTTTCTAATGATGAGTCCATCAAAGATATTCATATTTTGCTTTTTAAATTTTAGCATCTTTCAATTCTTTCATACAGTTTGCATTTTTCTGCTCATATTATAAAAATGGTTTAGATCTAAAAACACTTCCCAAAAGTTTCATGTGTTCACGGCTGCAGATTTGGGGAGGTGATTAAATAAACAACACTATAGGTATTGGTGGATTCATCACATGCTGAATGAGTACTCAGAGCTGGGCTAATGGGAGGTGGACGGGTAGGAGCATCCCTGGGAGGGTACAGAATCTTATCTCCTCTCTGCTTCCTGGCTGCTATGTTCCATCTGAGCACCTTTGCCCTGCTATCTATGCCCTTCCACCACACCACTTCTGCTTTGGAGTAAGCCACCTGTGGACTGAACTTGCTGGAAACTATAAGCCATAATAAAGTTCTCCTTTACACTGTGCGTATCACATTTATTGTACTACAGTAATGGAAATGCTAACTTATACTGGTAAATGCTATTATACTGGTATAATCAAAGTTAGAGTTCTAAGAATAATCTAACTAGTGTCATGTCTGCTTCCCATTCAGATGTTTGATTTTATCTTCTTGTTGAAATTTCTTGCATTTTCAAATTAATTAAATGCAAGATTTTTCTTTGAAAAGTGGGCACATTCAACCAGATAATGGTAAGTGATACCAGCAGAGCTTCAGTATGAACTCTGAAATTATTTGGTAATAAATTATATAGTATTTTAATATTTTCCCTAGCTCTGTTACTTATTTTGAAATTATCCATAGTTTTCATTTGTTAAGTCTTTATCTCTTTTCCTCCTTCTTTCTCCTTCTCTACCTCTCCCTCTCTCCTTCCCTCCTTCTCTTTTGTGTAGCTTCAATTTTGTGTAGTGTCTTTTGTACACACTTAAATTTTGTTTTGATCTGTGTCTGGGTGTCCCCTCAAAGCCTCATATGGTCATTGGGTGGGCTTTTCAGAAAGGGCTGAGTCTCTAGGTTGCAATCAGTTCATTGTCTAGCACGGAGTGAGGATATGAGTGTTGCAGCCACTCTAGGGTGGAGAGCCTGTGTGCAGTGTAAGGAAGGAAAGGAGGTCATTCCTTCCAATTTTGCTCTTGTTGCTTTTGCTGCCACACACCACCAAGAACAGCTGCCCCTCTGCTATGCCGCTCTGCCTTGGAGCCAGCTGAGTATGGACTGAAACCTCTACAAACTGTGAGGTAAATAAACCTTTCCTTCTTTGACTTTTTTTTAAAATTTTTATTTATTTATTTATTTGAG
>NW_004524634.1:9633496-9638995 GCF_000260255.1 Octodon degus | reverse complement strand
AAAAAAAAAGCAGAACATTAACACACTTTTCAGGTATCATCAACTTGAACATTTTTAGTTTAAAAATTGTATTAACTACTTGTTTATGTGTATACACATTTGAACCACTGAAGATCCCTGGAAACAGAACTTAAAAGAATGTTTAAATTTTAATTCACACAAAGGAAAATTACTACTAATGCACTCAAAGTTACCAGACTACAAACCATTAAAACTAAAAATATATTTTTATAATTGATATTGTGAAATGGGGTGAAAGTTCTCAAAAAGAAAAAAAAGGGGAGAAGGGTCAATAGCTCAGTGGAATAATTGCTTGCTTGGCAAGCACAAGGTGAGGAGTCTGATCCCCGGTACCACCAAAAAGAAAGAAAAAGAAAATGAAATTGGGGAAAGGTGACATCAAGGAGAAGGGGGCTGGTGAGAGAGCTCAGAGGACAAAAGCACCTGCTTAGGCAAACTGAGGCAGGTGCAGGGACTGCGGTTCAATCCATGGCACCAAATAGGTATCAGCCTCACCCCTAGGGGAAAGGAAAAAAAATAGATAAATACATATGTACATAAACATATACACACATAAGAGAGTTAAGATAGTTATGTTACTAAATGCTTATTCTCTCCTTGACAGTAAGGTGTAGCTTATGTTGCTTGATCAGTTTTTCATGCCTATATTGGAATATGAGTAACTACTTTGATGATAGCAATATGCAATATACTCACTACTGTTATTTCCTATAATTTTTTTGAAATTTTATACCATTGTTTTATTAACTTTCTTTTTTAAAAATCAAATAGGGCCAGTCAAATAGCTCAGTAGATTAAAGCACCTGCAAGCATCAACATGGACAAATATGTTATCATCTTTAATATTTAATTTGATATTTATCCTTGTTCAATCCATAGGTGATTTCTGATTATGTCGATTTCTTTCTAGCCTGAATCCTGTTAGATTTTAGCCATAACTCCCTCATCCTAATATTTTCTCATAGTATTTTTACATTGACTCATCCCAAATAGGTTTTCAGGTTCTAAATTCCCACTTACTTTTTCTATATTTGCAAAGAATCCTAGCCCTATATTGTGATATCTTTTTTTTGTCTATTTCAGTATTTGTTATAGATTGTGTTTGGATGTCCCCTCAAAGCCTTATGTGGTCATAGGTGGGCTTCAGAGGGGATTGCATCTGTAGAGTGTGACTCATTTGTGGTGTAATGCTAAGATTAAAGGTGCTAGGGCTAAGGGTTTGTGATTTACTAAATTAATCCACTGATATTTTTGGCATGGCACCTCTTAAGCCAGGTATCCTAGAAAAAAAAAAAAACATAAAAGAGGCAGAAAGAAGATACTATTGTCACTTGTCATGGGTTGCTTGATTTTGCTGTCATCTGCCTACCACGGACTCTTCTTCCTCTGTGACACCCCTCTACCATGCCTTGAGCTGGCCGACTGTGGGCTAAAAACTCCACAAAATAACCTTTTCCGCTTTAACTTTGCATGTTGGGTATTTTGACTCAGTAAAATAAAAAAAAAAAAAACCACTAAGACAACATTTGTGAATATAATCTGATTTTATCACATTAACTGCTGTCCACATTTGTTTTTATTTTGAATTAACATACCTACATAGGAACTGCTATGTTTCACTGCAATGCTTCCCTATGGCTTAATTATTTACTTTTCTTATGGTTAAAGATGTGCAACTAATTAGATGTGCTAGTTTGAATCCTAATAATGATTAAGTCTTTAGGACATATTACCAAATATACAATAAATGAGATATATCAAAAAATTATATAAATATCCACATGCAAAGACAATTATGTGTGCACACCTGTATTTAATATTCCATTGGATCCTTAAAGACATCATGAAGTTGTAACAGAAGATAAAGCAAAAGTAAACTGGTTGTAGGATTATGTTAGCATTTATAATTGCTGGGAAAAGGACAGATTATTTAATGAATAATACTGTAAAACAAAAATGCTGCCTTTCATCTGTACCCAAAGCAAAAAGGTATATAAATCACAAAAAAGAACTCTAATGAATTAAACATTATGAATACATACATATATATATATATATATATATATATATATTCATTTTTGCCAATTTCAAGTAAAAGAATAGTTTTATACCTGCATGAAAATTGTAAAATGAAGCAAAAATACTGGCCCAATATACTTATATTTTAAAGAATTCAGGGGCCAGGAGATGGCTTAGTAGAGTAAGCGCTTCCCTGGCAAGTGCAAGGGTCTGAGTTCAATCCCCGGTTCCTCAAGAAAAAAAAGAAAGAAAGAAAGAAATCATTCCATATGGATGCAGACACAATTTACATGAGAATGTAACCACATGGCACAAACTCTTATAAGCCAATACAAAATAATAATAATAATCATTATTATTACTATTATTATAATTAAGAACATGGTCTATTAATAGTTTATAATCTTTCTTTGGTAAAGAAATTGAAATATAAATGTTAATAAGATTATAAATTACTGTGATATTTTTCAGCAAAAATTTTATATTACAACTTGGCTATAAGAACGTTAAAGGTAGGCATTTGTTGTTGTGTTTTTTTGTTTTTTTTTTTTTTTTTTTTTGGTGGAACTGGGGACTGAACTCAGAATCTTGCGTTTGCCAGTCAAGCGTTTATCCTACTGAGCCATCTCCCCAGCTCTAAAGGTAGGCATTTGTATTACTGCCTACAAATGTAATGAATTCTGAGCTTGGATATAGTTTTTATGCATACAAATAGTATTTTCTCATTATTTTAAATTATCAGACTAAGTGTGTAGATCACCATACAAAATGGAGGAGTTTAAATTTTATTGCTAACATAAAATATTAGATAGCGTTTGAATCTGGTCATTAAATGACATTTTAAAGGAATATCACAAATCTTGAAAAAATTGATACTAATGGGGAAAAAAGAAACTATGTGATATTACAATCCAATCTTCTGTTTTCAATTTTTGGGGATCCAACCCAGGGCTTTGTTTGTGGTAGGGAAGCACCCTGCCTTGCCTTTCAACCTGTCTTTTGCTTTATATCCTAAGCAGCACATTACTGATGAAAACAAGTTGGAAAAGAGAGGAACCAATTTAAAGCAGTTGAACACTTTGAAGGTGTTTGCAACTCTCTATGCCTTATAAGTCCCAATCTCCTAAATTCTTCCTCATGATAACCTTCAAGTACTCAGAAATTTTGAAACCAAGCCCAGTCTAGAAGAAGGAGTTCTGTTATTCAAACCTAATTTTTTCTGACATTCAACCCGAAGTTTTTCCATTAAAGAAATCCACGATCCAGGTAATGGTTTTGTTTTTTCTTGGCAGAATGCTACACCAGATAATGGGGCATACAAATAGACTAATCCAGAAATAAACCTGAGGATCCTTAATCTGTCTTCACTCCCTTTGAAGTTGGGCTAAAAATCCTCAAACCTTCCTGCTGTGTCTCTGCCTCCTTTCATTGCAGACTCAGACAAATGAAGATAAATAAGGCTGCCAGACTAGACAAAGGAGAGGTTGTTACTTAAACTATGTGATTTTTATGAGCACTGTACTTTTGAGGAAAGATTTCTGAGGGAAAAAATACATTAGGTACCACACTGAGACATCTCATCTCATCACTAAAAGTAAATCCCTTTGCTTTAGCCACATTTTTTTTTTTACAGTGCAAATGCTTTGCCTCCTTTATGGCTCAATCACAGATAATGTGAGCAAGAAGGTCCATTTGAATGATAAATAAGGATCAATCCTGAAGGAAAGGGAGTGAAGTTAATGGGCCGAGAAGCAGAAAGAGATGATTTTAGAGCATTGTAGTGAAGTGGATGAATACGAGAAGTTAGGAAATCAGTAGACATAAAAGAGGCAGGAAAGCACAAACTTGGACAGTTTCATTTTGTTATTTGTATGAAGAGTAGCAGCTCCAACTCCTAGCACCATTCGGCGTCAAACAGGAAACCGGAGTGCACTTAAGGAAGTTCTTTTGTATTAATTCTTATATCCTCTGAAAACTTTTCACATATTCATGCTACTAAGAAAGTTACGATTTGAGTAGAAAGAATTAAAACTGAGCTAGAGAGATGTTTAGGTCATAGCAATAAATAATTTGTTATTTGGCTAAGCTAATTTCTTTACTTTTATCTTTTATTATTATTATTCCTGGGCTCCTTCTTTCTGTACTTTTTTCCTCCTATATTTAGGGCAGGAGGGCCGGGGAGATGGCTCAGGGTTTACAGGGTCTACAGGGCCTCACTATGTAGGTCAGACTGTTAGTGATTTCCCTCTTTTCAGCCTCCTAAGTACTGGGATTACAGAGCGCACCACCATGCCTACTTTCAATGGCTGTTTCAGCGTGTCCTGCGGGCTGGGCCAGCACAGCACTCCAGGGATTGAACCATAGCCATTGTGCTCTGCCTGAGCAGATGCTTTAGTTCGCTGAGCTATCAGGCCAACCCTCCATACTTATTAAATTGTCTTTCTTTCTTCTTTTTTCTCCTCTCTCTTCATCACTCCTTTCACAAATACTGATTTCCACTGTTGAAAATGAGAGTCTTCAAAGTATAAATTATAAAAGAACAATGAGATTTTGTCTCTGCCTAAAAGAGTTCACAGTGTATTATTTCTATTACTGTAAAAAAGTACAAAGAAGAAACGCCATTCTACCATGCATTTTATAAAAATAAAAAAAAATTACTAGGTGAGTAAATTTTCAATTATACATCAGAAATGTAGTTGAATATCATTATTCTAGGTTTTAATGATATAAATAAATATAAAGACGGTGATTAAAAATCTTGTTTTTGTACTCATTTTGTACCTTTAGAGTAGCATCTGTCCTTATATCCTCCTTCCAATTTTTATCAAAATAGTCTTTAACTAGATAGTACAGAATTTGGCTTCAGTATGTTAGTGCTTTTCCTATACTTAATTTAATCCTGCTACTTTCTAGGGATTTTTGTTTGGTTAGTTTGTTGTTGTGTTTTGGTTTGGTTTGGTTGGCTTTACTCCTTTATCTCTTCATACCATAATTTAGAAACCAATGACATTTTTTCCCTAGAATTGTGAGGGCTCATTTACTAAAACAACATGCACCATAGCCTTTGGCCTCGATGGAAGAATGGGTTTGGAACATTGTGCAAGGATAGATCAGAAGAAACTAGCAGGAGAGAGCACTTATTTGCATATCCTATTTATGATTACATGAATTAACATTAGCATTTTTCCTGTGGAAAGTGCTCACATTTTTATTAGATATTGAAAACATATTTATAATTCACTTTAGCTTAAAGAACACAGGGCCGGCCAAATAGCTTAGTGGATTAAAGAGCCTGCAAGCAGTTGCAGGGGCTGGGAGTTCAATTCCTGGGCCTGCCTTGCCAGCCCTTTCCCCAGGGCACACTGAGACAGCAATTGAGACTGGGCATGGTGGCGTGCCCCTGTAATCCCAGCTCTTGGGAGGCTGGAAACAGGTGGATCACTACAAGTCTGACCTAGT
>NW_004524634.1:9601061-9625085 GCF_000260255.1 Octodon degus | reverse complement strand
TGCTGGGGGATTGAACCGCGGTCCCTGATGCTTTTGCTAAGCTTGTTCTAAGTAGGTGCTTTAGACCACTGAGCCATCTCTCCAGCCCCTTCTTTGACTTTTGCTGTCAGAAAAATAACTGGGTGTGAGAGAAATTACTAAGACACATGTTTCTGTAAGTATTTCCTTCCTCAAGAAAATCTAGCTTATAATTCTTTCTCCTTTAAATTCATGATTACTATGTCAGAGTCTTGTTGAAGTGGTGATTATATTTGGAAGAGAGAATATTTTTCTAATTTTATGATGAAATTTTGGTCTTTCTCTCATCTTGCATTCCTGAGCAGTGACCTGCACAAACATTTCTTTTGCTTCTTTTTTTTGTCACATGAGTGAGTCAAAAATGGTAGAGAAAAATGCAATTTTATAACTGCCATTTCTCAGGTGTGGTAATAACTTGGTAAAGCCATTTAATTTTTTTCATTTTTAAAGTTTTTAAAATTAATTTTAATGAGAAAAAATAACAGTGAGACAGCTTCAAAACAGGTTAGTAGCAATAATTAATACATTGCATGTTGTTGCCTTTGTAGTAGTTATTCACAGTATAAGATGAAAACATGATCTCTTGTCTAAATAATATTAGTACACACTTTTCTTCTCATTGAACTAAGAGAAAGTAGCTGCATATCTATCCTATTTTGTATGTACATATATTTATTTTTCACTACAAAATGGTCCTTCATTTATAGCTCCCTTTTTTGTTTTGTTTTGTCAGATGAGTGTTCCATTGCTGTTAGAGAAGCTGTATTTGGAGGTCTTTTAGTTTTGAAAGTAGATTTGTCATCCAGAATGTTCTAGATATACTTGCAATTCTTATCTTTTCTTCATTTATACCAGAAGTACAGTTCTCTCTCTCTCTCTCTCACTCTCTCCCTCTCTCCCCTTCCCTTTCTCCCTCTCACTCTCCCTCCCTGTCTTTCTCCCTCACTCTCTTTCTCTTTCTCTCTCTGTCTCTGTATCACTCTACCTCTCTGTCTCTGTCTTTCTTTTCTGTTCTATCTCTCTCTCTCGCTCTCTCTTTCTCTCTCTCTTTCTCTCACTTTCTCTCCATTCTTCCTTCCCTTTTTTGTGTATCCTTAAGGGTATAGTTACTGCATAATGACTCTTATAGAGGCCCAGGATAGACAGATTCCTGGGCCCTTCGCTTCCTATTCATTAAAGATTTTTTTTTTTTTTGCTCCAAATGCCTTCAGGGCAGGTTTGGCTGGCTTGAGTTGTGGGGATCAAACCACAGCAACCTGAGCCTGACTGCTTTGCTGAAGCAGCCACTTAATGAACTGAGCTAAGGGGAAGGCCCCCTTCCTATTCATTAAGAGTATGATTTATATTTTCTTCTGAGACAGTGAAGGACTGAAGAAGCACTTTTAGTAAAAACCACAACTGTTGACATACACCTATACATGCGCAATAAGTAATAAGTAGCAGAACAAAACATAAGCTTCATTTTATCTTCTTTGTTACTAAAACCTTTGGATCATGTTCCTTCTCAGCTCTGCATACAGATGTGCTACTCACTTCATGTCTGCCTCACTGTTTGCAAAATGAAATTGACTAGCCTTGAATTCATATAATCTCATCCTGCCCATGACAAAGGTTGTCCAGATAAGTGGTTGTATAGGGATATTCAACTATTTCCAAAAATGTTCAGCTAGTGTCCTAAACCTAAGATCACCTAGGTTCCCTAAAAGGCAGAAGTCACCATGACTGAAATCACTGTAAATAGAAAATCATCCATGCAAGTAGAGCCAGCCACAAGGATTCCAGAGCTGTGAAACCAGGACAGGATAGTGATCAGCTGAGTGCAATTTAACACCTGTTCCTTAAAGCCTGCCCTCCCACCTTCGTGGGTTGATCTTTCTGCTCTGTTTCATTCAGAAGAACCGCTCCAGCTGCTCAAGCTGGAGTCCTTTCCTGCTGTTCTTACTGTCATTTGTAACACTCTGGCCTAGTCTTTGTCAGATAAAAGTCCCATGTCCTCTCTTTAACTTTATAATTAAAGCTCTTTGTTGCAATTTTCTGCTTTTGTTTTCATTTCTACTATGAATAAAAGCAAAGGCCCATATAGTCTGAGGACACGAGGAAACCCTCAGGAGTTTCCTCCTCAGGTACGACTCTGTGCCTCACTTCAGGACCCCTCAGCAGGGACCCAGCAGCTTTTCCAGCAAAGGTGGTCTCAGTGGTGCTGCTTCATATTTGCCTGTGTCTTAAGCTTTCAGGTACATATCCCCTTCCCCTTTGTTTCTCCAATGGACCCTAAAACTCTCTCTGATAATTATGCTCTTTACTTTTGCTTGTCTTTAAACAAGAATTATAACTACAAAACTCTCCACCAGTTGGAATTATACTTAGTTAAAAGTCTAATGCTTTCCATATGCTAGGAGAAAAGTGTGTTTATTAAGGAGAGAAAACAAATGTAAAATGTTGAATGGAAATTTATTAGGATTTTGTTACACTGGACAATCGTTGCAAATACGCTTCTTTGGATGGAAGGGTTATAGTTGGTTGTCTTTGTTTTTCATTCTACATTTTGCAAATTATACTCAATGAGCTCATTTTCTTTGTATAAATGCACGGTATTTTGACATTCTCTAGGATTCTAGTGAAAGATGCAGTGAAGTTAGTTATTGAAGAATTTGGAATAAATTTGCCTAATTTTGATTTTTGGCTCAGTTTGCAGGTTGAGTGATCCTGGGTGAACGTCTTAATTATTCAGGGCCTCATATTCACCTACTGAAAAATGGGAATACTATTATTACAACTTCATGAAATTGTCATCAAAACTTGGGGAGTAATACATGTGAATCTCCCAGTACCTTACATGAA
Source organism: Octodon degus (assembly GCF_000260255.1). Lineage (NCBI taxonomy): Eukaryota > Metazoa > Chordata > Mammalia > Rodentia > Octodontidae > Octodon > Octodon degus. The sequence goes on along the minus strand of NW_004524634.1, from coordinate 9,622,226 downwards.
TACCTTATTATATTATTTGAAATAAGCAATTAAGAAACTGCTTCACTTTTAATTTATTAAAACAGACATAATTTATTATTCATACTCCTTGATGAAGCCCTAGTCTGTGTGACTCATCATCTTCTCAAGTGAGTCAATTAACTATTCTCACCATCTGTTTGGCCGGAGATTTCGTCCCTTGATTCCAGTTGTACACAGTGGCCTTTAACATTGCAGAGATCTGAAAACGCTGGAAGGGCACCAGACTGGATTGTTTGGCTATGAGAAAACACCAGAGAAAATATATAAATATTTAGAGAGAATTAAATATGCAACTTTTGAAATTGTTTTCTGCAAACCATACCTTTGGCTTGCAACTCTGACTTCAGGGCAATCAATATACATGTGATGTTTACCCTCTTGACAATCAATTCCTCTGCAAAACCAATGGATCAATAGGGTGAAAATTTTTTGTGCAGTTGGCAGGGATCATATTTGCCTTTTCTTGTTTATTTTAACTTTTGGTGATAGTGGTTTGATTTTTTGTTTGAAAAAGCAAATGTATTTAGGTATTTCCTTTTTGAAAGGATATAATATACCTTAGCAAGACAGAATACTTTTGCAGCATAAATTGATATACTGATGCCATTTTTGAAAAGCTGAGTGAATTTTAATTTTAAATTATGGAATTAAAATAACAATACAGGATTATTGGAAGTCCCTTAGTCTTTGTCATATGCTTCAATATTTGGTAGCTGTTTATTTTCCATTCGGATGTGCATTTGAAAACTCCCTCTTTCACATGAAAGTCAGTGGAATTTTTACTTTGAAATGTAATTTTAAATATGAAGGTAAATTCTAGAATATGCAAATTTAAAAGAAGATTAATTAAGTGTCTGGATTCAGGCTTGTCTTGTATTTCACAAAAATAAACTATGGAGCACAGATGTTTCCAACAATTTGATCTTAATTTGAATGTGTGTGTGTGTGTGTGTGTGTGTGTGTGTGTGTATATGTACAGTATCTTGTTTTATGTTCAAAAATATATCTATTGACTTAAAAATAAATTAAATATAACAGCAAATACTGATTAAAGTAATTAACACTTCTATATAGAACTGTTTATGATTTATATCTAATACTTTTTAAATCTATATATAGCATTTTGTGAAAGTTTTATTCTATATCTATTTAGATAATGATGCAGTCTTATCTCTTTCTGTTAATATGTCTTATTACCTTTCTTGATTTTCATATGTTGAATCATATATATATATATATATATATATATATATAATGAAATCTTTGGGAGACATTGAAAGCTTTGTGTTATTAAGTACATGTTTGATCATCACCAGCAGTATAGAACAATTGTCAGCATAGTTAGTGGATAGTAGAATTCTATATAAGATCCAAATCCATTCAAACATAATTAATAAACTTTAATTAAAAATGCAGCAATTAAAGAAATAATTTTGTCTGACATGCAACATTCACAAAAAGGGTAATTTTAAATCCTTAAGTTACTATCACATATGGTGACATTTACATGGGAAACACAAACAACCATGACAAAAATGCATAAATGGATGGACTTAGATTAATTTCTTTCACATCGTAATGGTCAGTTAAGTTTCCTCTGTGTCTTTTCAAGGCATGATAAGTCAGGATATTTGGGCATGGAAGGTGCCTGTCTAGCTCAATCAGTAAAGCATGAGACTCTTATTTGGGCATGGAGAACCCTCCCATTGTCTGAAAAAACACAGGTTATACAGTTATCTACTAAAAGATGCTTTGCTTGTTTCAGCATTCTGACAGTCATGTATAAAGGAAGGTTTTGTATGGGAATAAGATTTCATTCCATTTACCCATATACTAAGGAACACAGTTCTTGAATTTTGAACTAATATATTTAGGGTTATGAAATAGCTGCCAAGTTATCTTCTTATGTGGATAGTATGAACCAAATTGTGTCTTCCTCAACCAAATATATGTATTGAAAGGTTAACTTCCAGTGTGAGGGTATTTGGAGATAAGATCTTTGGGGGACTAATTAGGTTAGAATGAAGACATTAGCGTAGAGATCTCATAATGAAGATGTGCGTTATAATAACAATACCAAAAAATGATGCTCACTCTCCTCTTCCTCCTTCTACAGGTTCTTCATCTTGCTGTTGCTGTTTTCTCTCATTTTTGTGGTCTTCCTCTCCATTTTCTCTTTGGTCAGAAGCAGCCATTTTTACAGTGTAATTTATGTGCTTGCTCCCCACTTCTCATGCAGCCTGAATAAGGAAAAACTGCTTACTGTGATTTTAGAGACACTTGTAAATTTTCTTGCTCTATGTGGCTGCTGCAGGTGGCAGAAGAAGAGACACTTTGAGTCCAGATTTGGATGTTAGAAGGTGGGACAGTTGGGCTGCACTGTTTGTTCAACAGTACCTGTGTAAGGACAGCAGCTGTGGTTACACAGAGTGTGCTGCCACCGCTCTTCTGTAATTTGATAGTGTTGGCACTCGGCAAAAAGGTGTAATTTAACCATTATTTTTCACATTTAGTCGTCATTTATTTATTTCTACTGCTTAATTGTCCTGACTGTGACTAGCATTATTTTGAACATAAAGCTGAAAACGCACATCCTAGCTAATCTTTTCCAAATCCTAAAGAGAAAGATTTCACATCTCCTCCACTCTACACGAGGTTAGCTTTGGCGTTGTCACGCACTGTCTTTGCGTTGTAGCATATTTGTTCTATATGTTTGTTCATTTTTTTCTTGTTTTTACATGATGGTTGGTTGTATTTTATGAAATTTTTATTCCGTATCTATTCTGATAATCATGTGGCTTTATCTATTTCTGTTAATATGTCCTACTACCTTTCTTGATTTTCATATGTTGAACCATCATTGCATCTCTGCAATGAATTCTATTTGGCCACAGTTCCTGATATTTATGGGTTTGTTTTTTTTTTATAATATTCTACTATACTCAATTGGCTATTGGCCTGTAAAGCATTGTTGAATTTGTGTTCCTTAGCAACCTGAATCTATAATTTTCTTTCTTTTTTTATTCGTTCTTTCATTCTTTCTTCCTGTCTGTCTATCTGTCTACATGTTTCTCTCTCTCTCTCTCTCTCTCTCTCTCTCTCTCTCTCTCTCTCTCTCTTTCTCACTTCTTTTTCTTTATTTTTATTCTTTCTTTCCTCTCCTCACCCTCTTCCTCTCTTTCTCTCTCCAATTTCCGTCTTCTTTCTGTCAATCTACCTCTATCTTTATCTCTGTCTTTGTATCCGGTTCTATCTCTTTGTTTTCCTATATGCCCTGTACTGATCATAGTAATGCTAGCTATGTAGAATGTCTCAAAGAATTGCTTTTGAATTTTTTGAAACAGTTTGAGAACAATGGATAAAATTCATTAAATCTTTACTTGGATAATTCAAGCTATAAGATCTTCAACTTTTGTTTTATGGATGATGTCTGTATTTTATTTATTTCAACTTGGACTCTTATTTTCTTTTTTCTCACCTTTTTTTTTTCTTTTGGTGGAACAAAGGATTGAACTCAGGCCCTTGTTCTTGTCAGGCAAGCACTTATTCTACTGAGCTATCTCTCTGACCCTATACATGGGTTTAGTTTTACTCTTACTTTTTAATTTCTTGAAGTTTAACGCCATATTGAAAGATACCTTCGGATCTTTCTTCCTTTATAATATATACATTTATTTCTCAAAACTTCCCTCTTAGAATTGCATTTGTGTGATCTCACAGGATTTGATATATTATAGCCCCATTGTTCTTTGTCTTAAGAAAAAAGTAATGTGACTTTTTACTTCTTAGTTCTTCTATATTTTTGGTTAAGAGCACTTGATCATTTAGAAATATTTTAAAAGTTTCTCAAATTCCTCTTGTTATTGATGTCTAGTTTTATGACAATATTGTGGAAAGATAGTTGAAATTATCTTGACCTTATATCTTAAGTCCCTTGGATGTAACATATGACATGTCCTAGATAATCTTTCAAGTTTTTTGAGAAGAATGTGCCCTCTGCACCCATCAGATAGGCTCTCTTGTAGATATCAGGTAGAGCTATACTTCGTGAGTGCCCTTCCCATATTTTTAAACACTTTCTCCCTGTGTCATGTGTCCCTTTGTTATAATTTAGATCTAAAATGGCCCACAAACATCTAAGTTCTTCAGAGGTGAGGCTTTTGGAGGGTGTTCATATAGTAGGAACTGTACTTATTAGCTTAAAGCCTCTTATTTTATGTTATTTATTTTATTTTTTAAAAAGAGTACAAAATAGTATTAAAACTGAAAAAGTACAAATGATAATTTCACTGAACAAAATAATATGGATTTCACAGAATTTGTCTATTGCATGATGTTGTCTTCAGATTAGTTGTTCATATTACAGATATGTGCAAAATTAAAAGAAGAAATAAAAAAGAAATATATGACATTGAGAAGAAAAAAAGATAAATAATTGAAAAAAGGAGAAAAAAAAAGAAATTAAACACCAACTGCTCCTTTCCGCAGACCATCAGAAATCCACAGTACAGTTGTCCAAGCCATTCTGCTTGCATAGATGGATCTATCTCTTTCCCCCACTCCCTCTCCTGTCCTTCTCCTCAACTCTGTAATCTCTTCCCTTTTAAAGTTTTTATTATTTGCCCTGTTGGGTTCTGACCTTGCTCTGGCCTGATTCCTTCTGTTCCACTATTCTTCCCATTAGAATGGGAATGCTTACAGTGGGGCACAGGAAATATTTAACGTTCCCCTTTATTTTTATATATACTAACAGGTAAGAGTTTGCTTTGAGATTCACAGGAGAATTGAAATTGGAGTCTTCAATATTGCTTTAAAGACTTTGATAGCCTTTAAAGATAGATCAATACATTCTGCATTGTACAACAGACATGAGTCTTTTAGTAGCCTATGATGATTTGGATATTATGCTTTGGATCTGTGGCCTATGAAAGTCTCATGTACTCACGAATTTAGCATTTGGAGGGTGAGTGAATCATGGTAGTACTATTGTTTTGAGTGGATTGTTTATCTGATACATTTAGTTGCTTAAAGTCCTGTTATGAGGTGGGAGCATGATCAGAAGATTAGGTTTAATATATTCATAGAAAAAAGGGTGTATTCCATTCCTGGGTCCTTCTCCTTTTGCTTCCTGCTTACCATGGGCAGAGTGACTTTTCTCATCATGCTTTCTGACAATGGACTCTGAAAAATTGATTCAGTGTCTTCCTAGGTTATCTAGCTTTTATTCTCCTCCACTCCACTATGATGTGCATGTGGGCACTCGTCTTTTCCCACCTCTTAATTTATTGCAGCTGACTCTTCGCAGAAGGGAAAAGGACCCTGGTATGCCTAGAGTCAGGGAGGAGGAATCTGAGTGTAGTGGAAACATGCGCAAATCCCCTTGCCTAGCCTCTCAGAAGATTTCTTGTTTTCAGCCCAGAGCCTTCACTGCTCTCTACCATGACAGGTATGTCTGTTCTGGAGCAGTTTACCAATCATGGGTCTGCATCCGTCTCAATTCCAGTCCTATAAATGCTGTAGAAGCAAGACCTGTCACACACTTTTGGGGTTACTTGAGGGGCACAGCCAGAGGGTAGCAGACACCTCTGTGGTCCAGCATGATCGCCATTCAAAGAAAGTCTGTCTTCAGTGGTCCCATAAACCTGATCATGATTTATGTCTCCATAAGGGTAGTCTCAGAAAGACGTATACATGTGCAGACATCGTGGCAATCTTCTCAGAAGGGCGATGGACATTAGTTCGTTAACCCCAAAGCACTCAGGGACCAGCAGCTACTGAAGATCAGCAGCAAAGATCAACACAAGGCACAGTCAACTTCAACTACGTGATTTAAGTGGTGCAGGATGGTATCACCACTTTCAGGATCATTTCCTACCCTTTGCCCTTGGATAACTTGATTATGTCTCAGTGTCACGCAGTTGAACCTGAATGTGATTTGTAAACACTAACTTTACTGTTCCTGGAATTTATCTTTTTCAAGGTCTGTGAAGTGTTATGGAGGTTTTGCTTTATTTAGTATAAGTTTCCTACCTTTTATTTTTGTCTATATTCTCTTGACTTCCAGGCACCCCCTAAATATGTCCTTTAGATGTTGCCTCATATGCCCCATAAGATTTCTTCATTCTTGTTGACTATATTTTGCTCTTCCTTCAATAAACACAGATCCTTTTGTTTCAATTATGTTCATGGTCTTTATTGCATTTTTCATTTTATTTGTTTTAATTTCAGAGCCAGGATTTATGTTCAGATTATTTCAATTCCTCAGTTGAATTTATACGATGAATTCCTAAATACTGTCTGCATTTTTCTTATGTTTGAAGAGCTTCAATCTAAGCATTTCAGGTTATTTTCTTTTGTAGATCACACATATCAATACTCTCAATTATTTATGACTTATTTATTGATATTGTATTTTCTTGTTCATTACTAATGTTCATGAATGTGTTTATGTTTGCTCAATGAAGAATTATTTATTATTCCAGCCTTTGTAGTCTGGCTTTATTTGTGCCACCAATTTTTAACAGATCTCTGAAGCTCTTAGCAGACTATTCTTCCATATTCCTTTCACCAGTAACCGCTATAGATCTTTTAGCTCTAAAAGATGTAGAATACCTGGTCACAGGTCAGCCAAACCCTAAGGGATTGGTATGGTGCCTGGACCATGATCTGGGAGCATACAAGGAAGGCATCAAAGATGTTTGTAAAAGCTGGGGACCTGAGACTAGAATGCCTATCGCAGTGGTGCAAAGGGCATGCTTCCCAGCAGTACTTGCACAAGCATGACAAATGCTTAGTGCAGTAAGAGGGAGTGTAGCTGAGAGTGGGTCCTTGTAGGATCTGGTAAGAAACAGAGAATGGTGGAAGTCTCCCAACATTTCACTGAGTAGGTGACACTTCATGTAGTGCAATGATGGGGCGGAGGTAAGACAGGGCTCCTTTATTTATAGAATATATATATATATATATATATATATATATATATATATATATATATATAATTGCTGCCAAATGAAAGGAGGGAGTGGGGAGATGGTTCAATAGAATAAGGGCTTCCCTGGCAAGCACAACGGCCTGAGTTTAAGCCCTAGTTCCAACAACAAAAAAAAAAAAGGAAAAGATAATTACACTACTAATTTCTATCAGTTCATTGAAAGGAACAGTTGGTGCTTAGATGTCTATATCTGGTAATCTGAGCAACTACTATGAAGACAACAATGCATAATACAATAACAATTGTTAATTTCCTATCATCTTATTTTTAAATGCTGTATCACATTTTATTTATATTTATTCTCTTTAAAATAAAAGACTGAATTCCTTTTGGAGTTTGTTAAAGAAAGGAACCAGTGAGCTTTTCTATTTGGCCTAGGTGGACACACATCTCTCAGATTTTCCTGGCATAAAAATAGTAGCTTTTTAAGTACAGTAAGAAGGTCCAGACCTGAAAATGCTGCTCTTAATATCTTTTGTGAGATGGAGACTTCGTTGATGAGTAACTCCTGGGCTGTAAGATTGGAAAAGTCTTTCTCTGGGTCCTTGTGCTAAAAGTGTTAACATGAAATCTCAGGCAATGGGAAGTGTAAAGAGATAGAAAGGTCTATATTCAAAGATGGTACTGGAATGAATGTTATTCTATCTGCCAAGACACTAGCAAGCATGCATAGTTTTTCTGCTAAGATATCTTAGCAGATGTTTTGGTTTGTAGGTTCAATGTCAGATGGGCCTACATTTAAGCTTCTTAGGAATTAGGCTATGGCCAGGCATGGGGCCCAGAACAATGAGGAAGGATTCTCCACATGATTGCGGATTTAGACTCAAAATGACCCTCCCTGTCAAAGGGTCCATTGAGATCCTACTCCTTCCTGTATGAATCCCTGTTTTACACACACAGGGAGGTTTTATTTGTGGATGATGTCAGGACTCTTTTTCACTTGTTTGTTTTTTTTTTTAAATCATATGAGCAGATTTTTATTTCTATCACTTATTCTTGTTTTTATTTGTATTGCTTATTTTTCATATTTTCTCCATGCTTTGTTACCTTATTTAGAATTAAAAGAATGCAAGTTTAAATTGTTTCAGAATCTGTAGATAAATTTGTATTCTTATAAAGATTATAATTTTGAATGAAGCCTGTATCAGCTGCCCCTCTTTGATCCTGCCAAAAATTGGGTTTACACTTTTTTCACAGATAGTTATTTTCATTATTTCATTCACTCTGAGGATGCTGATATTACTTTTAAAGAAAAGTGCTATACCTTCCCAAAGCATGTCTTCCCAGATCTCGGGGGGAAGCTGTGATATAAGCTAAAGCCCCTTTAACCTGGTAGAACAAAGTCACTAGTTTTATATCAATTTCCAGGAAAAAAGCTGAAAGATCCATTTAGCTTTGTTGTAACTATTGTCTCCAGAGTTACTTGGAATGTCACATGGTGTGTACACATATTAAGGATCAACTAAGTCATGCAGGGTATTTGCATGTGGATTAAAAACTCCGTTGTTTTCAGCTGTATAGCCTCTCCAATTTTGGCCCTCAATTTCCTGCTATCCTAGCAGCTTTGGAACTCAAACTATGATTCTGAAGCCAAGAAAGATTCCAATTTTCTGCTTGAGCTCCCCTCTTTTGCTACATCAAACTAGGGCGAATACTCATAGAAGTTCTGCAGTAGCACAGAGGGTTTGCTTCTGTGCTTTCTTATAAAAAGTGTAGTCCCTCGGGTGTCTGCCTCCACTGGTGGCATTCAGCACTTTCAAATTGTATTTTCATGTTTGTTTTACTTTGGGTTACGTATTTTATATTTATTAGAATATATTACAAACATTTTAATCAACAGACATGATTTTATTACATACCGCCTTAGAGGCAGAGTAAATAATTCAGGAAAGATATCCAGCTCATATACCAGATCTGCCCATCCATTCCTGTTGTGTGTATATTTTTATTAGTGTGATTCATCAGGTACTATTTCATCACCTCTAATGATACATTATCATTGTCTAAGACTGTTCATTCTATATTGTACATCTCTATAAGTTTTGAAAAGTATGTAATATCCTGATCCACACTTATGATGTCATGCAGATTGGATTTACTTCTCTGCTATCACCTGTCATTCACTTATGGATGCTATCCTCTACCATCTGGACACCTAGAAACTGCCAATCTCTTCCTTCATCCTTTCACCTTTTCCAGAATATATACATTTGAACTTGTATACTCCAGTAGGTATCCTTTGCAGATTTGTTTGTTTTATATAACGATAGACACGAAGTATTTCTCTATTCTTTTTATAGTTCAGGTACTTTTGGAACTGGGCAGCCTCCTTCTTGCCAAAGGAGTGTCTGTCTTCTGTCTGTCCTATTTGACTATCTTAGAAGTCCATCAAAGGAGTTTCTGCTTCTTCCATTGCCCTATTGAATTCAGGAAGCACACTAGTTTTGTGGTTTCACACTTTTACAGCTGAGTAGGTATTTTGTTTAGAAAGCATCATTACGTTTAGTCTCAACTAGTTGAAAATTAGAGAATAATTAGATACATTTTGAACCTCAGAGGTTGTTGAAGTTGGGATAAGCTAAAATTTTAAAACAGTTTTGATGAAGTGGATGCATGTTGCATTTGAGAGGGATGCCCATTTTATGCAGCAACCAAATTCTTTTTTTTTTTTTTAAACATTTATTTATTGTGTGTGTGGGGGCCAGCTCAGCCCACCAGGTGGCAGGGCTGGCTGGCATGTGGTGCTGGGGGATCAAACCGCAGTCCCTGTGCTTTGCCAAGCTTGTTCCAAGTAGGTGCTTTAGACCACTGAGCCATCTCGCCAGCCCCAGCAACCAAATTCTTATGCTTACATACCAAAGTAATAATCGCTAATGTGAATTTATTTGGAAATAAAGTTTTTAGAAAATAAGTTAAAGTTCCCAAATTAAGAATGAGTTCCATTCTAGAAGCACTTTAATAAATTGAATTCATTCATAAGTCCAGCAAATTGAATCTTATACAGCTTTCACAGAAGTACTTATCATATATGGTGATGGGCTTCCTAACAGTCCCTTTCACATCAGCCTTATTTTTGTAATTTTTTCATTGTATGTATTTGATACAGGGTCTCACTACACAGCTTGGACTCATCGTGATCCCCCTGTTTTCGGCCTCCCCAGTGCTGGACTCGCTCACTGGCTCAGCATGTCCCAGGTGGATGGAGATCAAACCCTGATCCCATGCTTGCCAAAGCAGATGCTTAGTCTGCTGAGCTATCTGACTGGCCAAACAGCCTTATTTTTATTTTGCTTTTGTACATGTGAACTCTGTTTGAATACTGTACTACTGTACAGTAAGCACCCAGCAGCACAACTGTGACAGTGCCCAGTAGATTCTGCAATTTGTTCACATCTATGAATGTTCATTATGGGAAGTCTTTCAGTGTCTGTGTAGGTTTCCAACATATATATATATATATATATGGTACAATTTCTGATATCATGAAATAATTTCACTATGCTTTAAAGGTCTTATGGAGAAATCTATATTTCCAACATTAACCCTAAAATTGTTATTATGAATAAACACACGTTTTCCTCACAATTCTACAAAGTAAGTGCAACCAAGGCAAAAATTTACAAGACAATAAAATATGAATGAAATGTGAGGCATTCACATCAGAATGGATTGATACTTTGTTGTGAGGATGGGCTCTGTAAAAAGAGGATAAATTTATCCCTGGATCTTCTCAGTGTCCTGTGTGCTCAGAATATGCTAAGAAAGCCCTATCAGCATATGATGTTCCAGTCTCCAGTAGCAACAATCAAATTAGCTTCTATTGTTTATACTTTTCTCAGTCTCTGGCATTGTGCTATAGCTTCAGAAAATTGCCTGCTACGCTTTATACTAACATGTTCAAAAACAGTTGAAATGGACTAGTTCCTTGAAAAGAACAAAGAAATCAAACACGAGACCACCACAAATTCTAGCTCAGCAGAAAGCAGAAGCCAGGCATTCGTTTGGGATTTACAGGCAGGTGGATAGGGCAGTACCAAAGTTGAGAAGATAACGGACAGCTGGATGACATTCTGCGCTCGTTAATGAGTTCAAGACCAGTCTGAACCACATAGCAATATTCTGCCTCAAATAAACAAGCAAAAAACAAACAATGAAAATGTAAATAAACCTATAAACATGAAGTAATTTAAGTTCTTTTTTTTTGTGGTACCAGGGATTGAACTCATGACCCTGTGCTTGCCAGGCAAGCGCTTATTCTACTGAGCCATCTCCCCAGCCTAAGTTCTTAATTAAATATCACACAATGATTAGTCTCCTCGCCTGGAGTTTCTTACTAGGAATTTTAGCAAACTTTACATGTTGCTTTCCAAAATATAGAAAAAGCAAATTAGTTTATACATTATGAGATCAATACTATCCTGATACTGAAATCCTAAAATAACCAATGATAGATCATGAAAGACCATCAATAATGGATAAAATGCTGAATAAAGCATCAGAAAGTTGACTAAAATATATAATAAATGTACATGTGTGATTCATGTCAGGTGTATAATGCTGGAAAACATTTTGAATTCAACTAGCATGAAGAACAAAATCATTTGGTTACAGATTATATGATGATATCAATTGATTCTCAGAAAATGTTCTATCATATTGACATATCTTTCTGATAAAATAGACTTTTTTCTTCAGAAAGTTATGAAAATAAAGAAGCTACCTCAAGATGAATTTTAAACACTAAAAAAATGGAAATTGGGCCAGTGAGATAGCTCAGTAGACTAAGTGCCTGCTTAGGCAAATGCAGGGAATGTGGTTTGATACCCAGCACTAGCTGCTGCGCTGGCCCAACTCCCAGGCACGCTGAGCCAACCACCTGCAATCCTAGCATTTGGGAGGCTGAAAACAGGTGAATCACTATGAGTTTGATCTACATAGTGAGACCACGTAGACTCTGCACTAAAGACATTTTAAAAATTGTTTAAAAAGCACTTAACAGGGAAAGACTAAATAAAATGAATTGCTTCTAATTTGGCAATAAAGAAAAGATGCAGAAGCTCACAACTTTTATTTTTGTGTGTGGCGGGGGGGGAGGAGGGGGAACTGGGGATTGAACTCAGGCCATTGTGCTTGCTAGGGAAGCACCACTGAGCCATCTCCCCAGCCCCTACTATTTGCAGATAACATAAGTTCTAGTCATGGCAAGTAAGGGGCAAGTAAAGGAAGTGTATGTAGAACAGCTGAGAAAGAAAGAAACAGGATTTTCACTTTGGTAAATAATACAAACAGTATCCATAAATCAAAATATGGAAACACAAAAATAGCTCCCAGGTCTAAGATGTGGTTCAATAACTTTACAAGATACAAACAATACAGAAAAAGTTTATTACATTTTAGGGGGTTTATTAGTTTTGTTTTTCACAACCAGGGATTGAACTGAGACCCTTGCCTTCCCAGAGAAGTGCTTATTCTACTGAGCCATCTCCCTGCCCCCAAAAATTTAATTTTATTTTATTTGTTGATACAGGGTCTCGCTACACAACTTGGTATGCCCAGGTTTCTGGGGCAACATGGCATATGGTACTGGGGCTTGAACTCGTGTCCTTGTGCTTGCCAGACAGGTACTTAAACCACTGAGCTCTCTCCCCAGCCTTACATTTTAAAATGAGATGTGCAAACCAAAGTTTAAATACAGTATAACTTACAATAAATTCAAAAGCAACACAAACCTAAAATATGAATTTAACATGTACATTTAGCTTTAACAATTGAATAATTCTTATGAAGGAAAAAAGATATCTAATTGGCTAGAGAAATATACCAAGTTTATAGAACAGAATTATCAGTACAAAGCTACAAATTATTTAGAAATGGTGGTTAGCTGTAAAATTTATTTAAAACAGTTACTTTTATACTTAAAAACTTACTCTAAGTTTTTATTCTAAAATTGTTATGTGAAGACACAAAGCTTACATTATCAAAAGCAACATTAGCAAAAAAAATATAAGAAATTACTTAACCTTATATTAAGGTTTGTCCATACAGCCACCTAAACAACCAAGGTAGTATTCCTGAATGACTAGGTATTGAGAACAGTACAATAGCAATTCATTACCTAAAGAACAGCTTTTCATGAGGAATTTTTGGAGCAATTGAAGACCTTTAGGCAAAATAACAAGACAAATCCCTTAAAAACCTGTAATTATACCTACTATACTGCATTATATGTGTAAAATAATAGTTCTAAACCATAGATTTAAATTATAAAAGATGTGAGAAAATATAGCGAATCTTTCATGTCTACAGCTAGGCAAATAACTCATAGACTTACCTGAAAATATGGTTAATACACAGAAAAAATCAGCAAATTCCATACTGGATAAGAGTTTAGATTTAAAAACTATAAACAGTAAATTTATCAGTAATGAGCCTCTCAGGTACCAGATTAAGTATTAATTGCTGAAAACATAATAGCATGATACATGTGATTCTATTTTGAGAGTTGTACAAAAAACATCTTGCTTTGACTATTGTTTTGTAAGAAAGAGCATAAGCCTTTAGGTGCTGCAATTGTGATTGAAATGTAAGTACATCCAGGTAGGGGGTGGGGAGATGGCTCAGTAGAATAACCACTTTCCGGGTAAGCACAAGGGGTCTCACTTCAATCCCCAGTTCCGCAAAATCAATCAATCAATCAATCAATCAATCAATCAATCATGCACTTAAAGAATATCACCTAAATTATTCCAATAGCAATTTCAGACTGAAAATAAATTCGAGCCTTATTTTCAGATAATGGATCATAGGTCAGGGAATTGCCCTGCTCAATGATTGTATTCCAGATAGTTTTCAGTGAACAGTTTATTATTCTCAAACACAAAGGTAACTTTATACAATGTTAGACACTCACTTAGTATTTATATTTCTATATAGTCAATATGTTAATTGAGTCAATCTTTAAGCTTTAGTGTTGCTGAAGTACTTCTATAGCTATAGTAATTTGTATTTTATATGATAAATACACATCATCATACCATAGAATGAAAATATATTATACTCAGACATTTTAAATGTATTTTAAGGTATTTTTCTTGTAAGTATATAAGAACAAAGTAAACTTTCAAAATTCTTTAAAGTAAGGAAATACTTCAAAGTAGAAAAACATAACAATTAAATAAATGTATTCTTCATTAATTTTAAATAGTTACATTTAAAAATCAATTTCAGCAATTATATGTCATTTGATAAGGTAGTAAATTCATCTTATGATGTGGATTTGAAAATTGGGCACAATAATTCAAAATGATTAGTATCAATAGGTTGAATGAATTAAGAATGGAAAACAAAGGAAATGGATATAGAAATACAAAAGGTATTTGTTCAAGTGCATTTATTTATTTATTTTTTTAAAAACTGGTTCCTATTATGATTGATTCATGAGAAAAAAATTGCAATTGTGGAAAAATTTTTTAAAAATCTTAAAAATGCACATAACAAAATGCATAAGTTTAATTTTATGACAAATTCATCAGTCTCTTTTTTCTTGCCTCTGTTCTTTGTTTGAATTGGTAAAGGTACTTTTTATAGATTTTTACTTAGTTCTATATAACGAAAAACTACATTATAGTTATTTTATCTCAGATTTCTTTTCATGAAAGAGGGGTTTTTAAATTTTATCAAATTACCTAAGAGAAGATTAATAAGTATTTTAGGGTAAATTTTAAAAAAGAGAAACTGTTCAGAAAAGTGCATATGACTTGCATTTTAAGATATTGAATTCCTTTCTAACAGGATGTGTTTCAACACACTAAAAAACATTTTGTATTGTTTCATTTTTATATTCATAGAGATATATTTTACCTTTTCATCTCAGCCCCAAATGGTTTATACATGAGCTTATGTCAAGATTTTGTCAGTTCTAATGCATCGAGAGAAACACAGAACAGGGATAAAACTATGGTCAAGAGACTTAAAATGTAACTTCCCTGATGACACATAAATGTGCCCTAAAGCAATTTATCTGTACTTACTTAGACAACTACTGTACTAACCTCTCATGATAAAGCATATGACAGCTAATATTATGGAAAAGAATGGATTTAGTCATAACCTGTGAGATTTCTTTTGATCTTTTGCTCAGAAATCTTCATGTTCATGTTTGTGATCCTGTGTTCAACAGATTGGTGCTGTCAACTTGATTTCATGAAAAACAAGACTTCAAGTCTAGCAGTCCCTAGGAGTGCATGAGTGGACAGATAGAGTCCAGAATCCCAAGCCAGTTTTTATGCGACTTCCTGAGACTACCCACAGGCTAGAATCTAGCTGGTATACATACACTGACCATATTAACAGGACCTGAAGAACAAGATGAGACTTAGTGTCCATAGGTTGGAACCACATAGTTTCATATCTGTATGTGTAAGAGAGATGAATAACATATACGTTAGTAATTACACATCAATTCGCATTAAAATATTTACTTTTAAATTTAAATTTTGCTTCTGAAAACTTCTAATAACATGCTTAGGGCCAACCTGATAGGTCAGCGGACTAAAGTGCTTGGTAAGACAGAGAGCAGGGGTCACAATTGCTTCCCTGGAGTGCGGTGCCATTTCTGCCCACGGGGCGCACTGAGAGGGCAATTGAGACTGGTCGTGGTGGCGCGCTCCTGTAATCCCAGCGTCTGGGAGGCTGAGAACAGGAGAATCACTATGAGTCCGATCTGTGTAGTGAGACCCTGTACACCCTGTAGATCCTGTCCTAAATTCATTGGAAAAAAAAAAAAAAAAAAGAAAAGAAAAGAAAAGAAAAGAAAAGAAAAGAAAAGAAAAGAAAAGAAAAGAAAAGAGAAAAGCTTAAGTTTACCTACAAATGACTTTAGCCTTTTTTTTTTTTTCCTGTCCTAAGCTCCTATTTCTCCTGCCTCTGCTTTACCCTGAAATGTCTAGTCCATTTGCAGAATTTATTCTTTAATTTTTTAGGTTACTCATTAGAAATGAAGTGTTTTTAGGCAAAGATGAGATGATCAAAGTCTTAGGCCTTTAAAGTTTGACTGCTGGTTAAAATAAAAATATAATTTCAAATAAAAGTATATTCGGATGTTTTATTCTATATTGAACATTCCATGATGTTTTGACTTAATGAAGCTTGAATCTTTTTGTCTTTTTAAATTTATTTTTCTACTCAATTATTAAACTCTGTCTTTTATATTGCTTTGTTTGAGTTTGTATTACCTGAACGTAGACACTGTATGTATATGTATAGCGTGCCCACATTCTACATTTTACGATTTTGTTTTCTTTGCACTTTGTACATGTGATAT
Source organism: Octodon degus (assembly GCF_000260255.1). Lineage (NCBI taxonomy): Eukaryota > Metazoa > Chordata > Mammalia > Rodentia > Octodontidae > Octodon > Octodon degus. The sequence goes on along the minus strand of NW_004524634.1, from coordinate 9,605,892 downwards.
TCAGGTTATCATTTTTTGTTTATATGTTCATATTAAATGTGCTGAAACACATTTTCCTATAACTTTATCCATAAAGATAATGTATTTTCTTCTAAAATAACTTAATCTACAACATTTTTACCTTAGAATTTCCTTTAAAACTTTCAGCAAATATTGCTAATAGAAAAATAAAATTCAGTATTACTGACTAGAAATAACACTTTGTCTTTTGGGACAAATCTGCTTTTAACACAGGATATGAAAACCACTGTGAAAAGTGTCACAGATCAATCCGTACACACGTGATACATTAACAATAAGGAAATTAGAGGCAGAGAACAAGAGAAAAATAGAGGATATAAAAGGTTCAGTTAAGAAAAAAAAAGACAATTGTTAGCCTAATGACAAAGAATTAAGCAGTGAGTTATCTTATTGCATAAACACCTAACCATAAATTTAAATTTTAAACACTTTGATCTTATTACTTCTCAACACCTCTATCCCAAATTTTCTGCACATTATATCGAATGGGTGGTCTCTTGAGTGAAGGGTTGTCATGTTATTTAATGTGTTGGCCTTTCTAGAAAAGGGATAACCTATTCATAATGTATAACTGCAGTTAAGGTTAACAATTCATTATTTCTGTGTTAGAGGTGACTCAAAAACTAGGGAGAAAAACATTTAATATGTATGAATGTAGCATTGATTCTCACTGTATTATGTCAGATATGAAATATTTCTTCTTGAAAATAAGACAGGTTAATCTTTTTGAGATTACCCCTGAGACTAAATGATACACAATAATATTAACAACTAAGATCAAGCAACAATGTCTGCATAACCTATACCACCTCTGACCCAATATGATATTTCATCATTTTAAAAATGTACTTATTACAGGGTCTACGGGGGCTCACTGTACAGATTGGATTTATAGTAATCCTCCTGTTTTCAGCCTCCCAAGCCCTGGGATTACAAGCATATGGCACTACCTCCAGTCTCAATGGCCTTCTCAGCATGCCCCGGGGGTGGTGCCAGCACAGCAGGCTGGGGATCAAATCCTCAGCCCCTGTGGTTTCATCTTATCGTAACTGCCTATCTTAGAATTTGTGTAGTCAGGCTCTTTACAGATTATAATGGCAGATTTGCCAAAAGAATTCCCATATAATATATATACTATATTAAAATCCAGTTATTTAGACTTAACTACCTATCTATCCTTCATTACTGATAATCATTGACTCTTATAAGTTTTGCCATCTTTATTGAATTTTGCGTGTAGATTTGTTTTTCATGAGGTATAACACATTGTACCAAAAAATGATATAGATTCTTTAAAATCTAGCCATTGCTCTGCTGACTGGGCTAGGTAGGAGATTTAGTCATAGAATCAATCTCTTTAAGCTTCGTAAGACCGAGATACACACCTTGTGCTTCTGGGAAAAATGTGCAGGTTTTACAAGACAAGCAAATTGCATATTCAACTCTGTCCTGTTGCAGAGGCTGTTTGTGAATGTGACAGGGAAGTAGCTCCTTTCTTCTTGCCAGATGCAAACATGAGAGTTTCATGGGATAAAAGAATCAAATGACCTTGGCTGTGAGGAGAAATGGTTTGAGAATTTTATACTGAGGAGGATCAGAAATGAAGGCTGTAGACACTGTCAGTGAGCATCTTTCACATGTAAGGTTGGATGCAGCAAGAAAATATACACTTTAGATCTGAGCTGCTCAGGCGTATGCAGCATGCTGGCATCTTACCACAAATCTTAATGCTCACAACAGCAGGAAATTCAAGACTGCCACACATTGGATAGTTAGGCAGGGACTGGAGGTTAAAAACTCACCTAGCTCCTTCTTTGATATTATCAAGATAATATTTTTTTAAAAGTGGACATTAAATAAAAGTTGCACTAAAATAATGAAATTTAACTGTCATGTTTGGTACCACTCTTAAATTCTAAAATAGTTTATTAGTTAACATATTTATGATGAAAATATTTTGAAATTCTCAGGAAATGAAAGGACATTTAAAATATTGCAAAATATTGACAGCAAATGACTGTGGAAGGAGCTTTTGAGTCAACAACCCTCTATTAAAATCCTAACTTTGATATATAACAAATAACTTTATAACTGAGTAAAAATAACTGAGTAAGTTACTTATATGACTTTGATATACAGCAAATAACTTTAGCATTTGATTAAGTAACCTTACTGAGCTTCTTTTTGCTCTTTTGGAAAGCCGATTTTTTATATTGGTGTCAATCTTAAACTCATCAACATTCCTTTTTTTGGGGGGTGAAGGGTCTACAGGATATTCAGGGTCTCACTCCTAGATTATACACGTAGTGATCCACCTATTTACAGCCTCCCAAGAGCTGGGATTGCAGGTACATGCCACCAAGCCCTGTGTCAATTGCCTTCTCAGCATGCCTGGGGGTGGGGCAGGGCATTGCATGCCTGGGGATGTAACCTCCCAGCCCTTGCTCCTGCTTGCAGGTGCTTTAATCTGCTGAGTTATTTGGCCGGCCCTCATCACCATTCCTAATGCACAAAAAGAACCAATAAAAACAGTTATTATACTCTAATATGTGAGGATTATATAAAATTTAAAAATTTGAGATGCTTTTGAATAGTTTATGATAGAATTTCCCATACTGTGCCTAATTATTGTATTATCACTTTCCTAATTAATAAAAGAGGATATAAAAGATATATCTGTTGTAATATGAATACATGATTAAATGTTTTCCTACAAAACAATTACAAATCCATGTCTGATAAAAACAAATATGTAAAATTCTTAGGAATTAAAAAATAAGTGTGCAAATTCTCATGATGGAAAAATCAATATTTCACTAAGCAATACATAAAATAAGTAAATATATAGTTTTCACTGTTTATAGTGTTTATTATATTCTAGTCTTTTTAGTACTGTAAGTAGTTTTCAATCCTAAGAAAAGCTGTTCATGCAGTGATGTCTTATATAATTTGGAACTGAATTTCCCATATGTAAAGATACAGTAATCTCCTTGTGTTCTGCTTCCAACATAAACAGGCATCAAGGTTGGAAAAAGAAAAGTAAAACAGGAACTGAGGGTTGGCACTTTAAGGAAGAATTTGAGTGAAGACTCAGAACAGACCTTGCATGGAAGACATTTGGTTTAAAAGGAAACCATTTGTGCTGATGCCAGAGAAAGATGAAAAGCTCAAAGGCCAGAGATTCGGGGCGCATCCGAGGCAGAAGTTCTATGCTAGAACCAGTGTAAACAGCTGCTGCGGTCTACCTTGAAACTTGGTGTGGCTAAAGAATGTTGAGAATAGACCTATCCTGCATCAGTTTCACGATGAACAAATAAACATATAAAAGATTACTGTGAGATACAATAATGCTCATGCTACTGAACATACGTTGCTGCAAATAAAAAAAAAATTGCTTTACTTTCATCAAGATTCAAAAGGATAACACTGGCCAAATAGCTCAGCAGATTAAAGCACTTGGAAGCAGGCGTCGGGACCAGGGTTTCTATCCCCAGGTCCCCCTTGCTGGCTCCACCCCCAGGGCGCTCTGAGACAGCAATTGAGACTGGGCCTGATGAAGCGTGCCTATAATCCCAGGTCTTGGGAGGCTGTAAACAGGAGAATCACTAGAGTCTGATCTAGTAGTGAGACCCTGAACACCCTGTAGACCCTTCCCTAAAAAATACAGAAAAGAAAAAAAAAGATTCAAAAAGATATCATCAGAAAGGTATAAAAGCAGACAGTCATAAGCTACATAAATATCTTAGGAGAGTACACAATAAATACAGAAGAAATAGGCAATACAAATGGAAGACCATTTTTCAGAGGTTAACAAGCCTTAATTTTTAGAAAAAATGCACTACAGGACATGAAAAGTAAGTTTGACAGTAAACAATTTCTGAAACTTGGATATATGCTTGTAATTTTTCATTAATTTATGAATTCCTCCAGTTAATTAATTTGGTAAATCATATAAATTGTGTGTGAGTACGACTCTAAATAAAAGAATATTACTTATCGATTGTTATTCCAGTGACAAGTTTCTGTTGGTCATTAATGCTATCAGTTGAATTGGAGCCTCCCTAATTTCATATGTTAAAGTACTAAGTTCTCCAGAAAGTGAAGTTTACTTGAAGATAAGTAGTCTTTGTAGATGCAATCCAGTTATAAATGGAGTCATTGGCACGGTCCTTTATCTACCATGTCTAGTGTCCTTATGTATGTGTACATTTGGAGATCCACATTCACACAAGGAGAATGACACATGAACATAAGGAGACTCACCTATGAACCGAGAACAGAGGACAGGAACAGACACTAACATGACAGTCTGCAGAACATAACCCTATCACACCTTCATTATAGACTTCTAGACCCCGCTACACCTAGGGACAGGAAGTGTGCCTTTAGGGTCCAAACTGAGAGTTTTTAGACTACAAGGTTAGAGAAAGTTTGCTATCTGTGTCTCTTAGCACACAATTTTCTTAACATTCATAACTCAATCCGATAACATGGATATATGACTCACAATTTAATGGATGAGATACCAAAGAGGCAACAATAGGTACTAAAAAATAGTATAATAGTTTTAGGTCTACACAGTGTCAATTTTTAAATAGTAATGTTAAAAATTTAGGAAAGAAAATACAATAGATTATGAACATGGAAAATACTTGTGAATGGGGCTGGAGAGATGGCTTAGTGGTCTAAAGCACCTACTTGGAACTAGCTTGACAAAGCATCAGGGACCGCGGTTCAATCCCCCAGCACCACATGCCAGCCAGCCCCGCCCCCTGGTGGGCTGAGCTGGCCACACACACACACCACACAC
>NW_004524634.1:9594872-9600756 GCF_000260255.1 Octodon degus | reverse complement strand
TTTTTTTGCTTCCTTCTGTGTCTCTAAAATTCCTTTGCCCATTCAACTTTTTATTTATTTATTTATTTATTTATTTTCTTTTTATTTATGGATTTCTCACAGTGTTATATAGCTTTCACTGTTCTTTCAGAAAAATAACATCAAATTTTGATTATAATAATTGGGTACAAACAAAGCTCCCGAGAATGGAAACAGGAAACTTACATATAGAACAATATCACGTGGGAATCACTTTCCCCAGAGAGGAATGCTTAGGATACCTGGTTAGCAATAAACGTTGCTTACTTCATGGGATTCTTAGAATCAAGTGCACAAAGCAGGCTAAAACTGAACCATTCAGATGGTAGACATCTTAGTTTCTTTAATGTTGGCATGATGCTTTTGGACATCTTTGTCTTCATGCTAATCTGGTGCTTCAAGGCCAGATTTTCTTTGTCCCAGTATTTTATTTTTAATTTTTTTTTATTTTTAATTTATTTTTAATTTTTATTTATTTGTGTGTGCGTGTGTGTGTGTGTGTGTGTGTGTGTGGCCAGCTCAACCCACCAGGGGGCGCGGCTGGCTGGCATGTGGTGCTGGGGGATTGAACCACGGCCCCCTTGCTTTGCCAAGCTTGTTCTAAGTAGGTGCTCTAGACCACTGAGCCATCTCACCAGCCCCTGTCCCAGCATGTTAATGAAGGAAATATCTACTGCTGTGCCCAGGAGATTGGACTGATCAGTGAGTTGTGCTAACTGAGGCCTTAATTGAATAACAGCCTTTCAGAAGATCTCTGTGCAATGCGAATACATTCCCACCCTCCTGGGCCTACTGACCCAGTCTCTGAGTCTTTCCAATGTGCTCTAATATTGGCATGTTTGCTTCTTGTTTTGACTTTCAGCTCACCCATTGTTTCAGTCATAATGAAGACGCAGCCCAGCCCCTAATCAGTTTCCTGCTTTTCCTTCTCAAGTCCTTGCACGTCTGTAATGTGCTAATATGTGATAACATTGTCATAAGTACTTAAGAGATTCATCGAAAAGTATCTTTTATAAAATAGAAATCTTTTTTTTTTTTTTTTTTTTTTTTGGGCCAGTTCAACATGTCCTGAGGGCAAAGCTGGCCTGGCATGTGGTGCCTGGGATCGAACTGCAGTCCCCTACATCTGCCTCAGCTTGCCTGAGCAGGCAATTTAGGCCAATGAGCTATCTCACCGGCCCTATAAACAGTTTTTTAAAAGCATAAAGGTTATTGCTTTTCTTATATATAATTTCCTTCAAAATTTTTAATTCTTTATAAAGAATGATTGCTTGCACTCCTTCACACATGTAGGCATTGTGTGGAGATTCGAATTTAAAAACAGATGTTAATATTCTATTGTTTTTAATCCCATGTAATGAGGTGTCCTGGGAATATCATTTAAATAATCTGCATCACTTGTAATTTTTGTTTTAATCATAATGTGTACTCTCTCAAAAAATCATTTAAATATATAAAATGTATGCTCTAGCCATGAAGGCTGTGAACTGTAACACAGAACTCTCCAAATTGAAATCTTAACCCTACAATTTAGTAATCCTGTAATAATGGGGATTTATTTATCATCCTAGTAATGAATATAAAATTTAATAAGGGCCTGCAAGTAGCTCAGAGGATTAAAGCACCTGCAAGCAGGTGCAGAAAGGGATTCCATCCCTGGGCCTACCATGATGGCCTCGCCCCCGGGGCGCACTGAGATGGCAATTGAGACTGGACTTGGTGGTGCCCACCTGTAATCCCAGCTCTCAGGAGGCTGTAAACAGGCAGATCACTATGAGTCTGATCTAGTAGTGAGACCCTGAACACCTTGTAGACCCTTCCCTAAAATACAAAAAAAACAGAAGTAAATAAAAACAACTAATAAACTGAATATATGAAATAGATGGTAATCATGGAAATAGTTATTCACTTAAATAATAAAATCTGAAGAACATACACCAATGTCATGCTATATACACACTCACATACATACACATACACACATACACTAACATACTTTTATTCATTGTAAAGAATGTGAAAAAAATCTGATTTAATCTGCTCACTACTGCATGGAACATTTGTCCATATTATATAAGGAAATAAATTTAAGGCAGTGACTCCACAGTTTTGTTTTTTTTTTTTTTTTTTTTTTTTTTTGAGACAGTTTTCCTGGTACCTGTCTTGCTAGACAATAACAACATAACAGCTTAACAAGATTTCAGAGCAAAGTTTTAAACATAGATGCTCAAATAAGGAAAAATGAATGTCTCCTTTGGTTGTTACTATGCACCTCGAGTTTTGATTTCCGTAAAGAAAAGAAGTTTCATTTGCACCCAGTTTCATTGTTGGAGCTATCAGCTGACACTACTTCTTTTTAAGTGTGCACCTTTAAATCTCAAGGAAAACCTTCTTATTGTGAAGGTGTCCTTTCCTTGCAGTGTGAACTCAGACTGTGCTGCTGCTGTAGAAGCCCAGAGTGAAGTTAAAGTCTGAAAGCTGCATAGAAATTCTTGTATAATTATTTCATGATTAATTAGCAGTAGGGGCCAACAAAATATTATGGAGGTTTTATTTTTCCTGGTATTCTGTAATTTCTACTTTGCCTTGTCTAAATAACAAAATATAGCTCTGCCCAGAAATATTCCACGAAAGTATTTTTAAGTGTGTTGTTAGCACCTTGAATATATTTATAAAGGCCTTCTATAGAATTTTTCTTTTAGAATGTGTTTCTCTAGATTATTTTTAAAAGTTTTATTGCTCAACCTCCATTGGAAGATGTATTTCTTCTTTAGTACTTCAAAACAGTTTTTCTTGAATTATTAGTCTTCAGAAAAATGTGTATTATGCTTGTATTTTTTTAAAAAAAATTATCTGACTAGTGCATATTTGTAGCAAATGAAGTTTACATTTTCTTAGGGAAGAGGTACATGTGCATAAGTATCTTGATTCTTTTTAAATCCTCTTTCTACCCTACCTAACACACTCTCTCTGTCTTTAAATCCTCTTTCCCTATTTTCTTTTATTGAAAATATTGTGTATTAGCATATGTTTGCAATACACCATGATTACTAATTCGAAAGATTAGGATTTTTTCGAGGTCTTCTCCTTGATAGCAATAAATATTTAATTCATAGGCTCCATATTCTTGACATAGCTAATCATCCTTATGCTTCCAAATTTAATCTAATAACTAAACCTATGAAACTGATAATTGTGATGAAGAAACTCCAACAAATAGATTAGCAAAGGGAGAAAGAGAGGAGATATTTGGGTTATGTTATAGGTTGAATCTTATATGTTCCTCACATACCTCTGGGCTTGTTTGCTAGATGGCGGACTGTTTAGAAGTGCTATAATCTTTAGAATGTGGGTCTTCAGTTCCTATTCCTCTGGCACTCTCTCTCTTTGTGCTCTTCCTTCTGTTTTATCTCTATCTCTACTTCTCCCTCCCACCCCCACACTTTTTCTCTCTTTCTCTCTTTCTCTTTCTCTCTGCCTTGGTGTCATAAAATGCACAAGCCTTCTCCACAAAACATGCTATGATAAACTTTACAACATATGCCCAAATGTAGCCTGCAAACCATGGACTGAACCCTCTTACACCATGAACCACAATAAACTTTCCTCCGTTGACATTGTTGATCTGTGGTATTTACCATGACAGAAAGTTGACTGACAGATTCCAAATTAGTTTCACATCAGGTAAGACCAAGTTCTCAACCACAAAACTACAGAACAACATTTATATGAGTGACTAGACTTTTAACTCTGGCTTTGCATACACACACACATGGGGCTACTTGTGCTTACATGTTGGACATGGAAGGTAAATTGCTGTTTTTTATTTTTCTTTTGAATATAGATGCAGTTATTAATTTAAATATCTTCTTCCATATCAACTTCCTCAATCATCCTTCCAGGGATGGTGCAGGGAGGGAGAATGTCTATCTCCACAGCTTGAGTGTATCAGCCTGCTCAGCTCTTCCCCTTCCTTTCCTTGTCCTTTGAGTCAGCCTACAGTAGCTGACTCACCTTCTGCTCTGTGCTGTGTTAACTGTAAAGTCTTAGGCTCTGATAGAAGAGTCTTTACAATTTGTTCATGTTGTTAGTTCTTGGATTAGTAAATTTAATCCTTTGACACGCTCAAGAAATCCATTATTCCTATGCATGTAAGCAGTGTCCTCTAACTGAAAAGTTTAGTTATTGGCTGGCTTAGTGCACGCCAGGGAGGGGGGCCAGCCTGGCATGTGGTGACGGGGATCAAACCCAGTCCCCATGCTTTCCTAGGGAGGCACTTAGTCTTCTGAGCTATCTTATTAGCCCTAGGGTAGCTTTTTCTTTTCTTTTCTTTTTGTTTTCTTTCTTTCTTTCTTCCTTCCTTCCTTCCTTTCTTTCTTTCTTTCTTTCTTTCTTTCTTTCTTTCTTTCTTTCTTTCTTTCTTTCTTTTGTGATACTGGGGATTTAACTCAGGACCCTGAGTTTGCCAGAAAAGTACTTTCTACAGAGCTATCTCCTCAGGCCCATAGGGTAGCTTTTTGATGGCTTACAATTTTATTCGTTCCAAAGAACATTTCTCAAGGTTTATAGCCTGTATTTAGGGTTAATTGAACTGTCACTGATTTGATACTGTGGCCTATTGGAATACCCACAAGGGTCAGCAACATGGTTAAATTGTATCACTTGCATCTTTAGTTCATTATGAAAGTCAGTTATGGGATGGTGAGATAGCTTGTCTGGCTAGTACAAGGATCAGAATTCAGTCCTGGATAGCGGGTTCTGTGCCATCGCCAGAACCCGGGTGTGCTACGCCGGCCACTAAACCCTGGTGTTGAAGTGCAAGCCTATAATTGCAGCCCTAGGGAGGCTGAGACAGGAAAGTCACTACGAGTCCAAACTGTGAAGCAAGACCCTATACCAAGTAAAAAAATAGAAAGATTGTTTTCAAAAAGAATTATGTTGGGACCAGGGAGATGGCTCAGTAGAATAAGTGCTTCTCTGGCAAGCGCAAGGGTCTGAGTTCAATCCCCAGTTCCGAAAAAAAAAAAAAAAAAGAATAATGTTAATTGTGCATGTGTAAAAACATCTTGGTATTTTTAGTCTTCTCGTTAAATTCTGTCATAGACTTTTGTGTCATTTCATAGTTGTTTTATTTTTATTTTTAGTAGAGAAACTTTTCATTATTGTTTACTTTGCTTCTCCTGTTTCTCAGCCTTCCTAAACGCTGGGATTACAGCCGCGCGGCACCACGCCCAGTCTCAATTGCTGCGCACCCCGGGAGTTGAGCCGGTACGGCGCGCAGGGGGATAGAACCCCAGCTCTTGCACTCTGCCTAAGCATGTGCTTTAGTCCGCTGAGCTATTTGGCTGGCCCTCACATTTTTACTAAAACCAATATGTGTTCCATCTCTTCAGGATACTTTCAGGGTATTTCATATGCTTTTATTCCATTCCTTCAGAAACATCTATAGTATGTCCACATGTTTATATCCCATATACCTTTTATTCTGTTTTAAATTATCCTGTGATAGTTTCTTTTATGGAATTAGTTATGGTGTATAGTCATTTTCTCTACCCTTTATTGCAAGATTTGTTTCCATCAACATGTATGTAGACACATGCGAGAATGATTTGCCTTCAACTTTATTTTTTTTAATTTATTTTATTTTTTTCTTTTGTGTTTTAGGGATCTACAGGGTGTTCAGGGTCTCACTACTAGATTGGATTTGTAGTGATCCACCTGTTTACAGCCTCCAAAGAGCTGGGATTACAGGCGCGGGCCACCAAACCCAGTCTCAATTGGCATCTCAGCATCTCCTAGGGTGGGGGCAATGGGCTGAATACATTTTATGATTGAAAAATTTGAGGGTTATAGATGGATATATATA
>NW_004524634.1:9579102-9594772 GCF_000260255.1 Octodon degus | reverse complement strand
ACAAACACCATTAGAACAAATCATTCTATTCATTAAGAGAATGCAACTATATATCTAGCCCATCCTCTTTGAATACACAGATACAAAATGGATATTCATCTGTATACCCCTTTTTTTCTAAGAAGTTCCATTATTTGAATATTATAGGTGTGTAAACTCAGCAAAATATTCTAAAAGAGTCCAGTAGCCCATATATATATATAGTGTGTGTGTGTGTGTGTGTGTGTGTGTGTTTGTCTAATGTAAAATGCTCAGGGATGGTCAAATAGCTCAGCAGATTAAGGCACCTGCTTAGGCAGATTCAAGGGCTAGGAGTTCCATCCCCAGGCCTGCTTTGCCTGTCCCGCTCCCTAGGTGTGCTGAGAGGGCGATTGAGACTGAGTGTGGTGGCATGTAACTGTAATCCCAGCACTTGGGAGGTTGGAAAACAGGAGGGTCACTACGAGGTGATCTCCACAGTGAGACCCTGCACACCCTGTCCTAAATACAAAAATAAAGTACTTCCCACTGGGAGATGACTGTATTATGGGCACTATACACATCAGTGTATTCATTCACTGGTGAGTTCACTAGGTAAATGTGCTGTTAGAAGGTGGCACATGGCTGGAGGAGGAGAGTCACTAGAGGAGCACATTTGCGGGTTGTGTCATAATCCATGGAATTGTCCTGAAAGAGAGAAATGTTGCTGAGTACATGAAGGGAGAGGAAAACTTATTGATAAAATTACTCACAACATATCAGTAGTCCATTAGGCTTTCCACGCATTTCAACACCGAATTTGAGATACATAGAACTTTCAACATTTTGAGTTATTTGATAATTATAGAGTGAGTTAAGTGGTTTTGCTGATATTTCTCCTGCTAGCATTTCTCTTTTCCCTTCTAAAATCTTATCTGTTTCTAATGTATTTGTAGATGTTCATCGGTTTCACACTTTTCAGGAGCCTGTGACTTTTCCTCAGATTTCCAGATGATCTTGTTCCATCCCATTTTTTCTCCTGTGGTGTCATGGTATTAATTTCTTCTTAATTTATTCCTCTTTGAGCAGAATGGCATTAGACTAGAATGAGTGCATTACATTGTATAAGGTCACTACACAACCAATACCATTTCTCTGACTTAAAATATACTGCTATGTGAGAAAAGGACAGATGCCCAATCTGGTTGTTAATATCCTAAGGGCCATATGTCAGGAGACAGATGGTAGAGAGGGGCATCTTTGGCATCTTAGCTTCTTTAATGAAGCTCACTTGCAGCAATAAAACTTTAGAAAGTTTCCTTATTAATATAACTCTTTGTATATTAAAATTAATTATACGTTCCAAATGCTGACTTTGGTAATTTTAGTTTTTGAGATTATTATTATATATTGGGTAGCTTTTGGTATTTCATCCACTCACAAAGAAGCAAAACTGAGGCTGGAGAGACAGCCCAATGGACTAAAGCACCTGCTTAGGCAAGCGTAGGCAGGCATAGGGACCACGGTTCCATCCCCCAGACCACATGCCATACCTGCCACGGCCCCAGGGTGGGTTGAGCTGGCCAGAGTCTGGGCGTAGTGGTGTACACGTCTAGTGCCAGAACTGGGAGGATGCAGACAGGAGGAGCACTATGATTCCAAGCTGTACAGTGAGACCCTGTAACAGCCAAATACAGGCAAAAAAAATAAAAATTCTAGAAGAACACTGCTTCAAACTGTTAACATATATAATATATATGTTATAATATATATAAAATTTTATAATATATAATATATCTTTATATCTTTATATTTTTATTCATTATATACTTATACTTGAATCAAATATACATTTAAATCCAAACTTTAGAACAAAAGTTATTAAAATCATATCATGAATAATTTACCTTTTTTTACAAAATATGAGACTCATGGAATGCAATCATGTAGCCTAAGTATAGGCATGTATTATTTATATCAGAGGATACCATTTTAAGAGCTTCAACAGATGTATTAATTGCATAATCTGTCTTAAATTAGTTTGTGGGTCTCTATTATAAAATGAGGTAACAATCATACATGAAAACATGCCTTTATTATTTCATGTTTCTTTTAAGGTTGCTGTGGCCCATCTGTTGACTAGTTTTTTTTTTCATAATTTTATTGATAAACAGATAGCAATGAGACAGTTTCAAATCAAATTGCTAGGGCAGTTTCAATAACTAACAAACTGCATACATTCTTCTTAGTGGTTAATTACTGTACAAGATGTGGACTTGAGATCCTATTTACAAACACCATTAGAACAAATCATTCTATTCATTAAGAGAATGTAACTATGTATCTAGCCCATCCTCTTTGAATACACAGATACAAAATGGATATTCATCTGTATACCCCTTTTTTTCTAAGTTCCATCATTTGAATATTATAGGTGTGTAAACTCAGCAAAATATTCTAAAAGAGTCCAGTAGCCCATAATAGCATTGGGTCTTCTGTTTAACCGGCAATGTCAGAAATTATTGACCTGAGTGCCCCACAGCTCAACATAACATCATGGCTTTACTTCCTACCTTTCGTCTTCATACTTTTCTACTGGATGGTTAAGACCAAGGTTTTTTATAGTTGTCGCAATTTTTAACCCTTTAGAACACTAATTTTAAAGAGCTCAAAATATTAGCTATCGTTTTAACCCATGTATGTGTCTAATTTTTGATCTGCAAACTTTAGTTGTTATGCATCAAGAAGAGAAGCTTAATGATCTCATTATGCTGTAACAGAGGTAGTTAAGCTTAGCATCACTATCTGTCTGAATATCAAATAGCTTGGACATAAAATGGAACTAATTTTTTCCAACCATAGATGTTCTAAAATTTACATCCCTATAGAATGTTAAAAACACACAGTTTTTACATAGAAATTTAGAAGTCAAACAATATACAACATTGTAGCAAGAAAAATCTATGACATTTTGTTTTTCTTGTGTCTCATTTACTTTTATTACATGTTCTTTTACAAACATTTACTTTAAAGAGAGTACAGCAATAATTGATATGACATTACAAGCAAGCAGTAAACATGTAGAAGACCAAAATGACAGGTATTTTAAGCAATAGTTTGACCTTAGCTCATCAAGGTCACTGAGAAGTCAGGACGTAGGTGATGCTCTGCTCTGACATCTTGTAACTAAGTGGTGTCCCAAGTCCTCTGATCAAGGAGATTATGGGGCCACAGAGAAAGTGATCGATGATGTAGAGCATGCCTGAGGAGAGTCACCTGGAGAGAAAAAAATTCTCTTAGGCTTTCACAGAGAGCAAATTGGTCAAGCAATGGCCATGATTCAACCACATGGCTGACACTGACAAAAGATCCACAAGGTGCAATACATGGTTCCAGGGTAAATCTTGAGGGGATCTAACTGACCTTGTCATATAGCCAAAATTACACTTTTAGTTATATAAGTCCTGCTTTAATTTTGTCTTAACCATCCAGCAGAACAGTGTACCACAAGGTCTAAAAAGTAAAGCTATATTAATATGCTGAGCTGTAAAAGGCTCAAGTCAACAACTTATGACAATTTCCAGTTGTGCTAACTCACTACTATTATGGACTATTGAACTATATTGGGTTATTTTGCTGAATTCAAGTGCCTATAGTCTTTGGATTGGCATCACGTATAAAAAGGTCCTTTAAAGACTTCTTCAAATACTGCTTCTCTAACTGCAGTGGAACACCCATATTTGACAAAACAAAACAAAAAGGACCCTTTTGTTGTGAAAAATATATACATAAGAAAGTTATGATAGATATACAGCTACTTTCTCTTAGTTCATTGAGAAGGTTTGTACTAATATTGTTTAGACAAGATATCATGTCTTGTGCTCTGAATAACTACTATGAAGACAACCATATCCAATGTGTTAATTTTTGTAACTGTCCTAGTAACCTGTTTTGAAACTGTTCCATTGCTATTTTCTTTTTCTCATTAAAGTAAACAAAATAACAAAAAAGTAAAGAGCTCAGATTCAAAAACACTTAAATTAATTTTAATACAAATACTTGTTTGATGATTTTTATGTATGGGAACACTATTCTTCTTACTACCGTAAGACAGTGTAATGGACAGTGTTGGATGGGAGGGAAACCAAAAGATATGAGTAAGGAATCTGTCAATATTTGATGCCAATTTTTTTTTTTTCGGAACTGGGGATTTTCTCTCAGACCCTCGCGCTTCCAAGGAAGCACTTATTCTACTGAGCCATGTCCCCGGCCCCTTTGCTGCCAAATTTCTACAGAATTTTCTTCATTTATTCCAAGTTTTCATATTATCACACAGTCAAATATTTTCAATAATTTAAATTTATCATTTTGATTGTTAATGAGATTTCAGAACCTCCTAAACACTACAAAGTTGTTAAATTTATCAAAATTCTGATTGGTTGAAATATATTAAATAATACATTTTTCTTTGAAGAATGTTTATTAATTATTCTCTTAAGATTCTTTTGATTCACATTTGAAAAGATGACTGTATTTGAGACTTATGTTATTATTTTTGCTTTTTAAAATTTATAAACAATGCATTTGTCAAGGAGACAGAATAGAGGATCAATCTAATCATTTACGCAGATAAAATTGTCCCCTTATAATCTGTCAAAATATAGGTTGAGTGAATACTCACTGGAAACTGATAATATTGGATTAATTCTTAGCAAATTACAAGACTGAGTTTTAAATTGTAAGGCAAGATATTTAAAAACTTTATTAGGAGTACTGTTTTTCTTCTTTATTTTTACTTTATGCCAAGTACATTCTGGTTTATGTGTTCAAACAATTCATGTTTTCATTGTCTTTTTCCTAATTTTATCATGTAAAAATGAAAAAGTTATATGTATATAATTTATATATCACATATATATCATATATATTATCATATATATTATCATATATATATATAAAGGTGTATAATGTGTTTTGAAATACACCTACATTATGCAACATTTGTTAGTCAAAATAATTAGCAATATTTTTGAAAGCATCAATTTTATAGTTTGTCTTTGCAATTTAGTAATAAGATCTAAGAGAAATACTGAATTAAAATTATAATCATCTGTTGAAAGTAAAATGTAATGAACAACAGTGTATATTGTATCTTTGATAAATTTCTTCATTCAATTATACATAAAATATTTGTTTTTCCTAATACTTGTGATGTGACAGAAAGCTAAATCGAAAACAGTATCTCTGAAGTCAGAAATGAATCTGACTTCTTCAATTTTGCAGCTGGTAATTGGGCTCTGGAGAATTTAACTCATAGATATACTCTCTTCACTAGTGGTGCCTGTCTCTTCTTTCCTTTTTCTCTTAGCAGGTTTATAGTCAGAGTTTTTGACAGAAGCCCTGAGGACAAACACCTAAAAAAAGACAATAAAGCTAACTTTTGGGGTCAAAATTATCTGGGCTTCATTCAGGTAAGCTATTCTCTCAGGAACTGAATTGTATTATGAAAGAAATTTCCATTTTGATTTGAAAAGTTGAATTTGAACTTAAATACTCCTCCTTGGTAACTACTGTTATATACATTGTTTTTCTCTCTAGAGAGTATATTAATACATTCTCTCAATAGTCTACCAAATTTTTTTTCAGACCTTCCAACCTGAATGCCAAACTTGTGAATTTACTGTGGTTTGAAACAGGTTCTCAGAAATCATGTTTTTGAACTATATGAGTACATAGATCCAGTGGTTAAGGGATAGATCTGATAACAAACTATCCCTTCTCAGTTCCAAAAATAACCCAAATTAAAAAGACAAAGCAAATCTTGAGGAATGCATAGAATCAAATACATACTGTTAATTAGAATACAAAACAGTAGTCAAGTTTTATACAAAACTTTGGAAGCTCCTTGAAAAGTTAATGTACCTTTTCTGACTTAGAAATTCTACACCAATTTTACAATGGTGAAAAGAAAACATAGCTAAAAAATGATCTGTATAAGAATTTTTCATGTACTGAGAACACATTCCAAAAGGAAGTCATGGTAGATATTGATTATTGCTTGATATGTTCTCTGTGTGATACCATGTTCTCTTGCATACATAGTCAACAGTTCATCCATCATGAAGATTGAAGTGGATCGGAGTTTTGATAAACTTACTTAGGAATAACAATTTTGAGGGCCAGTCAAATAGGTCAGTAGATTAAAGGGCCTGCAACCAGGCGCAGAGTCTTGGCTTCAATCCGCAGGCCTGCTGTGTCAGCCCTGCCCTCAGGGCGCTAAGACTATGACTGAGATTCAGCATGGTGCTGCCCCCCTATAAATCCAGCACTGGGGAGGTTGGAAACAGGAGAATCACTATGAGTCCAATCTAGTAGTGAGACCCTGAACAACCTGTAGACCCTTCCCTAATACCGAAAAAAAAAAAAAAAAGGAATAACAATTTTATACCAAGATTACTTAACCTCAAAATTTCTTGTGTCTTTGAGTAATGACAAATTTCCAGTTTGTAATGTACAATCTATCAGTGACAAAACAAAGATTTGTTAATCTCTAGGGATCTAATTGATCAGTATTACTATTAATGTTGCATGGAATAAACCCCAGCTTCAGCAACAAAGTAAAATCAAACAGGCAAGCCAGGTTAACAGTTAGCTTTAATTCAAAACAACACTCCTCAGAGGAGTTGTTTCAGGATTTTTTATTTTTAAAGAAGAAATTTTTGCGTTGATTAAATGTATTTTTCACATTTTGATGTTTTATGTTTCACAAGAAGATTGGTGTTCACTAGGATAAGGTGATTTCTCCATCTCATCAGAACTGTAAATTTTGATCAATAAATTGATGAAGTGTTATCAATTTTCTTTTATTGCTAGGAACTATTGGTAATATAGGCAAAATGACAAAATTGTAATTGGTAAGTATTGTGTTTAAAAGAGATGATCAATGCACTCTATGGGGATATACAATATATATTTGATATACACTATACATTGTTCATAAAATATATAAATCCTTAATTCCAATAATACGGATAACCAAATAGTACTGCAAAGAAAATAGCTGTGATGGGTGTTACAGTGGAGACAGAAGAACTCTAGAGGGAGTATATTTAGAAAATTGCATGATTTTTGGTTAAACAAGTAAGACCAAGTGATCATTTCAACAACTACAACAACCGAAAGAAGGCCATGAAAACGGATACAGGCATGATATGTTGGTGCACTAATGAGATTCTAGAACTTAATGCATCCAAAAGGTAATGGAGGTGAACTTTGGAACCTGCAAGACACCACGCTCACATCACCACTGATGAGGCAGAGTTGGTCATCATTAAGTGTATGGGGATGTATTTTTACTGGAATGTAAATTTGGCTTATGCTCATGAAATCACTGTGATTTCTAAACATTTTAAATTTGTATTTCAAATGGGAATGTAAAACAATACAATCACAATATTTAGGGACTCGGTAACAGCAAAGATAATGTGCCTGTGGTTTGTCTTACAATGTTGAATTAAACCAACTTATTGATTTTTAAATATGCACTTACAAAGATCTCAGGATAATAAGAATAATTTCTAAACTTTATTACACAGCTTTATAATTATGCTTCTATTACTGGAAAACTTTGATTGTCTAGTTTGGAATAATGCTTTGGAAGATGAAGCATTTATTTGAAAAATAAAACAACTTCCTTTTAATCTATTCCCCGTAAGCAAAAAGTTATGAGTAAACAGTCCACGAGAACGCAACTTCACATTTTGCTTCAAAGGTGGGACTCTCTAAAAGTCTGTGATAAAATTGTAGTGAGTTCAGTAATGGAATAGATTGCTGCAATGGGATTGAATGATATTACTCACATAATAACACGCTTGTGTGACTTATTTTGTGTAAGAACGTGTTCACAAAATACAAAACTTGAAAAAAAAGGGGGAAAAACAAAAGGATGAATGCTATCTTGAGACTTCTTCTAGGCCAATCTTAGAAGAAAGAGAGTGGAGAATGTATCAATCTTACAAAAGAAGGTCCATGTCCTTTGTCCAAAAAACATTGGTTTACTGGGGCCCCAAGCATAAAGATGGCTAGGAAATATATTTGCGCTTTGTAAGAAGGGCTAGACATAGGATGTGTTTACATAAATGGATTGATGGCCTTGTTAATTTCTAAGGTAGATTGGGATTTTCTCAGAAAATGAGCAATAAAACCACAATTGTGTCTCATTTTCACTGGCCTTTTGTAAAAAGCACAGAGCTTTGTGTCTTCATGTAATAGTCAGCATGTTAAAAATAACCAGGGTTTGAGAATGATTCAAGATGAAAAGCAGGCTATTTAAATGCAAATATAAGTTAGCATGTCAGACAGACCTTTGATATAAAGCAAATGTACATTCTCAGTGCTTATTGCAGTATATCAAGTATTCAGAAGCAGTCATTCGGTTTACTTTGTGTCAACCTTGTAACAAATTAAGTCACAAATTATTATTAAGCTTAAAATCTCTGGCAGGGATAGGTTCCTTTCTAAAGGTTACATATAAATATAAGTTCCATAAAGAATGTACTGTCCTGTCAGAAAATAATTTTAAATATCCAAACTGTATAGACAAAGTAAATCAAGCACCAACTATTTGCTTTTTGAAAGAGTCCTGAAGGCACCTACTATGGTTGTCTCTTCTGAATCTCACCCTGAAATGGTCCTGTCAGGGCTTAGAGTGATGCTGGGTAGTGAGATCTTGAAGAGATAATGAGGTGATTAGGGTCTAGACTTGTGAATGGATTATATCTGTTTTGGAGACAGGGCCAGGTCTTTCAAGATGGATGAGCTCTCTGTGAAGTGACTTAAGCCTTTACAGACTGAATTAATTACCAGGAGAGCAGGCTGCTGTTGATTTTTTTGGGTCTTCTGAAGGTACAAGTGCTCCTGCCACATGATGTCATCTACGGTGAAGCTCTTAAAAGAATCTGAGAAAACAGTGTAAACCTGCTTTTGGGCCACCAGAATAATAAGCTAAATAAGTCTCACATCTTTATAAATCCAGTCTCCTATAAAGTATAAACTTGCCTCACAACTTATGTTATATGGACAGCATAGAATGGAGATAATGTCCTCTGTGTGTCCTTTATTCTGAGTCTTTATAAAACAGATTGATCAAATGTGATTTATTTGTAAAATAGCTTCAAAAGATTTCAGCTTTGAACTTCTTACAAAGAAACAGAATTTGTTGCAACAGATTTAATTATTTGAGCCTTAATTTTTTAATAGCTGCTAAAAATAAAATGATGTAACTACTGCATACTATGACAATGTAAAATTGTAGGTGAGTTTAGTTTTAAATGTTTTACAAATTTATTTTTATTACCATATGTTTGTATGTTTTTCTTATGTGAGTGTTGAAAATAAATAATTTAAAGAGCAAAATAAAAGAGACGTTGCAAAAGAAGAAGGTAGACATAAAAACAAGTGTAATATGGGTCTATACCAATTCAGAAAAATAAATGTAATCACTTATTACCTGTAATCATGTAATAAATGTAACCGATCATTACATGCTTGCTATAGTAATGGATATATTTTTCCCTTTTTCTTAGTGCTGCTCACACTCCATATCTCAGGTCTTCCCATTGCAAACTTTTACCTTCCTGTCTGCTAGAATGTAGCATTTAACCTTACATGTCTAATTCATTTTACTTAGCAATAGAGTCCCCAAATACATCCATTCTCATACATATGACTGAAACATATCCTCTAAACTCAATATCACATTTATAAAAACCATTCATCCGTCAGTGTTCACACTGACTGCTTTCATTCTTTGCTTTTGTGAAACGTCATGCCAATTGTAGTTGCATTTGTACCTGCAATGTGATGGTGAGAAACCTTTCATAAAGATATTCAGGAGTATCGATGGGAGAAAAAAGACTTCTTGCTTAAAGTAAATGTGCTAAAGGGCCAGTGAGATAGCTCAGCAGACTAGACACCTGCTTTGGCAAGCACAGGGACCAGCATTCAATCTCCAGCAGCACCTGCTGTGTGGGCTCCATCCCGGGCCACTGAACTAGCCAGCGAGACCGTGTGTGGTAGTGAATGCCTGTAATTCCAGGGCTGGGGAGGCTGCAAACAAGAGGATCACTACAAGTCCAAGCTGTGTAATGAGACCTTGTACAACTACACAAAAAAAGAGAAAGAGAAAAAAGTAAATGTACTAAAAATTTTTCACTAGTGTTCCTTTTCCCCACAATCTTACTAGCATGTGCAAAACCTTTGCCTGTAATGATGACATTGATAATGGAGTCAGAGGGAAACTCACTGTTGTTTTGATTTGCATTTCTCTCATGCAAGGAAGATGAGTCCTTTTTATAGACTTGTTGGGAATATATATATATATATATATATATATATATATATATAGTTGTTTCCTTTCTCTTGCCCATTTCTTTGTTTCTGTCTTTTATTTTGCTAATTGCTTATACATTATAAATATTAACAGTCAGTAATTTTCTTTCAGTTCTGTGGATTATCTCTTCATGCAGTTGCTTTTTTTCTAAATGTGCAGAAAGTTTTCTTAATTTGCGGCAATCTTGTGTTCTTTCTTTGTACTGTTTCTTGGGCAACGGGGATTCAGCTCAGAAAGCCCTTGCCTATGGTTACATTTTCAAAAGATTTATCTATTTAATTTTCAGTTGATGGGTTGGCCAAAGCTCAGTGGATTAAAGCACCTGCAAGCAGGCACAGGGCCCCGGGGTTTGATCCGTGGGTCTGCCAGGCCTGCCCAACCGCAGGACATGCTGAGAAGGCAATTGAGACTGGGCGTGCTGGCACACACCCATAATCCCAGCTCTTGGGAGGCTGTAAACAGACGGATCACTAGAGTCTGTTCCATGCAGTGAGACCCTGAGCACCTCGTAGACCCTTCCTTAAGTACAGAAAACAATAATAATAATTTTCAGTAGAGTCAGTGATTTTAATACATAGATCTTTGATGCATTTTGGTTTGATTATGGTACCAAGTGAGCAATATAGGTGCAAATTCATTCTTCAGCATACAAATAACCATCAGTCTCACAGTATTTATTTTCCAGTACATTCAATTGGCCCTTTTCTTAAAAACATCAGATTGCTGGAGGTACATGGTGCTATTCTGTGTCTTCAATTATATTGCATTTCTCATCATATTTATCTTTGACCAGTGGTCATTTCTGTTTTATTTTCACTGTATCATTATAGTCTAACTTGAAATAGGATAATACAATAACTCCTGCTTTGCTATTTTACTGGGGCTTTGTTTTGCTAGTTTAGGCGTCTGCTGCCAATGAAATTTGAGATGTTTTTCCTAGTCTGTGAAGGATGTTTATGGTATTTGTGTGTGTGTGTGTGTGTGTGAGAGAGAGAGAGAGAGAGAGAGAGAGAGAGAGAGAGAGAGAGAGACTCTTTGAGACAAGGTCTCACTATACACTGCTGGCTAGCCTGGAGCTCACTTAGTAGATCAGGCTGCTCACAGCAATCCTCCTGCCTCAGTCTCCCTAGTGCTGGTATTCCAGACATGGTGGGGTCAGACCTGGTTAGCATTATGGATGTGAGATGGTATTTTGATTGGAATTTTCTTAAATGATATATCACTATTTGATAATTATATATCACTTTTGTAATGTGTTCATTGTGATGTTCTTTTGTCACTTTTTCAGAGTAGTATAGTGGTATTTTTTTAGGTTTATTTTTGATTATAGAAGACTTTCATGTAATGGATTAAGTTATTTTATAGGTGTTAGAAGTTATTTTATTTCATTATATTTTTTGGCCAGCTCAGCCTGCCCTTAGGGCGGGGCTGGCACAGCATGTGGTACCAGGTTTGAATCATGGTACCTTATGCCTGCCTAAGCTTGCTTAAGCAGGTGCTTTAGACCACTGAGCTATCTCACTGGTCCAGAAGTTTTTATTTTTTAAAGCTGTGGTGAATGAGAATTTTTTTATGAACTCACTCTCTGTGGGTTTATGTTGATGTAGAGTAACACTATTGATTTTTGTGTGTTAATTTTAATGTCCTGCTTGTTTACTAGTTGTATGGTTTGTAAATAATGGAAGTGTGAGTACTTAATTTCTCATTCAGATCCTATTTTTTTTAAATCAGTTCCTTGATTGCTTGCCTAGTTTCAAGTACTAAATTAAAAAGGAACTTTAGAGTGAAAACTTGACCTTTTCCTTATTTTAGAAGAAATATTTTCAGTTTTCTTGAATGTTATGATTTTGGCAGGTAGTTATTCTTTATCACCTTGAGATAAGGTATTCATATATATACTTTCAACAGTGACTTTTTAAAATCATAAGTGAGTGTTCGTTTTGTTCCAGACTTGTTCTGCATCTGCAGAGATGACCATGTGATTTCTATTATTATTACTGTTTCAGTTGTGTATTACATTGATTTTGCATGTGTCAATGTGGTAATTTAGTCTTAATGTGTGATGGTTTTATTGTTATGTTATATTCTATTTACAAGTATCTTGTTGAGGATTTTTGAATCTCTGTTCATTAGGAAACCTTGGCTGTGGTTTTGTTTTTGTGGCTCTTGAGTTCTCGTCTGGAGTTAGTACGAGGATTATGCTAGCTAGCTTCAAGGAGTCTGGGAGTGTCCATTCCTTTCCAACTTTATGGAGACTTTTAGGAATTCTGGTATAAGTTCTTCCCTGAAGTTCTGGCAAAATTTAGCGTTAAAGTTATCGGGTCCTATGTTTTAATTAATTATTACCTCTATTTCATTGTCTTCTATTTGTCCATGCACCATTTTCATAAATTCTTAGTTGAATTTCAAAATTCATGTGTATATAGAAATTTATGGCTTTTGTATAAATTCCTCAACATATGGAAATATAGATATTTAAAGGGGAGTTGCTTATCATGCTGTAGATTTTAGTAGTTTTGCCTGGGATTTGAACTTCTTCATATCTACCTACATTGGCATGAGTCTTGTCTTTCCTCCCATCTATTTGGCCATTTATCTACTGCAGAGATTCCTAAATATAAATCTCACTCTTAGAAAAGACTTCACTGTGTTCCACAGATTTTGCTGTTATGGTGCCATTGCCCCTTGACCTTATGAATTTTTAGTTTCTTCCATGATTTCTTGTAACTTACTGATTACTAAATGTACATTATTTAATCTTCATGAGTTTTCCTTGTCTCTATTATACCATTTGTATTTTGTAAAATATAAGAGAATGGGATCTATACCTTTCAACAATGTTAAATAAATAGAAAAATATCCCTAAGTCAAATAAAATAATTTGTGCAAGAAAATATAGAAGACTACATTTTAATTAAGAGGAAAAAATAATTTCATAAGTAAAAAACAAAATAGCAAAACCAAAATTAAAGGAATATGATATATTATAATAAAACTATTAAATTTATCCAAGGATAAATCATACAATAGAAAATATTTCCACTAAAAACTTATACTTGGCACATATATAATTATTGAGGTATTATTACATAATCATATAAAACTGCTTCTACCTACACATACATTTGCAACACAACAAACAAAATGATAAAATCTAACCAATTTATTTGGAGATCATAAAAAGTGATATTTCAGAAAATGCAAACACTAGAATCATTAATGAACTAGAATAATTAATGATTAGTGAAATGCTTATCCATGTTAGTAAAACATAACCAACATTTTTATTAGTTAAATGGAATTTAAATATTAACAAAATTATTATGTTTGAAAGTTTAAAGTTTTGAAGTCTATGAAAAAAGAAAGAAGCACATTTTGCTTTCATGTATGATATATGTTGTCCAGTGTTTGGCAGACAAATGGAATAATGGTTAAGATAAACATTGCAAACCATAGGTATACAAAAGAATAATATTTCTACAAAAGAGAAGTATATATATGGAAGAGATAGATCCAGGGGAAGGGCCAGCTGAATAGATCAGTTAATTAAAGTGCTTTCAAGCAGATGCAGGGGCCTGCTGTGCTGGCCCCGACACTGGGACACACTGAGACAGCAAAAAGATCCAGGAGAAATCAATATAACATTAATAAATATCAAATAACTAAAAATAGTCAATCCAGTCTTACTGAAACCTGAATGTGTTCAAAAAATTAGAAAAAACACTAAGACAATTATCTATTTTTTTATATTTTAAAGAGAAATAAGAAAGTAAAAATACTTAGAAATGTTACAGAATTTCACTAAATAAAATAATAGAAATTCAACAGTGGTTCTTATATTGCATAATGTTGTCTTCAAATTGTTGAGATTACCAGATATAAGCATGTAGAGTTGGTCGACAAAGTTATAAAGACATAAAGAGAAATAAATAAGCATGAAATGTTCCTTTCAACAGACCAGCAGAAAACAGCAGTACAAGTATTCAAGTCATCCTGTACATATACATAAATATATTATTCCCTTAGTTTTTCTTATTTTTTTCTTTCTTGTCCTTTCCCTCATGTCAGTTGTTCCTTCCCTTTCAAAAGATTTTTTTCTTTTACAGTATCTATGGTACCTTTCAGATTTTATTTGCTCTTTCAAGTTCTTACACTAGTGAGACAATATGATGTTTACACATGTGGATGTGATTTATTCCTCTTATGAGCATGGTCTCTGGTTGCATTCATTTACTTATAAAAGCCTTGAGCTTATCATATTTATTTATTTATTTATTTATTAAAGCTTATCATTTTTATACCTGAACAGTACTTCCTTGTGTATCTTTTTTATCCATTCTTCATTGACGGGCAGTTTTGCTTCCAAGACTTACCTATTAGAAATTGTGCTGCTATAAATATGGGTGAGAATATATTGCTGTGGTATGATGTTTTCAGTTTTTTTGAAAAAATATCCAAGATGATAATAGATGGATTGAAAGGGACTTACATTTCTATCTTTTTGGGAATCTCCACATTGATTGCCATAATGGTTATACCAGTCTACATACTGACCACCGGAGAAGTGTTTCTTCATTCCCAAAACCTCTCCAGCATTTGTTACTTACTGAGGTCTTGATGATAGCTATTCTTTATGGTGTTAGATGGGATCTCATTGTTGTTTTAATTTACATTTCTGAAACAACCAATGATTTTGAACATTTTTCATATGTTTTTCTTTCTATTTCTATTTCTTCATCTGAGAACTATGTATTTATCATTATGCCTAATTTTAGATTGAATCTTTCATTATGGAGGCCTGAGTTTTAAATTCTTTGCATGTTCTAGACAGAAGTATTTTTTTCTGGGAAACAGTCAGCTTATTTTTTTTTCCCAATTCATAGGTTTTCTTTTCACTCTGTTTATGATTTCCCTTAAAGTGCAGAAACTTTTAAAAAACATGAGAACTCACTAAGAGAATTATTGTTAAAATCTTTATGTGCCTATGTATCGGACCTCAAAAAATGAATAAGATTTGAAAAAAAAGAACCATATTTGGAAGTAATTATCATTGTATTATGTTTTCATAATGGATGTACATATGTTTTAGGCAGCCAAAGGTGTAACCCTTGTTTATTTTTTTAAATTTTTTCCATAATTTTATTGATAAACAAATAGCAATGAGACAGTTTCAAACCAAATTTGTAGGACATTTTCAATAATTAACACACTGCTACATTCTTCCTAGTGGTTAATTTCTGTACAAGATGTGGATCTGATATCCTACTTACAAACACTATTAGAACAAATCCTTCTATTCATTAAGAGAATGTAAATATATAT
>NW_004524634.1:9541513-9579002 GCF_000260255.1 Octodon degus | reverse complement strand
AAAATGGACATTCATCTGTATCCCCTTTTTTTGTTAAGTTCCATTATTTGAATATTATATGTGTGTTAACTCAGCAAAAATATACTAAAAGAGTCCAGTAGTCCATAATAGTACTGGGCCTTCTGCTTCACTGGCAATGTCAGAAATTGTTGACCTGCGTCCCCTACAGCTCAACATAACACCATAGCTTTACTTCTTTTACTTCGTTTTTATACATTTCTGCTGGATGTTTAAGACCAAGGTAGAGCAGAACCTATGCAACAAGACTTGTAGCTTTTGGGTATGATAGGGTCAATGAAATCCCCTCAGGATTTATCCTCAGACTCTGTACCTCAGACTGTGAAACCTTTGTCAGTGTCAGTCATGTGGATGAGTCACGGCCATTGCTTGGCCAGTGTACTCTCTGTGAAAGTCTGAGAGAATGTTTTCTCTCCATGGGACTCTCCTTAGGCACACTCCACGTCATCGATCAACTTCCTCTTTGGCCCCATAATCTCCTTGATCAGAAAATTTGAGACACTACTGAGTTACATGACATTACAGTACAAGTACTCATATGTCCTGAGTCTTAACTGACCTTGGACGGCCTGAGCCAAAATGTTGACTTTCCTTGTGGCGGTCCTTTTTCTCTAATTTTGGTCTTGGTGGAGTTTTTTGGGTCTTCCAAATGAAGTATCATGTCATTTGCAAATAATGATAATTTAACTTACTCTTTACCTATTCTTATTCCTTTTATTTCTTTCTCTTGTCTAATGGCTGTACCTGATGATTCCAGAACTATATTGACTAGGAGTGCTAATAGAGGACATCCTTGTCTTGTACCAGATCTAAGAGTAAAACATTTCAGTTTTTCCCCATTTAGGATTATGTTAGCCATTGGGTTTTCATAAAAGGCTTTTACCAGATTGAAGTAGAGGCCACCTATTCCAATTTTCTGTAGGATGTTGAACATGAATGAGTGTTGGACTTTGTCAAAAGCTTTTTCTGCATCAATTGAGATGATCATGTAGTTTTTAGTTTTCACTATATTGATATAGTGTATTACATTTATAGATTTTAAAATACTGAACAATTCTTGCATACCTGGGATGAATCCTACCTGGTCATGGTGTATGATCTTTTTGTTGATTTTTTGTTTTCTATTTGCTAGGATTTTACTGAGGATTTTTGCATCTATGTTCATGAGGGAGACTGGCCTATAATTCTCTTTCTTAGTTGCATCTTTCTCTGGTTTTGGTATCAGTATAATACTTGCCTCTAGGAATGATTTTGGGAGGATTGCTTCCTTTTCAATTTCATGGAAGAGTTTGAGGAGTATAGGGACTATATCTTCTGTAAATTTCTTGTAGAATTCAGCTGTGAATCCATCCAGACCTGGACTGTTCTTTATCAGTAGGTTTTCTTTATTACAGCTCATAGTTCATTGGCTGTTATTGGTTTATTGAGTGTAGTTATATCTTGTCAATCCAGTTATGGTAATTTGTACCTTTCTGGAAATCTGTCCATTTCATCTGTGTCTTCTATTCTGTGAGAGCAAAGATTCTCAAAGTAGCTTTGATAATCTTCTGAATTTCCACTGATTACACCCTTTTCATTCCTTATTGTTTTTATTTGCATTTTTTCCTCTTTTTGATGAGGTTAGCTAGGGGCTTATCGATTTTCTTTATTCTTTCAAAGAACCAGCTTTTACCTTTTTTAATTCTTTGAATTGTTTTCTTTGTCTCAATTGAATTAATTTCTGCTCTAATCTTTATGATTTCTTCCCGTCTTTGGGCTCTGGGTTTGGTTTGCTCTTCCTTTTCTTGTTATTGAAGGTGCAGCATTAGGATATTTATTTGTTCCCGTTCTGTTTTCCTTATGTATGAGTTCACAACTATGAATTTCCCTCTAAGAATGGCTTTCATTGTAACCCATAAATTCCGATAATTTGTGCTTAAATTTTCATTGAATTGTAGATATTGTTGAATGTCTTGTTTAATTTCATCTGTGACCCATTGATTGCTGAGTATGGTGTCATTTATTTTCCATGTATTTAGGGTTTTCTTCTGGATTCTTTTGTTATTTATTTCCAGTTTCATTGCACTGTGGTCAGATAATATGCATAGGATAATTTATGTTTTCTTAAATGTACTTAAGCATGACCTATGGACCAGTATGTGGTCGATTTTAGAAAATGACCCATGTACAGCTGAAAAAAAGTATGTATTCAGCTGTGGTGTTTTTGATCATTCTGTATATGTCCACCAAGTCCATTTCTTTCAAGCCCTGCTTCAGTTCTGTTATTTCTTTGCTCAGTTTTTGTCTGGATGACCTATCTTTTGGTGATAAGGGGGTATTAAGGTCTACTGTTAAGATTGTGGTATTGGATATTAGATTTTTCATGTCCATTAAGATTTGCTTTATATATTTGTGTGTTATTATGTTTGGTGCATACATATTTATCAGTGTTATCACTTCCTCTTGAATTTTTCCCCTAACCAGTATATAGTTGCCTTCATTATTTTGCTCGATCATTGTTGGTTTGAAGTTGAGACTGTCTGAGAATAGAATTCCTACCCCAGCTTTTTTCTGAGGTGCTGGG
The DNA here is from genome assembly GCF_000260255.1 of Octodon degus. Classification (NCBI taxonomy): domain Eukaryota; kingdom Metazoa; phylum Chordata; class Mammalia; order Rodentia; family Octodontidae; genus Octodon; species Octodon degus. The sequence continues at coordinate 9,576,421 of NW_004524634.1, read as the reverse complement.
ACATGTAGTATTGTGTTCCATCCTTTGACTTTCAACCTATGAATGTCTTTATGAGTTAAATGTGTTTCTTGTATATAGCATATTGTTGGATTTTGTTTCCTAATCCACTGTGCCAGTCTATTTCTCTTAATTGGCGAATTGAGTCCATTTACATTGATGGTTAGAATTGAGATGTATTGACTTACAATTGACATGTTATTTACCTGTTGTTGTTTACTCCTTTTTCTCCTGTGTTTAATTTCTTGCCCTATTTAGTTGGTTGCTTCTGATCTCATTTGTGGAGTTCTGATCATTTTGGTCCCTCGCTAGAACATCTTTCAGTAGCCTGTGTAGGGTTAGCTTTGTCATCATGAAATTCTTTAAATATTCTTTGCCATGGAAGTATTTCACTTTTCCAACAAACTTGAAAGAGAGTTTTGCAGGGTATAGTAGTCTGGGCTCGAATTGTATTCATAGAGGACTTGAAGTACTCTGCTCCATGCTCTTCCTGCCTTCATGGTTTGTGAAGAAAAGTTGTCCGTAATTCTGATGGGTTTTCCTTTGAATGTGATCTGCTTCTTTCCTCTAGCAACATTCAGTATATTATTCTTGTGCTGAATTTCTGGGATCTTGACTATTATATGTTTCAGTGTGTTTTTAATTGGGTTTAGGTTACTTCGGTTACCTGAATGGCAGATTGTTTCCTCATATTTGGGAAGTTTTCTGCTATTACTTCTTCCCAAATTTTTTTAATGTCATTTGTTTTGACTCCTTCTTTCTCATTGATGCCTATTAGTCTCACATTGTTCATCTTTGCATCATCTTCCAGGTGATGGATTATTTTTTCCTGCATGCTAGTTGTTTTTAAGAGATCTTTTCTTACCTTTTCACTAGCTGCACCAGCATCTTCAAGATCTGAAACTCTGTCTTCACTTTCACTTAAACAGATTTGCAAGCTTGTGATTGACATTTATATTCCTCTATATCTCTTTGACTCTGCTTCATGTGATCTATTTCTTTCCTGTATTGCTCATTCAAGGAATCTGTCATTTTTCTAATCTCCTCTATTTTTTTATCAATATCTTCTTTAGAAGCAGTTTTTAATTCTTTCACTGCAGTTTTTTGTTTGTTTGTTTGTTTGTTTTTTCATATTGGCTTTCCTCCCTATGTTTCTGTAGTTGATTCTTTACTTTAGATGTTATGAGTTCCAAGAATTCTTTTCTTATTTCAGAAAATTCCCCTCTGAGTTTCTCTATAACTTTCTGCTGTTGCTTACTTACTACCGACGCTATTAATTCATGCATTTGAGCTGAGCTAGTAGAAAAGAATTCCGCTCTGAGTTCCTCTATGACTTTCTGCTGTTGCTTATTTACTATCAATGCTATTAATTCATACATTTGAGCTGAGCTAGTGTCCTCTGCACTTGTTCTCAGTGGGCATTGGGTTTCCTCCCAATGGCATTTGATTGTGCATTTGTTTCTGCATTTGATTCTTTCCTGCAGATGTTATTCATTCAAGGATTTCTTTTTACTTTTCCAATCCTAGTTCCTCTATACCTTTCTGAAGCTGTATTTTTATTTCAGAAACCATTGATTCATTGATTTCAGCTGTGTGATTCCCAATTTGTTCTGTGTTAGTGTCCTCTGCACTTGTTATGGGTGGGCTTGGGTTCTGAGATTGCATTTTGCTCCTTCTTGTCATTTTGTGTAGCACTGTCTTCTGACATTTGTTGTAGAGCTTTGGTGCAATTATAGCCTCAGCACCTACTGAAGTTCAGGTCCGGATCTACAAAGTTTGGATTTATCCAACTATGCCTGGCTTGCGTCTGGCTGCTGTGCTCAGCTCAGTCCTCCTGCTGCCCTTGGCGGTGAACCTGTTGTGCCCCTCTGGCAAGATGTTCTGCTCCTGGACTAGCTGCGTGGTTCTGTCCCCAACACTCTCTGCGGGGTTGCCCCTGTTGGGTTTCACCCCAGGCCTATATGCCAGGCCTGAGCTGAGTCTGGAGAGGAGTAAGTGGAGTAGGGGGGAGAGGCAGCCCTCCTACACACTCACTGGGCATGGGCTAGGACTGGATCTGAGTGTTCCCAGAGTGCAACAGAAGTTCCTACTTGGTATATGGGGTGGAGGAGGTACTATGGAGTGGTGTGGTGCATCCCAAGTGGGTGAAAGAAGATCTCACCCACGCTGCGCCTGGGCCTGGACTGGTATGTCCCGCAGGAGCAGGGTAGCCGAAGCTCTCCCACACACTCACTGGTCCTGGGCTAGGACTGGATCTGGGGGTTCCTGGAACAAGGCAGAAATTCCTACTTGGCGGAAAGCATGGGGGAGGTGCTCTGGAGTGGTGGGGGGCATCCGAAGGCAGTGGAAGAGGGTCTCACCCACACTGCACCTGGGCTGGGACATGTAGGTCCCGCCAGCGAAGGGTAGCCGCAAGATCTCCCACACGCTCACCGGGCCTGGGCTAGGACCAGATCTCAAGCCCTCATTTAAAAATAATCCTTATTTATTAGTTTTATAATGATAGCAAGACTTCTGCATATGGAAGTTTGTGAAGATTGCCTTTGTAACATACAAATATTTAGCTTTTATTCTTAAAGTCTGTTTTTAGAAATAATGTATATTTTGCCTTAGGACAAGTTGTTAGGCAAAAGTTTCAAATTTAGTAACAATGCTTGGCAATTTTTTTTTAAATTCAGCTAATGTTTTGAAAGTATTTTGTTTCAAGTGTTTCTGCTCTCAAGTCTTTGCATTTCTATTTTGAGGTTTTCCATTTCCAGGTCTAATTTTTATCAGTCTTTATTTTTAGGTTGTTTCTACACAGTATTCTTTAAGCATTTTAAGTGAGCTCAGGTTTTGGAGCAATTTTAGGTTTACTGGAAATTCAGAAAACAGTGCAGAGTTTTAGCACAAATATGTACCAACTGTGCCTACACATGACCACCCTCCCTGACTATCTACATCCAGTACCAAGGGATTTATCTCTTACAATTACTGACATACCAGTATCATTCAACATGATAATTTATACCAAACACCACTCATCTGATGTTTGGTACGACACATATCTTCTATCGTTGTGTATACAGAGTAATATTTACCTCAGAGTCCTCAGTTAACCCACGCATTCATTCCTGTCCAGAACACCTGGAAAATGCAAATCTTCTTACTGTCTGCAGAGTTTTCTTCTTTTCCAGAAAGTCATATAATTGGGATCATACATAATGTAGAATTTCCATCTCAGTTTCTTTCATTTAATGAAACCTACTTAACTATTCTCCTTATTTGCAAAGGACTTGATAAGGCATTCCTTTATAGTGCTGAAAAATATCACATATATTCCATAGCACTAAGGTAACAAAAGTTTGTCTGTCTTTACTTTTTTCCTCTCACCTACCAAAACACACCTTGACTGGAATTTGTGACAATTACGAATAAAGGTGTTATAAACATTAGAGCATAATTTGTATGCGGACATACGTTTTAGACTCATTTGGGTAAATTCCAAAAAGGCCAATTTTGGGAGCATATGGCAAGAATATGCCTAGTTTTCAAAGAAACTGCAAAAATAGACTTCCAAGCTAGCAATGCCTTTTCATATTCCTAATAGCCGTAACGAGTGTTGTCCCACATCATTGCCGTTATCAGTGTCACCAGTGTTTTAGATGTTAGCCTTTGTAACGGCTGTGCTGCACTATATCATTATTTTAGTTTGCAACTCCCAAATGACTTACGGTGTGGAACATTCTCCTTGCATCTACTTGCCACTTCACTTTCTTTGTTGAGCTGCCTGTTCACACTTTTTGCACATTTATTAATAAGGTTATTCATTTTCATATTGTTTTAAAATTATTTGTGTTATATTTTGGACACTAGTTCTTTAACAGATACGTCTTTTCTCAACATTTTCCTTCCAATATGTGGCTCGATTTCTTCTCTTGGCATTATATTTCACAGAAAACATTTTTATTTTAATTACTTTCTGTTCATCAGATATTTTATTCTTTCCTGGATCCTAGCTTGACATATCTAAAAACATTCTTCACGTCTAGATTACTTCTTATGCCATTTTCCAACTCAGGTACAGTTCTATGCTTTAAATGTAATAATATTAATTTTGAATTAATTAGAGTGAAGAATATGAAGGACAACTCTAATATGCTTTTCCTGTGGCCTCTGTTAGTTCTAGAAGCATTATATATTTTGAAAACCAATATTTAGGTAACAGCTGGTTAATGATTGTTACAGTCTTTTATTTCAAAATAAGCTTTTCTCATTTTAAATTATACATATGTTCCATGATTTGTTTAATCTGTAGACTACAGAAGTGAACAAACTTAGAAGAGGGAACATATATTACATAAAATTTTAGAGAAATATTCTCTATTGGGGCAACTACCCGCTCGGGACCTCTCCTGTCCCTCTCTTAGACAGGAGCTTTCTTTCTCTCAATAAATATATTCTGCTCATAAAAAAGAAATATTCTCTATTGACAAAGTAGAAGTAAAATCTGAATGAAAATCAGAAAACTTAAAAGCATAAACAATGTGCTAACTTATAGTATGCCTTATAATCCCTAATATAACTACTGTATTTGTAATGGTAATTATCAGGTATTACACATTTTTATTGGATAACATTTTCTCCAAATACATTCAATACAATAACAGAGAAATATTTTCATTTTCAGACAGTTTAATTTCAAATGTATGAATATACAACATATATTTTAAGTGTGGGATAAATGAATAATATTCAGTGATGTGAAGACTCAGAAACTGTAAGCATTGGAAAGTTAATATCAAAATATAAGAAGGTCACTCAGCAAATTAAAACAAATACAGTAATTTGCCAGACATACAGAGTAACAAAGAAAGGTACTAATGTGTTTTTATATATCATTCTCAATTGAATCTGATTTTTGGAATAAAGGTAAAGGTGTTCATCTTCCCTGTGGAAACATAGATTTATTACTTGATTAAATATGGAGGAAGAGAAAGTTTAACATATTTTCAAGGGAATCATAAAAAAATTACAAAAAAGATTAAAATTAAGGATATTAAAAATACTAGAAACAGGGGGAACTACCCGCTCGGGCCCCCCTCCTGTCCCTCTGTCAGGACAGGAGCTTTCTTTCTCTCAATAAATATATTCTGCTCATAAAAAAAAATACTAGAAACAAATGTAAAAGCAATTGTATCCATTTTAATTTTAAGCCACAAAAAGCAGAATAATAATTTATACATCAGAAACAACTTTAACTTTTATAATTTTTAAAACACTTCTGTACAAAAAGTATAATTAAAACATATATATCCATAAATAAAAATTTAGTTCTCAATGTAGATACTTGTGGAAATCTGTTATTAAAAATATACTCAACATTTTAGTACAGAGTAAGCATTGGCTTCGGCAAGCTCAGGGACCGGGATTTGATCCTCAGCACCTCATGCCACGCCGGCCACACCCCCAGGCATGCTGAGCCAGGTATGTTTCATACCAGTAATCTCAACTAGTTGGATGACTGAGGCAGGGGGACCCCTGATAGTTCCTGGCCAGCTTTGAGTATATATTGACTTCTGTCTCAAAACAAAACAAAATAAAATGGAACAAAACAAAACATGTTAGGGGGTCACTCAAATTCATAGGTATATTGTACACAAATTTAAAATTGCTTTAAATATACCAACAGTAATTAATTGTTTCCCTTTTCTTCTTACATTTCATTGCTTGATATAGAAGTAGAGCAAACTTGGCTGAATTTTTGTCTTGTAAATAACTCCTTCTATGAAGGTTCTGGGTAGTCAATTTCTGAGTCATTTTATTTCCAAAGGACTTGCTACCATTGTCTGATAAACGATAATACAGTTAGATAAATAATTTTAAGTCAGACGTGAATGATTTTTCCATCAGAGGTTTGAAGTTTTTTTTTTCCTTTATCATTTTACACACTTGCATTGTATCTTATTTATTTTAGGTAAGAAAAAGAAGAACTGTAATTGCAATTTTAAGGCTTTTTAAATTTATTATACGTTTGAATTGCACAGAATGTTTGCACCTCTCGTGTGGAGTCATACACATTCACAACCCAACTTCACTCCTTTTCTCATGCCAGGTTCTTCCCTTTTCTTTATTCTTAGATCCAGCCCCTTCTCCTTGTTTGCAGTACACATTATAATGCATACCCATGCTTACTTCCACACAGCTCTTAACAGCTAAGTCATGCACCACATTGCCGTCAGCTAATGAACGAATAAAGCACATGTGGTGATTACATGTCATGGAGTACTACTCTGCCATCAGGAAAGAAAAACTTATGTCATTTGTACAAAAATGGATGTGCCCTAAGACTTTTCATTTTAGTTCCAATTTTGTTGTCAAATTTCATCTCTCCAATTTTACAGTGACTGTGCTAAGGCATTCTCATGCACGGACGTAAGCCTTCCTTTCGTTGCCTTGCCTTGTTTGGTGTCTCCCTCAATAGATTTAAATTTCCTGTCCTCCTCTATTGTCTCACTGTTCTGATTTCAAATTTAGTTCTCCTTCCTACTGCTGTTTCCCTCTGCTCCAACATTCAGTTCTTAATGGAGAAGTTACTTTCTCTTTTAATATATGTAGCTTAGTTTTATGAGAGCCCTAATTTTTTTCTTTAACTTTCTACTTCTTAATTCTTTATTTTCTCCTCTCCTACATCATGCTAAAATTTTACTTAAAATTTTAAAAATAAAAGGTGAGATTTGGAATTCACATTTAAGTATAGCAATGTTGGGGATTTTGTTCATTTCCTAATCGCATACTTCTGTGTGTCTTGGTTTTTGATGCAACCGCCACGTGTTATATTTTGCCAGCAATAATGCTGGAGATTGCTAAATATTTTACAAAAACCGTGCATGAAGAAGTCTAATAGTTCATGTTTTTAATAAAAATTCTGTTGTATTTCCTTTACTGAAAAAAATTAAATATGAGCTAAGTTTTAATGGAGCTAGAAATATTATAGCCTTTCAAACTAGAACTCTTACTTTTATTGCCTTTTTGGTACCTGAAGTTTGCCACGCAGAAATAGTAGAAGTGAAGCCAAGTCCGTGTAAGGATGGTTAGGTGCTTCTTAAAAATCTGATGCGAAAAACTAATTCTAATAGTATGGAATTTTACAAATTGCACAGTGATCTCTGTAATGTGACCATTATCTTTTCCAAGACTCAAACTTTGTAAAATACATATTTGGCTGCTTTAAATCCTTTGTTTTAGTAAAACCCAAACTTTTGAATGTATTCCATTATTGACTATGCTATTTCTGCTCTCATGGTAAATCACTTCGGAACAGAAATCTCAGGTTTTTCTTACTTACACTCTTACTCTGCATTTGAAGCACATTAAGTGGCTGAAATTCAGCTTTAAAAGCCCTTGCTTTTATTTTTCAGTCCCACTGTCATTCTGGAAGCAATTCACTTGACCTTTCTCTTCAATCAGGAATAGTGGTGAAAATAATGACTTTCTCCTTACAATAATGATCATAGGAGAACAAATAATTTTTATAAAGACAGCCTGCACTTAGTGAAGAAATGTTCTATGAAAGAGAGATTTGTTATCACTATTATATAATTTTCTTGTGCGTAAGGCAGCGTAATCATGAGACCTCACTTTTATTTCTGATATTTTCTGAAAACTGCTGCATGATCCCAAATATGTTTTTTAAACCTCTATTTGCCAGACAGTGATGGGATCAATGTATATTTCATAGCTTTAAATTTTTTTGACAGAGTTATATGATTTTAGAAAGACTCCTTGCCCGGTCTTCATCCCATTAATTTTCTCTGCTTTTTGATGTGCCTTCATTTTTCATTCAGATGAGAAGTGTCTGTGACTATTTTTTGAATTACTTTTTCTATTTTTGCTTGATTTAATTCTTCTGGAATCTTTATGTCCCATGCATCCTCATCGTTCCTCTTAAATTTTCTATTAACACTAACTTTCTTTTTACTTCTGAAAAGCCTCTGGTTCTATCTCAATATTTCATAGTTGTTCTTCTATAACTGATACATTTATATGAGCACTTTCTCATAATTCTGGCCCCAAATTATTGAATTATTTATGGCTTATAACTTTTATATCTTATCAAGTTCCAAACATATACTCAGATGCAGGATTGTAGATGCTTTTTTTTTTTTATTTTGCAGAACCAGGGATTGAACTCAGGCCCTTGCACTTGCCAAGGAAGTGCTTATTCCACTGAGCCATCTCCCCGGCCCATGTAGATGCTTTTAACATGATTTTGTAACTATTATGGGTATGTTAAGTGCCCCATGTGGTTTTTACACAATATATATGTATACTGTATCATATGGATATGTAGGAATGTTAAGTGCTAATTCAGAATAAAATAACCTTTAGACTTCTCTTCTGATTTTGTTGACATGAACTATGATTTCATTAAACAGTTTTTTTACACCATATCTGGAACTTGCAGATAAAATCATGTCTATCAGCAAATAATGTGATCTTTGAGTAGAATATGGGGTCTCAATCCAAATATTTGATCCATAGAAATCTTCATGCTAAATATATAAACTTCTTTATATATTATTGTCTATTTTATCCTTCCATTCCCCCTGCCTTCCTGCCTTCCTGTCTTATTCTCTTCCTTCTTCTTTCCTTCTTTTTTCCTTTTCTCCTTGATTTATTCTTCTTGATTGCCAGATGCAGCTTTGAAAATTGTGGGTAAGGTTTTGAAGTGACTTGAGGTAGCCGTCTGCGTGAAGGTAGCCATCTGCGTGAAGGTAGCCGTCTGCGTGAAGGTAGCCGTCTATGTGAAGGTAGCCGTCTATGTGAAGGTAGCCGTCTATATGATTTTATATTCACTCTGCCTCAGTCAATGGTTTTATATATTTAAAATCAGCAATGTTGATCTCAGCAATATCAAACCTCAGTTGACATTTCTAAAAAATTGTGCAGTATTAAACACAAGGCATTATCATTAATGAAAACTCTAATATCATATTTTCATTAAAAATGTTTGATTCCTTCTTTTAATGTGAAAAACACTAACATTAAGAAAACAATAAAGCTCATTAACAGCAGTTTATGAAATAATTTATTTCAAAATATTAACAATCCAGAATGATAAAGTAATCAGATAAAATAATCTCACTCATGGATAAGTAAAAGAATAATTCCAGGTGTGTTAAATCCAGCTCCGTTAAAATATTCTGAGCTTTGTCATGACTAAATCGTTGGAAGAAATTCTATTTCTGAAATACTCTGAGTTGTTTTATTGAGAGAAATTTTATTTGACATATAATTTCCATTTTATTAACTTGATTATATTTTAGTAGGCCAATAACATGATTAAATTATAATTAAAAATGCAAAGCAAGTACAGATATAATCCTCAAAATTGAATTATAATAATTTAAACCCAATTTTTCACTTATCTTTATGTATTTTCACATTATTTCTGGCTAAAAAATAACACAATGCATCGCTTCTCGGCCTTTTGGCTAAGATCAAGTGTAATAACACAATGTGCAGATATATGAGCATTACTTCTATTAATTATGATTTTATTAAGGCTTAGAGGATACCCTTAAATGAAGGTCTCTGATATAGCCTCAGAATCTGTTTCTTGCTTACTCTTTGTTTGTCTCTCTCTCTTCATTTTTTTTCTGGGGCAAACAGGAATTCATCTTCCACAAGCAAGTTATAGGTGCAGGAACTTCTTTTCTGTAGAACCAGATTAAAATATGTAACATATTACCATAGCTTTCCCCTCACTTTCTGTTTAATGTTGGCCATAATGGAAGTAGAGTCCCTCCCCATCCCAAAGGATGTGGTTTCGAGGAATTGGAACAAACTCCTGGATTCCCCTCAATTTCTGTTAGCACGCACTTTGTCTGGCCAGTCATTTCTTTATATCCACATCTCATTGATCCTCAGAGTAAAGGTAAGTAGCCCAACCTGACTCTTTGGGCCTTCAATCCAAAGTCTCCCATATTCCATTTATTAAGTTTTTCTGTATTAATCAGCCTTTGGCTGCAAAAGTAATAGCTATAAGCCCAAGTAATGGACAAAAAAGCAGGTCACCCCCACGCCTCTCTGTCTTTGGATCTCAGACAAACCCCTTGCACACTGACCTAGAGGCAGGATATGCACATCCTTCAATGACCCCAAATGGAATCATTTATATAATTGTCTTAAAATTTTTAATTGAAGGGTTTAATTACAGGACTCCAAGCACCATGATTTGTGATGCTTCTGGAGTAGCATCACGATGTACCCATTTCTGGATTTCCCTGAAATATTAGTTTATGTTTGTTTGTTTTTTTTTTTACCAATTCTACATTTATTATTTACATTACTTTATTATTCACATTTAATATTCAATTATTATTTATGCTTCAAAAATAGGTGAAAAATTATATCTGTACTGAACATGTAGAGGTTTTTCTGTTATTATTCTTTGAACAGTGTAATATACAAACTACTTATGGGGCCAGTGAGATAGCTCAGCATACTAAGCGCCTGCTTAGGCAAGCTCAGGAACTGGCCATGGAGACTGGGAGTGGTGACTCATGCCTGTAACCCCAGCATTAGGGAGGCTGAAAACAGGAAGATCACTATGAGTCAGAGCTGTGTAGTGAGACCCTGTACCTAATATATTAAACAAAGCAAAACGAAACAAGACAAAACAAAAACCCCCACTTATATAGTATGTGCATTATATTAGGTATTACAAGTAATACAGAGTAAACCACTAAGAAGAATATATGCAGTGTATTCTTTGTTGAAACTGTACTTTCGATTTGATTTAAAACTGTCTCATTGCTACATGTTTATCAATAAAACTTTGAAAAGAAAAAAAAAATAAATAAATACAATTGTCCCTCAGTATTACATGGGGTTGGTTCCAGAACTCCCATGGTTACTAAGTCTTAGTCTTAAAATCCCTTATATAAAATGACCTAGTAGGGGTTGGGGAGATAGCTCAGCAGCATAAGTGCCTGCCTGGCAAGTGCAAGGTCCTGAGTTCGATCCCTCATACCAAAGAAATATTTTAAAAATTTTAAAACCTTAAGAAATAAAAAATAAAATGGTCTAGTATTTGCATAAAACCCACATACATATCCCACTATACTTAGTTTAACTCTGAAATATTAGTTTTAAGACCTTCACTCACAGCAGATACCAAGATAAGTAGACGTTCCTGTCCTTTATATGAAAATGGTGTTGCCTTGTATCAGTAAAATGTGGGTCATGCCAGGTAATGGGTGGAATAGTTTTGTTTAAATAAGAGTATATTTTATAAAAACTGTGACTCAATTCAGAAAATTAAAGAATTGTAAATAAATCCTTATTTTAAATGATAATGAAATTACTATCTTTAGAAAAAAAATAACAACAAAGCTTACTTTTAAAGGAGACAAACTGTGGCAGACTACCAGGTTGCTCTTCTGAGAAAGGAAGGTTTTGCTGTGACCTGTCCCTGACCTCTCTTTCACCCCTGTTATAACTTCCTAGCAGTAAATGCTCCAGCCTTGCATACATTAAAACTATCTGCACATTGTTCATTGGAGGCCTCTGTGCCTGGTATGATTACAAAGTTTCTTCTCCTTATGCACTCTGCAGCAACTCCCATCCATCTTTCGGATTGATACCAATAAATGCAACGAGCTGTTGGAAAGGAGGCCTTTTGTTCCACAGAGAACAATAGGTTAACCCAGACCTCTTCTACTTCAGAACTTTTACTCTTTCTTTTGCATCCCTGTGCCTGATTGTTAAGGAGATTAGACTGCTACCTTCAACAGAGGTCTTGGTAATGAGCAGCAATAGGAAGATAAGAGTCGAAAGAATAAAATAATCATTGTGGAAAGTAACACAGCTAGTTGCCCAGGAAATAGGCTTGCAGGAACGACTTTCAAGTTTTGATTATGTATTTATTTAAAGGTTAACCAATTCATCACGCAGGTGACTTCTGCATCACTTTGCATTTCTTTCTCTTTGGATACACCCAGGAAGAGATGGATTAGTTGTATTGTAGTTTGCAATACAATCCATGGTTGTATTGCAAGAAAGCCATAGAGGACAATGGAATTCTGAGTCCTATAAAGATGTCATTCACTGGTAAAATACTGCACACAATCATTATGGACTAAAGAAAAAACAGCAACAAATATTCTAGAACAGCATCAAGAGAGGATTATCACTATCAATAAATGCTCTGAAATACTGTCTTAATCCTACTTCCTCAACACACTTGCCATCAGCAGGCATACTGGTAGAAGAATGATAAGTTATATAATCTATCCAATATTTCTTCCTTTTATAGTTATTTTAGCAAAAAAAACGAAGTTTCTTTTTTTTTTTAAAGGAGATGAACTGTGGTAGACCTAATGGTTATACTTTTTATTTTAATCTCATTTATTTATTTACAAAGTCTCTCTGTGCAGCTCATACTTGCAATGATCCTCCTGTCTCACTCTCCCCAGAACTGGGATTACAGGCATACACCACCATACTTGGTTTCTGGGCTCTCCAGGTGAGGGGCCACCACTGCATGTGGTACTTGCACTCGAATCCTTGTCCTTGCACTTGCCAGGCAGGCTTTAGATCTCCGAACTATTCCCCCACCCCCTAAGTGGCAATACTTGCATCGTACCCTCTCTTGACCAAATTTTACTCACTGAAACGAAGACAAAATTGTCAGAAGATTAGTTAAGATATTCTGAATAAGACAAAATTAAGCTCTGCAGCTGTAAACTCAAAAGTCTATTGTTCAAAAAAACTCCCCTCAGGACTCATAACTCAAATTAACTTTAAATATTACATAGTTCCAAAATCCCCATGTCCCATGAAGTTTTATTTGAACTCTGTATTTCTTCAAAATGATATGATATAGGGAAGACATTGTCTTACAACATAATCTTACAAAATTTTTATTCTCAGTTGAATTACATGAAGAGAACCCCACACCTGTTGTGGGTTTTTTCTCTCTCCCCCACCCCCACATCATTCTCCCTCTCCTGTTCCTGTCTCCCCACCCATTCCCTCTTTCTTCTCTCTTGCTTTTGCTCTTGCTTTCCTATCTCTTACTATTTTTGCCCGAATACAAAACAACACCATTATCCACTGACATTATATAAATGGAGGCTTTAGGGTTTACTTCTACAAGAATATAAGGTAGATCCAAAAAAAATTTTAAGAATTGTTAAATAAAGAAAATATTTAATATAAAGTTAAATTTAAGTAGTAAGGAAGTAGAAAAGATAATAAAATAGAAGTATGGAGTAGCAAAAATCTAAAGGGTAAAGATATAAAACAGAAGATAAGGAAACTAAAAGAATTCAATAAAAGTAAAGTATAAGAAAAGAAAAAGAGATAAAAGTTGATAAAATTTGAAATGAAATGGTACATATCTAGAAATAAAATTAATAAGTCGACAAATGAAAATCATTGAAGTACTCTATACCATTAGATCAAAAGTTTAAAATGCCATTTTTACCGGGCATTTTGCACAATCCATTTTACCCCCTACTCTAGGTGTTCTGTGTTACCCATCTTGAATGTTATGTAGATGCTTGTAGCCACACTCAGTCACTTCCTGTGTCACTTGGACATGATACCTGACATAAGTAAAGGAGGGCCATTTTTTGATCTCATGGTTGTTAAGAGATTTCTCTCTCCATAGCAGGAAGATCAGCATAGGAAGAGTTGGGTGGAGGGCAACTGGCCCCACAGCAGCCATGAAGAAAAGAAGGGAGGATACAGGGATAGAGACGCACCATTCGGATCAGACCCACTAACCTGGGGCTTCTAAGTAGGGCCCATCTCCGCCAGTGCTTTCAGATGCAAACGTCTGAGCACACTTATCATCTGATGAGCAGAGGGCACTCTGGGGCCTGTCCTTTTCCAATCCTGCACCTTTGAACACCAGTTTTGTTGAGACTTTGTGAATAGAAACTAGCACACACACACAACCTGAATCATGTCTAACAATCATCTCTAATACCACCTCTGCTGGACTACCAGTTTCTTTCTTCCATTTCATTTATCTGGAATCCCTATTGCAGTTTCAGGTGTGCTCAACTGACAGCTTTACATAGATTATTATGTTTACTTGCTTATTTCTCTTTTTATCAGCTCCTCCACTCACAAAAGCTTTTATTCTTCCTTAAATTCATGATTGGCCTTTCCTCCTTTTAAAAAGAATGAGATCTTTTACCTGTTACTTACCACATATACTCATTAAATTACAACTCTTTCATTGACTAGTACTTCTCTCTACAATATAATCCATTTTTTTCTTATTTAATTTTCTTTGTAATCAGTTCATTAATAGATGTGATATTAATATTTACAAAAATACAAAATATCCTCATTTGGTTCCAGATTCTTTGGGAGTTTTTTTTTTAAATATCTATGTTATTTTTCTTGAAAACGTAGCTTCCATTTTAAAATGATTTTTCTATCTAAAACATATTTTAAAGTCATCATTCTAATTTTGTCTCCACTATGTCTCCTTGGTTCTCCTTTTTGAGTTCACTAACGAAATGCTAGCTGTCAAACCTGATACATAGTTTTCATTTTTGTTTCCTCTGGAAGTTTGAAAAAGTAGTCATTCTTTTTTGTTGTTTTTTTGTTCTGGAACATGTGAAACTAATAAAAATAAAAGAACAGCAAATGATCCACAAGAATAGAATATAATAAAGGCAGGCCTTTATTTTCTGGAATATTTTAAGCTTAGTTAACCTAGGCAAGTATCAATATCTCTCTGCAGTAAGCTGCATTAGCCTATTCAGCCTAGTTCTTACGGAACACTCGATCTTTTGAAGATCTCTGCCACACGAGGATTGCGTGGTAAATGCCACCGTGTTTTGATTGGTTTCCGGATCACACAACAGTGATTGCACAGTGGAAACATCATAGCGGAGATAATGGCTTGGCTATTGTGTACCACGTAGAAAAGAAAGGGAATGCAAGATAGAATACAAAGGAAGAAAGGCGAAGGAGAGAGGCATAATGCCACCAGCATGAAATAGAGGGGCACTGCAGAAAGCCCAGCTGGGAATGCTCAAAAATAATGAATGCACACTGTGGTGCAAAAATGAGTAAATCATAACGGATGCTGTGAACTCATCTTTTACTGTATCACAGCTGAGTGTGTGGTTAAAATTTAGGTTATATACTCTGATAAAGTGTATTAATCATATGCAAATTGCTATTTTTACCTACAGCCATTATCCAAAATGACCAGATATTGCATATATTTATGAATGTATGTAGGTATCACTATGTAATAATTATTGAGTGCGTATAAAAATAACTTCTGCTTCTGGTTCTAACATCAAATTACCCCTAAATTGAAGGGAATAGCAGATTCCAGAGCTTGTTTCTTATTATTTCTATAATGATAGGACTGTAATGGCAGTCTAATGATAGTAGTCCCAGTGACTCCATTCTGAGAAAGAAGTGAGAATTGCACATTTATTTTAGCAAATAAGCATGCAGTTAATTATAGCTCTTGGCTTCAGTTCTTTTTTTTTTCAACTTTGGTAGCTAGATTCACATAGTTCATTAAAATATTTTTTTTAAAGAAAAGTTACAATGTTCCTTGACAAAATAATATAGGAACAGAAAGATCTGTTGCTTAATGAGAAAAAGCATATCTTTCATCACAAGAACCAGTACATATATGGCACCTAAACAAATGAGAACCTAAAGTATGAATAATTATCAATATTGATGTTCATCTGACATTCAGTTCACTGAGATAAACGCAAAACAGTGCTTGCTTTCCAAGCATGTCTGAACTACTTGCTCTAGATAGGTCTTGATTTGTGCATGTTGTTCATTGGAATTGTAATAGAGTTTAGGTTTCTCAATGGGATCACAGAATGAATATTCATCTTATAAAAATATGCTTGAAGAATCACAAACTTCTTTGAAGAACCATTATTAATGGATTCCACTGGAAGCGGGATTCTTCCTTATGAGTTTAGTGGAACCAAAAGTAAGAGGGTTACTAAGCAAATATAGCTTAATATGACCTTGTCAATGCCAGTCTATGTAAGGCGGAGCTTGAATACTCCCATCCCACCTCTAATAGAAAAAAATATTTAAAGAAGGCTTATTACATGCCATATCAGGTAGCTGTGGGGGTTTCTTATTAGTCAGAGTCACTCAGTAAAACTGAGTAATATTCTTTCCTCCTTACCCAAAAGAAATATGGGTCTTATTATTATCAGATCAAATGGAAAAATGTTCTTAAGTAAGCAACATAGTATTTACCCCAACAAGTACTATGGAATAGAAAGATAGCAAAAACTGCAGCCCCTGTTGCCTACATTTTTGTTACAATACTCAAGTAAATGAACCTCTGGGGTTTTTTTTTTGGATCTGGAACAAAGAATAATTTCTTTGACAGGAATTTTCTAAATCTGGTATAAAGTTAGGGGTCCTAGTCATCACCACAAATTTTAAACTTTCAACAGCAGTTTGAGATGAATATGGAAGTGCACATTTCATGCAAGCTGCAGATCAATTCGGTTTCGTTATGTATGAACATCTGTGTATGGAGCATAAGAAAATCTGGATTTATTAAATCTGGGGCTTGTTTCATATGTATAATTTTAGGATATTTTCCTGACTACATATTACGGAGTGTAGATGTAGAAATAGAAACAACTAGTGATAATATAAGATAAAAGTATAAATATGATTGGACATAAGGGAGACAATTCTCTTTCTTTCTTTCCCCCCAGTGTAGGGGATTGAATTCAGGACATTATTCTCCTGAGCCATCACCCCAGCCCTCCCTTTCATTAATGAAAATTACCTTACAGTCCTTCACAGTTCAGCCAATTAATACCACCTTAACCAGGCACAACTTACATTATTCAAAGTATTTTCAAAATTGGCACAAACCATATGTAGAGTAGGGGGCATGAGGAAAGCTAGCTAAGGAAACATACTTAGGCTTTAAGGACTTCAAGTGAAATTTGGTCACTTTAATTGCCTCAGGTACAAAAAGTGCATTACATCATTGAACACCATGAGATGCTATGAAATACATTATTCATCAGCATTACCATCCTTCCTCATATGTGAGCAGTCATGAATTCTGGATCCAGAATGCTACTTTACCTGTTCTCCAAATCATTTGGGATTAATTATCTATCAACGAAACATTCAATAAAACCTGCTTGTCAATTTCAGTGAGGAAAATGTGTTGACAATCCAACTAAAGTTAATGTTATGCATAGACACGCATATACTGATGTGAACATGAGAATTGCAAGGCTATAGATGATGGTTAAACACGGCACCAGTCCTTAGAATATTAAGATACTTCAGGAGCATAAGTGAACTCAGGAAAAATTACAAGGTTAGACTACATCTAGTATGTAAGCCTTGTTCTTGTTACATTAAGGCAGTTCTTTAAATCTGAAGTTAAAAATGCAGTGTCATGTTTAATTCTGATCCCTTAATCACTCATATCCCGAGTACTTCACATTTGTGAAGATTGACAGAAAAACATTAATAAGACACGTATTTTTCTTAAGCAGACTCTGGTGTCAAACAAATTTATTGCACATTGCATACTTCCATCCTGAAGTTTACTATAGCACCACAATGAACCTGCAACATGTTAGCTCATACACAACCCCATCCTTTCCACTCTGCTCTATGCTCTTGTAATCAAAGTCAGCATTCTCAAAGTGGGATGTGTGGGCCAGTGATATATCTCAGTGGTATAGATCCTCCCTGGCACACATGAGGTACTGAGTTTGATTCCTGTTAACAACCTCCCGAAAAAAAGAAATGTGTTCATACCCCTGTAATATAAAATGAATACAATTCCTATGCCTGTGTCCCATTATGAATTCCCATGAATTTATTTCCAGAATTCGCAAATCCATTATCTTAGGTATAAAAATGTTTGTGCCATTAATTTTGAGATATTGAGATCATTTTGGATTATTAAATAGCATCTATTAATCCAATATGCTCCAGTAGTGCATAATAGTAGCACCTACAATATTTAAATGGCAATGGAATACCCATCTCTGGTAAAAAGAAACAAAAAAAGGGATACAAGTGAAGGACCATTTTGTATTTGTATGTACAGAATAGTTGGTATAGATATATGGCTACTTTCTCTTAATTCAAAGAGAAGAAAGATTTGTACTAATAGTGTTTGGACAGGATATCATGTCTGCATCTTGTACTATGAATAACCACTATGAAGACAACAATATGCAATGTATTAACTATTGAAACTGTCCTATTAATTGGTTTTGAAAGTATCTCATTGCTGTTCATTTCTCAATAAAATTAATTAAAATAAAAAATAAATAATATCAATATATTTCACATACATTCTTAAAGCAGTTAGAGGGAGATTCTACCATATTAGTAATCATTTGGAATGATAGAACTAAAGGTTAAGGTGATATCTTTGAAGTCAGGTAGAAAAGATCTTAACCTTGAAATACAGATTTCTTGAGGCTATCATCTTAGATACGTAAAACTTGGAATAGTAAAAGAGGAAATTTGTATTGTTTTGAGTATCTAAGGTTATTTTTTTAAATGGCAATAGGAATCTAATTCAGATTTTAGAATCTAGAAATGTTGATAAAAGAATGTCTGAAAATGTAGAAGAGGTTTTGAGATTTTGCACAGGATAAAGTTGAAAATAATTTTGAAAGGCAGGAAAGAAAAAACATGGATAGCATTTTCTGCTTCCACATAGAAGAAATATGGAGGTTAAAATGCTTTGTCCATGATTCCAAAAGGAAGTAGATACCGTGTAAAGAAAAGCTACCCTACTTAACTATTATGCACAGATTGTAGAAACACCGATTCTAAAAGCATTGCGGAGAACACAGAAAGTAATGAGCATGTCATTATAAATAAAAGAATTGGAGCTCTTTATCATAAAATAACAGTACTCTTTTGCTGCAGTTATACTGAAATCTAATTTGTAAGTTGGATGATTAACAGAGGCTATTTTCAAATAGAGTACTATGGATATTGTCCTAATTTTGTCTTGGTGCTCTGTCTAAATCAAGATGTTGAAGATTTGTTAAGCAAAAGGAATGGAGATTTTATTATTGAGGAAAGCTTCAGGTGATCCAAATTGCAAAAGATAATAGAATTGCTATATTTACTGTCAAAAAAATGTCCTGGAAAGAAAATCGTGGTAATAGCTGGACAATCTCCTGTGGTTGTTGCCTAACAAAGGCAAAAAGTCCTAGTAGTTAGTCACACAGAAGGCTATTTGACGAGGTTAGGTTTGCAAATTCTGATCTCTTCAAATATACTATCAGGGTGATAGCTCAGTAGAATAAGTGCCTGCCTGGCAAGTGCAGGGTCCTGAGTTCTATCTCTAGTACTTAAAAAAAACAAAAAACAAAAAACAAACAAACAAACAAAATACAAAAAAAAAAAAAAAAACCACCAGAATTTGAAAGGAGAGATAAAGTAATTAAGAAAATGGTTGATGTATTTCTTGTTTAATACCAAGGTATACAGGGAAGATGCACAAAATCACCAGAATATCAGTAAAAATATTGCCAGCATTATTTAAAAGGAGAAGTTAAACAGCAAAAGGAAAGAAAACTGTCAATTTCAAAATTTTGCAGGCAGGACATGCATTGATGAAACTCCTGAGCTCAACAGGTGATGTTCTTCAGGAAAATGAAGAAAACCTCAGAGGTTATATTCTTGAGTCCAGAGGTCTTCTGTGTGGAGGATTGGAAACAATGGGCAGGATGGAAAGCTAGTGATATTCTTTCTTTTGCTGGAAACCAAATAGAAATTGGCCCATTGGATTTTAAAATTTCTTGGAACTGGTGATACTTTTCTTCCTTCTATTTTATTACATTATGAATGAAGATGTTCACAGCTGTTACTATTGTTTATGGTGGACTATTGTTCATTATTACAATTGGGGAGCATATATCTCATTTTCGTTTACAGAAGTTCACAAATGGGAGGAGATTGCTCTAGATTGAATCATACCCAAAGTTTCATCCATATCTATTTTTGATGAGGTAGACAACACCATTTGGAAATGTATGAAATATATTTAAATGATTTTGGGAATTTGAGTTAATGTTACAGTAAATTTAGTTGATGGGGTTGTTAGAAATTGAGGAATATATTTGGAATGAACATGAACTTTGCTGGAGAATTGTAAAGACTATGATAAAATGAGTCATAATACCTACTATATTCATAACCTGAGCTGTACATTCAGAGATTGTATTGTTTTTCAGAGAAAAAAAGGAGCTTTTGTGACTGGTTTTCTGAAATTTGGAAATTCTACCACATCAGCCACATTGGCCTGGTACGTAAATATCCTAGCAATATACGTCTTAGAGGAAATTTAAGTACAGGAGAAAGAGAGATGAACGTAGATCCAGGAATTTCGACGATGTATTTTGAATATGAAGAAAATATTAAAATCCTTGGAATGTAGACAGTCTCCTGAAATTAGAAACATCAAAGAAAAGGAACACTCCATGGAGTCCCCAAAAGAAATGAAATTCTGACAACTTGATTTTTAAGTCTATGATCTTCCTTACATATAAGAAAATAAATTTCTTTGCTTCTCAGCCATCCAATTCGTGGCCCAAGAAACTGATGCAGTTATTGCAACTATTGGAAAGTATTCATTGACCCATTCTTTATTTCTTAAGGATGAAGTATGTATGTTTCATGACTATAAGAAATCTACATCCATGTGCAAAATAAAATGCTTCACAAGTCATGCTTTAAAATTAATTGACCTACAACTTTATAATTTTTATTGATTGTCTGATATTTGCTACTAATACTAAAAATGATAAAAAATATTTTTCTATATCAGAAGTAACAAATTCTGCCACATACTACAATGTTCCTTTCCTCTAATTTTTATCTCAGATTTCTCCATCATTCACACATTTCATGAGGTCTGTTCCTGAGGGAGGGTGGCATATTCCTCTCTATGAGCACCTTAATGGTTTCATACCACCACCATGCTATTTCTTTTCTGACATTTAGATAAAAATGTATGCATATAGTTCTTCTACAAAACTTATAAATTCTTTGCAGTTGAGTACATGCCCTAATCATTTCTCTAAGTAAATGACATAAGGACACTCAATAATCATCTAGGAACTTACGTGTTTATGAAAAATGAGATGAGTGAGTTAGTGAATGATATTGGACTGGAATAAAATATTTAAGTAACACTGAGGTCGTCTTACATTTTTTCAGGGAGCAAAATACACAACACCCGAAGTTAAAGCAGGAAAGATTTATTTTTAGCTCACAATTTGTTGAGGCTTCAAGGGAGAGATGCAGAGCGGATGAGAAAAAAATCCTTTGGATGGCTGACAAAAAAGGACAAGCGATGTGCCTCTACTTCATTCCACCCACTCTACAGATCTATTGGTTGGTGCTACTCACATCCAGTATTGGGCTTTTGTTTTCAGGAAATTAATTCAGAACCGTGCTAAACCAACTAATGAACTGATGAAGTATCGTGCATCCTTAGTTCAGTACCCATCATCCACCACCTCCGAAAAGCTCCATCTAGCAGAGCATGAGGCTTTGAGGGACATCGTAAAGTGTCTCCATAAAGTCCCATCATATACCTTAGGAACATAAAATCATACTTAAAGGATTGATTAGTCTTGCTTTAGGGCATACAGTTTGAATATGTGTAAGAAATAATATAAAAATATCGCAATAAAAAGGTCTTCTGAAGAGAAAAGCTAAATGTTACGATCAGATTATCTTCAAGATGAGGATAATAATGTACAATAAAGAATGAATAACTAATCTTCTTTGAGTGAAGAGAATGAGAGAAAACGAAACAATATATTTCTGAAAGCATTTTAAAATTAGACCTAAATGTAAAAAACAAAAGAAAAAATGTACCTTTGCAATAATTCAAATGATCTAAAAACTCGTTTATTTATTCTCTTTGTACAAAATAGGACAATGAGAGTAATTTCATACCTATATTTTGAGATCCATTTCCATTGTAAAGGAAGTGAAATGTTTTAATCTATGAAGAACTTCTATGATTATCAAACATTTACGTGAAGAAATTTGTCAAATTCCTTAAAACAATTATTTTTTGAACTGTGATAATATACAGGATTAAGTTTTATATACATTTTATATACTCAAAGCTCATGTATTTATTATTTTAAAATGTTTATGAAGGGCCAGCCAGGTAGCTCAGCAGACTAAAGTACCTGTTTAGGCAGAGCACGGCAGCTGGGGTTTGACTCATGGTGTGCCGTGCTGGCCCCAGGCTCGGGCACACTGAGACAGTCATTGAGACTGAGTGTAATGGTGAGCACCTGTAATCCCATCACTTGGGAGGCTGAAAACAGGAGAATCACTACAAGTCTGATCTGCATAGCGAGACTCTGTAGACCCTGCAGACCCTATCATAAACACAGATAATATATATATTAGATAGATAGATAGATAAAAAATTTAGGAGGTTTATTTTCTAATGAGAGAAAGAAAAACTCAAACAATTATTTAAATATCCATAAATAGCCTTTTAAACCAGAACCCAGGCCCAGCTTGTGAGTGGGATCTTCCACCTATTCACTGCTCCCCAGATCCCTTTTCAGCCAGAGCCCAGGCCTGGAGGGTGTGTGGGACCATCTGCACACTCACCGCACACTCACAGGAACCTCATCAATCAGACTTGCCTGGTGTGGACCCCTGTGGCAGAACTCCCTGTAGAGAGGCTAGGGTCCAGAACCACCCAGTTAATCAGGGAGCTGAACATCTTTCCAGAAGGGCACAGAGAGTTCACTTTCATCGGCTGCAGTAGGAAGAAGCTGAGCACCGCAGCCAGACCCAAGTCAGGCACATCTGGGCGAGTTCAAACTTGGTAGATTCAGACTCAGTAAACTGAGACATTTTTCTATACCCAGATCTATGAGATCATCCTTTCTCTATCTCTCCTGATGAAAGAAGGAGCAACAAGAAACCAGAGTGAAGTAGTCTGCCTGGAAGACCCCATGCACATCAAGGTGAGGTGATCAGATAGAATTTAGGGGAACTAATTTAAATACAAGTTCTAAATTTAATATCTGTTTAGATATACAGATGTAATGATTGTGCTTATGGTTGAAAATACAAACCCATTAGTTATAAAACATTGTCAATGCATAAATATCACTGCCCATAATTAATGTTCCTAACTGTACTTCTATAAATACAAAATTGTAAGTGTCTTAACTATACAATCTCTCTTGTGCAAGAATTTTAGTAGATGATAATGTAATGAATGTACCAAAGCACTACATCAAAGGTCAGAGGACAGTGTTATACAAAATGACAAAGAGAAGGAGCAAAATGCATTTTCAAGAGCTGACCAAATAGCTCAGCAGATGAAAGTGCCTGCTTAGGCAGACACAGGGATCAGAGATTCGATCCCCAGCCTGCTATGTTGGCACTGACCCCAGGGCATGCTGAGGCAGCAACTGAGACTGGGCATGGTGGTGCCGACCTGTAATCACAGCTGAAAATAGGAGAATAAGTACAAGTCCAATCTGTGTAATGAGACCCTGTAGACCCAGAAAAAACCCTGCATTGTCAGGCCCTGAGCCCACTGAGAACAAATGCAGGCAACACTAGTATAGAAGAAATTGGAAATCACACAACTGAAACCTCTGAAATAGTAGTGTCTGAAGTAAAGAAACAACTACAGAAAGGTATAGAGGAAATAAAGCCAGAAATAATCTCTGAGGTAAAAAAAAAGATAACTATAAAGGAAGAATTACAAAGTGCTTCTAAAGAAGATACTAATAACAAATTGTAGGGAGGGGGATAGAAAAACCAAGGAATCCTTGAAAGAGCAATGTAGGAAAGAAGCAGAATGCATGAAGCAGATTCAAAGATGTACAAGAAATTAAAACCTCAATCACAAGCTAGCAAAACCATTTGAATGAAAATGAAGATAGAGTTTCAGATTTTTTAATTTTTTATTATATATATATATTTTTTTTTCAGAGTTTGAATACACTGTTGCAGATAGTGAAAAGGTAAGAAAAGTTCTCTTAAAAACAACTAGGATGCAGGAAAACATTAAAAACCTGCAAGATGATGCAAAGATGAACAATGTAAGACTCATAGGCATCAATGAGAAAGAAGTCAATACAAATGATACCAAATGAATATGAGCACAATTAATAGCAGGAAACTTCCCAAACATGTGGTAAAAATCTGACATTTAGTTAACTGAAGCATATAGCACTTCAAATAACCAATTAAAAACACACCCAGACATATAATAGTCAAGATCCCAGAAATCAAGCACAAGAACAGTACACTAAAAGCTTGCAGAGAAAAGAAACAGATCACATTTAAAAGAAAATCCATCAGATTAACAACAGATTTCTCTTCACAATCCATCAAATCAAGAAGAACTTGGGAAAGGATTTCAAGTCTTCCAAGAAAACAAATATCAGCCCAGACTGCTACACCATGCAAAACTCAAGTGTGACGGAGAAGATAAATACTTCCATGACAAAAAAATGACTAAAGAATTTCGTGATGACAAAGCCAACCCTAAATAGATTACTAAAAGATATTTTAGAAAGGGACCAAAATAACCACAAGTAGAAGAATTAAAATGGAAAGAACCCACCAAATGGGGCAAACAATTCAACATAGGAGAAAAAGGTGTATACAACAGCAGGTAAATAACATGTCAATCATAAGTCAATACATCTCAATTATAATCATCAATATAAATGGACTCAATTCACCAATTAAAAGAAATAGACTGGCAGAGTGCATTAGGAAGCAAAATCCAACAATATGCTATTTTCAAGAAACACACTTATAAAAAATTCATAGGCTGAAAGTCAAAGGATGGAAAACAATACTACATGTCTCAGCACCTCAGCAAAAACCAGGGGTAGAAATCCAGTTTGCAGACAGTCTGAACTTCAATCCAAGAATTTTCAAATGAAATAAAGAAGGCCAAAACAAACTGGTTAGGGGGTAAATTCAATAGGAAGAGGAAACAGTCATAAATATGTATGCACCAATCACGAGAACACCCAACTATATAAGACAAACCTTAATGGACATGAAAAATCTAATATCCATACCACAGTCTTAACAAGAGACCATAACACTGCTTTACCCCAAAAACATAGGTAAAGTGGACAAAAAATTAGTATAGATGTAGCAGAACTGAATCAGAACTTGAAACAAATAGACTTACTGGACATATACAGAGTGTTCTACAAAACCAAATCTAAATACACATTGTTTTCAGCTGCACATGGGACATTTTATAATATAGACCACATACTAGTCCATAGGTCATGCTGAAGTATATGCAATAAAACACAAATTATCCATGCATATTAACAGACCACAGAAATTAAATGAAAAAAGAAACCTGAAAAAAATCATAAATACATGGAAATTAAACACCCTCCTCAGTAAACAATATGTTACAGATGAAATTAAATAACATCTACAATTCAATGACAATTCAAGCCCAACTTAATGGAATTTATGGGGTGCAATGAAAGCAGTGTTTAGAGGGAAATTTTTAACTGTGAAATTACACAGTAGAAAAACAGAACAGGAACAAATAAACACCCAAATGCTGCACCTACAACATCAGGAAAAGGAAGAGCAAACCAAACTCAAAGCCCAGACATGGGAGGAAATTTTAAAGATTAGAGTAGAAACTAATGCAATTGACACAAAAAAACAATACAAAGAATTAATGAATCAAAAATCTATGTCTTTGAAAGATTAAATAAAACTGATAACCTCTACCTAACCTCATCAAAAAGAGGAAAGAAATAACTCAAATTGAAGCAAAAAAGAATGAAAAAGCTGAAATTATCACAGACCCTGTAGAAATTCAGATCATCAATAACTATTTTGAAAATCTTTACTCTCAGTTATTTGAAGACACAGAAGAAATGGATAGATTACTAGAAAGGTACAAATTTTCAAAACTGAATCAAGAAGATATGAGAACTCTCAACAACCCAATAACAGCCTAAGAAATTCAAAATGTAATATAAAACCTACCTATAAAGAAAAGTTCAGGTCCTGATGAGTTTCCAGCTGTATTCTACAAGAAATTTACAGAAGATATTATGCCAGTACTTATCAAAATCTTCAATAAAATTGAAAAGGAAACAATCCTCCCAAAATCATTCCAGGAGGTAAGTATTACACTGATACCAAAACCAGAGAAAGATGCAACTAAAAAAGAGAAATACAGGCCAATCTCCCTCATGAACAGAGATGTAAAAATCCTCAACAAACTCCTATCAAAGATAATACAGAAAAATCTTTAAGAATATTATACACCATGACCAGGTAGGATTCATCCCAGAGATGCAAGGAAGGTTCAACATATGAGAATCTATAAATGTAATACACTATATCATCAGGACCAAATTCAAAAACCACAAGATCAGCTCAATTGATGCAGACAAAGCTTTTGAAAAAGTCTAACACTTATTCAAGTTCAAAGTCCTACAGAAAATTGGAATAGATGTCCACTACCTCAATATGGTAAAAGTCATCTATGATAATTCAACTGCTAACATAATTCTAAATGAAAAAAATCTGAAATCTTTTACTCTTAGGTCAGGTACAAAAAAGGATGTCCTTTATCACCACTCTTATTAAATACAGATCTGGAATCATTAGCTACAGCCATTAGACATGACAGAGAAAAGGAATAAGAACAGGTAAAGAAGAAATTAAACTATCATTATTTGCAGATGACATGATATTCTACTTGCAAGACCCAAAAAACTCCACAAAGAAGCTACTAGAATTAATACACATATTCTGTAGCATAGCAGGATACAAAGTCAATTCCCAAAAGTAAACAGCATTCCTCTACACAGATAACAAACACATTGAGTGGGAAATTAGGAAAACAATACCTTTTATGATAACACTATGGAAAATGAAATACTTAGGAATTAAACTAACTAAAGAAAGCAAAGAACTATTCAATGAAAATCACAGTACTCTGGAAAAAGATATTGTAGAGTATTTCAGAAAAGGGGAAGACATTCCCTGTTCCTAGATAGGAAGAACCAACATTGTGAAGATGGTCATACTCCCAAAATTGTTATACAGATTTAATTCAATCTTATCAATATGCCACCAACATACCTCATAGACCTACAGAAATCTGTCCTAAAATTTTTTTGGAGCCAGAAAAGACCTAGAATAGCAAAGGCAATCCTGGCCAACAAAGAAAAGGCAGGAAGCATTACAATTCCTGACTTGAAATTATACTACAAACCTACAGTAATAAAATCTACATGGTATTGCCAAAGACATATACCAGAGATCAATGGAATAGATTAGAAAATGCAGAAGCAACTACAAACACACTCAGCTATCTTGTCTTTGACCAAGTGACCAAATATGCTTACTGGGAGAAACATAGCCTCTTTAACAAATGGTGCTGAAAATACTGGCTCTCTACATGCTGAAAACTAAAATTTGATCTTGTCTAGCACCCTACACTAAACTAAAGTCAATATAGATTAAAGATCTAAACATTAAAACAGAAACACTAAACATCCTGGAAGAGAAAGTACGTGGAAATGTTGAAGATAAAGACAGGCAAACAGTTCACAAACAAAAATCAAACTGCAAGGAAAAATACTTGAAGAAATTAGCAACTGAGACCTCTTCTTATTGAAAAGTTTTTGCATGTCAAAAGAATTTACCAACATAGTGAGAAGACAACCTACAAATTGGGAAAGATTCTTAAATAATAAGCACTCAGAGAAAGGTCTTATCTGTAGAACTTACAAAGAAAGAAAAAACGTAATACCTCCAAAATTTAAAGACCCATTCCAAAAATGGGTATTAGAGATGAACACACTTGTCTTAGAGGAAGAAATATTTGAATCAAATAAATACATGAAAAAATGCTTCACATCACTAGTCATCTGTGAAATGGAAATTAAAACAACACTGAGATACCATCTTACCCTAGAAAGAATGGCTATCATCAAGAAATCAACCAACAACAAATGTGGGAGAGGCTGTATGGAAAAATCAATCCTTCTCCACCACTGGTGGGAATGTGGACTGTTGCAGCCATTATGGAATTCAGTGTGGAGATGCCTTAAAAAATTAGGACTGGAAATTCCAATAAATCCAGTTTTCCCCTTTTGGGATTTTTCCCAAAAGAACTAAAAATGTCATATCAGAATAATATATGTGTGCCTACATTTATAGCAGCATAATTTGTGATATCCAAATCTTTGAAACAACCAAAAGTCCCATTACCTGGAATGGATGGAAAATTGTGGTAGTTTTATATAATGGATCATTACTCAGCTGTAAAGAAAAATAAACATGAAGCCTTGATACATAAGTGTATGCAACTTAAAGATATAAGTGAAATAAAACAGACCTTCATGTGTAAATATCATACCATCTCCCTAGTGTAACAACTCAAAAGAAGAATTAAAATTTGAAAGGTATAACACAGTTAAATGGAAAGAGAAAACTAAAGGATTAAACAACATAAATAAAGAATGGAAAGAAATTGGGAAATATGGTAATGGAAAAACCATACATTTATATAAACAAAATGGTTCTAAGAACTTCCAACAGGGTTTTGAAAACAGCAGTTAATGGGTAGAATTCTTATCCCAACTCTATATGCTGATATTTTTGAACTAAGAAACTACATTGCAGACATCAATGTGTAATATTAAAACCATGCTTAAAATACCTGTGATTTTGGTCTTCTAAATATGTACTGCTTCTAATGTCATATCAATTATTATGATACTCTCTTTCAAGTAAATGTCTGTAAAAAAAGGTAAGAAAAGTAAACAAGGGACAAGAAAAACAAAATGTAGCAGGACTGTACTGCCTTCATGTGGAATGTGGTCTGATTTGTAAATATCTCTGTAAAAATGTGCATTTTTTAAACATCCTATAGGGAGTTAAATTATAGAACATTGATGGTTGTTGGAAAATAGCAGTTTCATTCTATGTGTAAGGCATGTGATACTCAGACAGTGACATTAAGCTTAACTGCCTCTATTATAGGATGATGATATCAATAAGATTCTCTTCTGCAAGTTGAACAACTAAAGTTAGCACACTAAAATTTAGACAGATTAATGGGCTAAAAAAGTAGTCAATATTTTGGTCCCAACCCTTCAAAGTCAGTGAGGACACAGAACATAAGTGAACCTCTACTGTGACATCCTGTAACTAAGTGGTATTCCAAATTTTCTGAACAAGGAGATTATGAGATCACAGAGGAAAGGGACTGATGATGTATAGTGTGCCTAAGGACAGTCACCTAGAGAGAAAAAAAATTCCCTTAAGCTTTCACAGAGAGCAAATTGATCAAGCAATGACCTTGACTCATCCAGATGGCTGACACTGACAAAAGATCTACATGCTGCTCTACATGGTTTAAGGGTAAATCCTGAGGGGCTTTGAATGACCTTGTCAAATACAAAAGTAACATTTTAATTTTGTAGATATTGCTTTAACTTGGTCTTAGCCATCTAGCAGAAAAGTGTAACTTCAATGTTTAAAAAGTAATGCTATATTTTATTCTGAGCTGTAAAAGGCCAAAGTCAACAACTTCTGACAATTTTCAGTTCTGTCAATAGCCCACTACTGTTATGGACTATTGGACTATATTGGGTTATTTTGCTGAATTCATGAACCTACAATATTTGAACTGGCATCAAGTATGAAAAGGTCCTTTAAAGACTTCTCCAAATGCAGCTTATCGAACAGTAACAGAGCAATCATCTCTGACAAAACAAAACAAAAAAGGGAGAAATAAATAAAGAACTACTTTGTAGTGAGAAAAATATGTATATACAGAAAATATTTAGGATAGATATACAGCTACTTTCTATTAGTTCAGTGAGGAGAAAGGTTTGTACTTATATTGTTTAGACAAGATATCATGTCTACATCTTGTCCTCTAAACTATTATGAAGACAACAATATGCAATGTATTAATTATTTTAACTGTCCTTATAACCTATTCTGAAACTGTTTCTTTGCTATTTTTTCTCATTCAAGTAAATAAAAAAAATTAAAAAATATTCACAAATATAAATTCTAATCCATTCTATGAAGCAATAAACAGTTCTGTGTACAGTACAATGATCTTGACAGAACTAATTTAACTTAATGAAATTATCCCTGAGATTTTTATTTGTGAAATTTTTGTGGATAATTAGAAATTAATTTGATGGAGTCTACATGAATGTCAGATCCATATAAATTGAATTGTGACTGTTGAAAATGTGGTGAAAGAAAATGTCCAAACCTCAATAACAAAATAACTTAAGAAAATATTGAGTGAATTAGTTCAAATATTGATTCAGGAACGTAGCAAGGGAATGAGTAGATAAAAGTAGATTTTCTATGATGTAATAATATTATATGTATCATTTCTAGTTAAATTTATCAGTATAAATTTAAGTAAATCTGGAAAAAAATCAAAGTAAATTGTGATACATGAATGACATGAAATATTTTTAAAAGCAGAATAAAAACAATAAAAGAAATGGAAAATTCAACAAGCAGAATGACAAGACCATTGGCATAAGTTGGTACAGAAGATCTCTAGAAAGTTAGGACTATAGTTTTGAAATTGCCCTATGAAGAAGGTAACACAATGTTTTGTGTTGTTTAGGTTTGTTGAAGTGCCATTTTTCAAACAAATCATTTTTCCCTCAGTATAGCAACCTGTAAAATGCTCCAAAATAATCCATGCCTTCAGGTATCCCTAGCCTTGTCTAATTCCCTCTCCAAAAGTGTGAGCAAGATTTGGCAACTTGCTTCTAATAAATAGAATATGACAGAAGTGATGATCTGTCATTTTCATTTGACATTTTGTTTTTCTCTGAAACAAATATGTTAGTATGACCTGACACACCACTTGACATATATCGGACAGTCGTCTATCAAATTCATATCTCCTTTTTACAGGCTCACACAATTCTATTTGTGTCTAGAATCAGTTAGTGTCATGAGTGTTCTAAATTTCTCTTCATCATTCTCTGTTCATTTCATCAGCCTCATTTTAATGAGTCATGTAGCACTTCTGTGTCAAAGGTACACAATTTAAGGGACATTCAAGGTGGGTCTGTGAAGTTTTTCTTTTCAAGAAAATTGAAAAGGTAGAGGTAATTGATATTCTGTCCTGATCTTTGATTGTCATAGCAGACGTTTGGAGCCACAGTAGGCACATTATAAGCTACAGCGGAGAACAATGGCAATTTGAGATTTAGAATAGGCATGACAAATGCACCACCGGTTGTCTCCTTTAACTTCTCATTATACAGGAAATAAAAACAGATTTGATTTTCTTAGAGTAACATTCTGTAACTCGTTACTCCAAGTATCATGATTTCTTACTTTCAAGTTATATACAACTTTAGAAAGCATTGACCAGTTAGGATCTTGTCTACTTATAAAAACACCTCCAAATCAGGGCATTTGTAAGTGTCCTGGGGAATGAAAAACCAGCAACCATCTGAGCCTTCCATTTGTCTCAATAACTTGCTCTAAATACATATTTGATGCATTTGGGGCCCCAAGTGTACACTAGTGATATTCGCAACATTCATTATTTCTCACTCACTTATCTTCAGAGATTGTGTTCTTTACATTCTTTGTACCTTCTAAATGTATGATTTCTGGTTGTAACCTGAGTCAGCATTCGGAAAATGCCCACAACCTCACTATGGAAGCAGAAGATATGTGTTACTAATTTTGCTGAATTGTAATAAACAAAACAACTATATCCCTGCTACCCTTCACATTACTTATTGTGAAAAGTTAAAATTGTCCTGAGAACCAATGAAAAGAACAGAAGCACACATCATGAACTACTGTTACCTTTTGCATGTAAATGTGCTGCCCCCCCCCCATCCCCAGTCTCCTGCAAGTTGCATGTGGGGCTTTTAAGTGGTTGCTGGATTAAGAGTTTGTGGTATGGGGGTTAAGGGCGTGACATTGGGATTAATTTTCTGGATTAAGAAAAGCTCACCCTGGGTGTGGATGGCACCACTCAAAAGCCAGACAGTCTGAAAGGGAAAAAAGAGAGCTGATGCACCCTTTGCTGTTGTTTCCTGATTGCTTTCTTCTGCCTCCCTGATTTTCAGGTACAGTTTTGCCTCCTTGATGCCTCTCTGCCCTGCCACCTACCATGGATCCAGCCAACTATGGACTAAAATCTCTGTAGACCATCACCCAAAATAATCTTTTCTCTTTCAACTTTATGTGTTGCTCATTTTGTCTCAGTACTGAGAAAAGTAACTGAGACACAGTGGTGCAAGCACTATTTCTAGTTTTCATTATTTGAATTGAATTGAATTGGAGGATACACAGTTGCTATCTGGAAAATGGGAGAATGTATGGGCATAGAAAGAGATTCCATATAGCCTTAAATGTTATACATAATAATCAATCTTAATGTCAGTATATTAAAATCTCTTGCAGAAAATAAAACTAGAAGAAATACTTTCTACCCTATCTGATGAAGTTACTCTGCTATCACTCATATGACTGAAGATTCTAGTTGGTGTACTAACAGTGACATTGCATCACAGATTCTAGAAAGGCAAAATAAAACTGTTATTTGGAAATAGGAAGGCTGCTAATAAAATAATAGAAAGTCTAGAAATAGACCCATGCATGTAAAGTCATCAATTTTTTTCAAAAGAAAGAAAGGCATTTAATGGAAAAATGAAAAGCTTTGAAAAAAAATACTGAAAGAATTAAGGCTGCAAAAAAGAAAGAAAGAAAGAAGAAAGAAAAAAGAGAGAAACAGAAACTAGGGGCCGGGGAGATGGCTCAGCAGAATACACTCTTCTATGGCAAGCTCAAGGCCTGAGTTCAATCCCCAGTTCTGAAAAAAAAAAAAAGAAAAGAAACTAGACAAATACTTAATGTATTTTGCAAAAATTATCAAACTAAGTATATATGTAAAATAATATTTATGAGACAACATAGGGGAAAATCTAGATATGACTCCAAAAATAATTTTTAGATCAACAAAGTATAACACAAGATAGAAAAATAATAAAATTTACTGAAATTAAAAATGTGTGTTCTTTAAAAGCTTTGCTAGAAGTTAAGGAGAAGCTGCAGACTAAGAGAAAACATTTGCAAAACACATGAAACTTGAAGAACTTACATCTAAAGTATAAAATAACTATAAGAAAACAAATAACCCCAAATTGACAAATGATCTAAACAGATGCCTTTTGCGAAGAAGATATACAGATGGCGAATAAGCATAAAAAATGTATTCAACATCATTTGTCTTTATGGTTTGTAAATTAAAATCTCAATGAGATACTTTACAACTAATTAGAGTGACTAAAATCTCAGAAAAAAGCAAAACAAAAACCAAAATGGAAACAGCTATCGTATTTGCTGATTAGGATGGGAAGCAGCAGAAATTTTCCTCCTTTGATGTTAGGAATACAAAGTGGTATAGCCACCTAGAAAGACATTGCTATCTTTTTTTACAGAGTAAAAAAATAAGCTAGCATATGATCCTAAAATCACCTTTTTAGATACCTTCTGACTAATTTGAAAATTATTCAGACAACAAACTTTATGCAAATGTTTATAGTAGCTTTATTCATAAGCACCCAAACTAGAAACAAACCAAGTCATCTTGCAAAAGATAAAAGGATACATGCTCTGTGGTGAGGTGACCTACAAAACAGAATGATATCAATTGGAAAAGACAGATTATCAGGCCTCAAAATAATGATGTTTAACCTTAAGTGTATGCTGTAAAATGTAAATGTCAGTCTGCAAAGATTATAGACTATATAAATCTACTACTATAACATTCTGGAAAATGTAACACCATAAAAATGGTTAAAAGTTTCACTAGAGCAAGACAATATACAATATGCAAATCAAAGTAGATCTGTTTTTAAGGAAGTGAAACTAGATTATAAGTTGACATTAAGTGATTGTTTGACACTATTGTATTCATTAAAAAAATTTCAAAACTTCCCTCAATTGAGGGGAAACAACTCTTATTGAAGTAATGTTGGAAATAAGAGTCTTATGTAAGTCTAAAGGAAAAGAAACTACATATAGTCACTCTACTTCTAATGGTAAAATATTGACTGTGTGACTACAGTTTAAAATTTCTGATACACTTATGCACATCTACTGAAACTGGAAAATTAAGTAAATGAATGACAAATGCTCTGAACCAGGTTTCCTAATGTTGTGGATGGTAGGAAATTAGGGATGCACAAGAAAGTAGACAGAAATAAATCTAAGTGGATAATGAAAAATGTGTCTATGTTCACTAGTATTATGTTAATTTGGAAAACACATGTACCCTGAAGAACTTAGAGCCAAAATATACACATGCAAATAAAATTAAAAATATCAGATCCAAATAAACACCTTTTTAGGCTATCTTATATCGTCTTTATTACATATGTAAGTATATGTAAAAAGATAAACAAGTATATGTTTATAGTCTTGTATTTCCTTTTCCAGGCAACTGAGATGCCCTAAGAGTAATGGTACTGAGAAAAATGCATTTACATAGTACTGAGATTTTGAGAGCTACTTCCATTCTCCAATAAAACTTCTTATAGAAAAGTTCATTCTAAGAGGGGGATAGAATGAATGCCTGATAAACCTAGAGCGTCTTTTATCATCTGAGTTTACACACACACACACTCACACACACACACACACACACACACACACACACACACACACACCGTTTGAGCTCACCTTAGGGACAAAGAGATGCCTATGGACAAAGATAGAACAATATCTTTGAGTATTACAGTAATACAATGTCATTCCATTGCTGCCACAGTATAAAGCAGTTATCCACAAATCTTTTCTTGAGTAGAA
>NW_004524634.1:9529121-9541413 GCF_000260255.1 Octodon degus | reverse complement strand
AGAAAGAAAGAAAGAAAGAAAGAAAGAAAGAAAGAAAGAAAGAAAGAAAGAAAGAAAGGAAAGAAAGGAAAGAAATCAAGCGACGAGGCCAAGTAAAACCTAAGAGTCTTGAATTATCATAATTCCCTGAAGCACTGAAATACAAATACATTTCTTAACGCTATCATTAGATATTGCTCTTTTTATTCAAACACAAATCTAGACTCTGACAAGTAACCTTTAAATATAGGAACAGTTGTATTTTTAAAGAATTTCAAGAAAAGAGAATACAAGAAAGAAAAATATGTTAAGGATGATGTGACAGGAAAAATGATGCATTATTTCTGCCTGTACTGAGGACATTTGAAGGCATAAGTTTTATATCCTGCTTCTGTTCTCCTCCATTACCATTCTAAATTATAAAAAAGAAAAGAATCTTACAGTTTCCCAAAGAGAAATTTATTTCATATTATGTATTTTATTTAAGACAGACTATATGTTCCATAGAAATAGCAAGTGAATTTTGCAGCCATATTGTCTGATAAATTATAATTTTTAGCATGTGTTCCACAGGGTATCATTAGACAGGCCATAATTTGTGGCTGTAGGGAGCAAAAGTATTCTATTTTGTTGCATGCTTCACCCTACTTCCTTTCTTTGAATGATCAATATGTTAGCATCCCCAGTGTAATTTTTAAAGTATTTACTTTTACTTTTACTGAAGTTTGAACTTTTATGTGTGTCATGATTGTGTGTGTATGTGCTTGCGTCCATTAGATAAGTGTTCTCCAAGAGTGAATTTTTCCTAAATGCAAATACCTAGAATTTGTGATGTTGTCCCTCTAGGAAATATAAGGATTTACAGTAGAAACATATTACTGAACGCATTAATTATTTCTTTTGTACTTACAGAATTGCTTTCCTTGGCATGTTAAGTAAATGCTAATCAGAAATGTTTAAAAGGCTTTAAATAAGCAGGGTTTAAAACTCTCAACTCCCTTAAGTTGAAGAAAATTTCCTCTAAGTAATACTCTATCAATGCCTACAAAAATCCTTTATCTGACAAATTCAGTCAGCATAAAACCAGGTATCTCTGCCTCTTTCCAACAATGTTTTGGAGCAGAACTGTAGATGCAATGCCAGTGTAAATACAGCGCAAGTTACACCACTTTCTATGTGCTTTCCCACCTACTGTAATCAACACTATTCTGATAAATTAATTGGAAGATTTTTAAAATGTTTCTAGTCCTGCATCCCTGTGAATATTTAAATTTGATTAATTGAACTCAACCACATATTGAGTAACTCAAAGTCAGTGATTTTAATTCATCTCATTATTCCCACTGCCCAGACACCATAAAGCCAGATGGCAGAGTATTTTCAGATAATCAGCTGAAATTGAAGTTTCTTACAACTCATTTCCATTATACTTACCCAAGCATTCTTACTTTTTCCAAAGCATTCATCCTGTGTGGTAAGAATAATTTCAATCACTGCTAGCAGTTATGCTCAGGAAGTGACATGTTAATAGATCTCTCTCTCTCTCTCTCTCTCTCTCTCTCTCTCTCTCTCTCTCTCTCTGTCCTTCTCCTGGATCTGACAGGTAGTGATTCTCCTGTTTACAGCCTCCCAAGTGCTGGGATTACAGGAGTTTACCACCACACCCAGTCTCATTCCCCTCTCAGTGTGCCCCAGGGACGGGGCCAGAAGAGCAGGCCTGGGAATCGAACCCCCAGGCCCTGCACCTGCTTGCAGGCGCTCTAATCCACTTGCTGGCCCAACTATTTGGCCAGTGCTCTTTCTCTTTGTAGCTATAGTATGGGATGGGAACACATTTTACTGTACACAATCTAATCAGCTATGAATAAGATTAGCATTTTGTGGTGTGTTTATGGCATAAATATTTCTCTCTTTTTATTACTTCTTCATTAAAACTTAGTATATATTTGTAAACATGAATGTCTGATATATTTAAATTAGCATAAATACTGGTGGACTTTAATACATCCATCATTTTTCATGTTCACACTATATTCCACTGTAGTTAATTGGCACATCAACAGTAAAAAATATACACTATGGCCTATTTATGTTTTAGATTTTATTTACTGATGAAAATATGCACATCATTCTTTACCCAACAGAAATCATAAGTTTCAGGTTAGAAATACAAAGCAAGACCTGTCTGACTGACCTTCAGCAAAGCTGCTATTATGTTCTCTCGGGAGAACATCGTTGGGATGTCAGCCTGGGCCTTACAGCCACAAAAGATCCAAGTTGGAAACAAGGCAACTTAGAAAGATATTACCAGGTGACTAAAGTATTTTTTAATAATTTTATTGAGAAACTAATAGCAATGAGACAGATTCAGAACAGATTACTATCACAGTTTCAGTAATTAATACATTGCATATTAATTATTATTCTTTGTACAAGATGCAGACATGATCTCCTGTCCACAAACACTATTAGAACAAATCTCTCTATTCAATGATCCAAGAGAATGTAGCGGTATATCTATACTAACTATTTTGAGTATACAGATACAAAATTTGTATCGCCATTTTTGGGTAAGTTTTGTCAGAGAAGGTCATTCCATTGTCATTTAAATACTGCAGGTGCATGAGTTCAGCAAAATATTCCAATATAGTCCAGTAGTCCATAATGTTAGTAGGTTTTCTGTAAGACTAGGAATGTCAGAAAATGTTGACTTGAGCCTTTTACAGTTCAGCATATTAATATGGCTTTACTTTTTATACCTCATTTTTATACTTTTCTGCTGGAAGGTTAAGACCAAGATAAAGCAAGACCTATACAGCAAGGAATGTAACTTTCATATCTGATAAGGTCAATCAAATCCCCTCAAGATTTATCTTGGAACCCTGTACCGCAGTTTGCAGATCCTGTGTCAGTGTGAGCCATGTGGGTGAGTCACGGCCATACCTTGACCAATTTTCTCTCTATGAAAGCCTAAGAGAATGTTCTTTCTCCATCTGACTCTTAGGCACACTCTACATCATCAATCACTTTCCTCTGTGGCACCATAATCTCCTTGATCAGAAAATTTGGGACACAGCTGAGTTACGTGATGTTACAGTACAGGATCTCCTATGTCCTGAGTCTTCACTGACCTTGAAAGGCTAGGGCCAAAATGTTGGCTGCTCTTTCATCTCTTCTTTTTCTCTAATTTCTGGTCTACACACTTGGTTTGTTAATCCTCCAAAAGAGAAGCTTATTATTATTACCTTACAACATAGTTTAACCTCACTATCTCTCGGTATATCAAACATCTTAGGAATAACATATAACAGGTATTTTTCAATCAAGTATTGATATATTAAACTTTAAGTCCCTCCAGAATATGAAGAAAAACATTTAAAAAATTAATAATAATATTACTAAACATTTACATATTTTTACACAGAAATTTAGAAATCTAACTATATACAGCATTCTAGCAGGACAGTCCTGTTACATTATTTTCTTTTTTCTTATTTTCATTTATTACCCTTTTTTAAAAAAACAAAAATTTACTTGAGAGACAGTATGCCAGTGATTGTTATGTTATGGCAAGCAGTATGTATTTAGAAGACCAGAATGATAGGCATTCCTAGCATGACCCTATCACTACACATTGCTATCTTCAGTGCAGCTGCTTAGTTCACAGGTATCAGTACGTATAGTTAGTCAGGGTGAGAATCCTACCAATTAACTGCTAGTTTCAAAAACCTGCTGATGTGTCTCAGGAACGTTGCCTTACCCATCTTGTGCGTATAAATGTATTGCTTTGGCCCTGCCAGGTTTCCCAGCTTTTCTCCTTGTCTTCTCCTTGTTGTCCAATCCTCAAGTTCTCAGTTTCCTTTTAATTGTGTTATACCTTTCTATTTTTATTTTTTGTTTTGAGTTCTTACACTAGAGAGACTATATGATATTTACACATGTGGGTCTGGTATATTTCACTTATGAGTATATCTCCAAGTGGAATCCACTTAAATATAAAGGCTTCAAGTTTATCATTCTTTATAGCTGAGTAATACTCCATTGTATAAAAATACCACATTTTTTTCATCCAGTCCTCAGGTGACGGGCATCTCAGGTGACTAAAGTTGATCACAATCATGAGGAAATTTCCAAGTCTATGAAAATGGTAGCAGCAGCAAAATGTACCCAAGCTGAGAGGCAGCTGAAACTGGTTCGAATATATGGAATAGAATCTTTTGCTCTCTGATATTAATGTACCTGAAGACAAAAAGAAACACTTTCTCATAGATGTATCCTCAGACAGGGGGCTGTGTGGTGCTCTTCATTCCTCAGTCACTGAACAGATAAAGAATGAGGTGACCACATTCTCAGGAGCTGGGAATGAGGTTACACTCATTGGAATTGGTTATAAAATTAGGGGGATACTCCAGGACTCATTCTGACCAGTTTCTGGTGACCTTCAAGGATGTGGGAAGAAAGCCCCCTACTTTTGGAGATGGGTATGTCATTGCTCTTTAATTACTCAATTCTGGATATGAGTTCGGTGAGGGCTCCGTCATCTTTAATCAATTCCGTTATATCCTATAAGCCAGAAGAAAAGCCCCTTTTCTCTTAATACCATTGCAAATGCTGAGAGCATGAGTATCTTTGATGATATTGATGCCTATGTGCTGCAGAATTACCAAGAGTACAATCTGGCCAATATAATCTACTACTCCCTGAAGGAATCCACCACCACCGAGCAAAGTGCCAGGATGACGGTGATGGACAACACCAGCAAGAGCACTTCTGAGATCATTGATAAATTGCCTTTGACATTCAATCACACACACCAAGCCATCATCACCACAGAAATCATCTCTGGTGCAGCAGCTGTGGATTAATGAAAATCAAGTTCCATCCTCAGACAAGAGGTAAAAAGGAAGATTCATCAAGGTGATTTCGTTTAGAGTTTACTACTGTCTTTGGCAACAGCAATGTGGTATATTATTTGAATTGCAAAAGACAGAAAGATATTTATAAATTACCTTACAATAAACAACCTAAAATAAAGGAAAAAATGCCTAGCAAAAATAACATGTTAAAATTCTTGATTTAAGTGGTGGTTACCTAAGTATTGTTACTTTCTAAAAATTTATTGAGCTGTAAATGTGTATTTGTTTATGTACTTATATGTGCTGTGACTAAGATAGTTATTCACTAAGATAGTGTGAGGCAAAAGGAATGTAGGCAAATGAGAGACTATAATGATTAGATTAAGATACAGGTCAGTTTAGAATTTGTATCTTGCCAACTGATATTTGATGTAAGGTTAGCAATGGGGAAAAAAAGATTTCAACAGTCATGCCTCAGAAAATATTTATTTGTGAATAAAGCACACACATAACACTTTGCAAACTGTAGCTATGATTTTCTTACTAATTCTTATCATTTGGTACTACTGATGTTGCAACTTAAAATGTTTCATAAGGTAGATTTTGTAGAAAAATATGTGGTGCATTCAATTATTTTTTGGAAGAATATTCAAAATAGTCTAACAGTTTGTTAGTAATTTAGCTACTTCCTGCCATCCAGTTTCTAAATTTGGGGGTATATGGCACCTTATATTTCCCGCTACTGTAACCAAGTCTTAAATGAATCTCCTCCATCCCCCACAAAGTCTTATCTTTCAGTCTAATCTCACCTTAGCAGCAAAAGTTCCTAAGAAAATATAATCTACATGCTTTAATTTCATTTCTAATAGCCTGAATCAATTTCCCTTTCAATGACATTTTAAAGTCCAGGCATGCTTTAAACTTTTTTTATGGTACTGGGGAGTGAACTCAGGGCCTTGTGCTTGCCAACACAAGCACTTATTCTACTGAGCTATCTCCCTGGCCCTAAGCTATCTCCCTGGTCCAATCCTTTAAACTTTCTACCTCCTCCTCTCCACCCCACTCACTCCTGTCTGATCAGAGCCAAACTCTTTCTATCCCCTAACTTATACTCTCCTTTGTCTGGATGCCATTTTCCCCTTAGCTTTCTCAAAACCAACACAGATGTATGCAGAATAGCACCCATCACTTCCCAGAACTTCATGACATCTTTTCTGATTCACTTACTCCCAATTGTACAGAACAGCCTGGACTATTCTGTTTATTTTACTTCTATATGTTTCATATATTTCAGTCACTAGGAGTAGTGACCCCTCCCATGCCATTCCCACAACCCCTCTTGGGTCTCAGCTATACATAAAACTTAACAAAGTAATTGATCAATGATAGTTTTTCAAAAATATACATATAACTATATATATATATATATATATATATATACACACACATATAGATAACATATATGTACACATATATGTATACATGAAAAAGTACATGCTTATATATACATATATGCAAAACTGGTAACATGTAGGAAACAGAATGAATTAAGAATGTTGACAGTAGTCATTTTGATGTATCGGACACAAAAATATTTTTCTGTGTGCTCATAGTGCTATTGAGGAGGTAATTCTGGTCTACATTGACATGAAATGCAGATATTAGTTTTCTTTTTCTCTTTTCTCTTTCTTTCTTTTTCTTTTTTTTTTATTTTAGGGAAGGATCTACAGGGTGATCAGGGACTCCTAATGATCCGTCTGTTTACAGCCTCCCAAGAAGTGGGATTACAGGTGCTCACCACCACGCCCAGTCTCAACTGCCATCTGGGCATGCTCCGGGGGTGGGGCTAGCAAGACAGGCCTGGGGATCAAAACCCTGGTCCCTGCACCTGCTTGCAGGTCCTTTAATCTGCTGAGCTATTTGGCCAACCCCAGTCTTTAGTTTTCATTCCATGCTGTGTGCAGAATTCCATCACTGTGAATAATTTAAAATGGATTCACCAGACCTTTGGGTCAATTTCTCCTGACAAAATTTAAAACATCTATAGCATTTGTTGCAACAGAACCTGTTTAGTACATAGTTACTAATATAAAAAAGTAATTATTCAGGAAAAACACAAGAAAGTGGTGGGAAGAACAGTTTCAGTACACATGTGCTTAATGTATTTTATTATATTTTCTACCACTAAAATGATATGTATTTATAATGATTGTAATTAAGCAATAACTCTGGTTCATCATGAAACAGTTATTTGATCAAATTTTCATAGGTTTTCATTCAATAGATCATTTGATTTTTATCCCCTGACAAAGTGTGTGTGTTTTCTTGTTATCATGGGTATAACAGCAGCATTAAAGGTGAAGGGAGAAAGTGAAATGATGCTATGATTCTCTAGGGAATTCTTAGCTATAAAAATGCTGTGAAAATGGATGTTAGCTCATATATTCAAAGTTCTTAGATCTGAGATGAAGAAAATAGATAAAATGAGGAAGAACGAAGTAATAGAATCAGAATAAGTGAAAATAATGGGTTAAAAAAAGGCTATGTATGCATAGTTAATTTCTGTACCTTAAATGTCTAAAACACTAAAATTATTTTAAACATATATTTAGAAATAAACTACAGAGATCTGGGGAGATAACTCAGTGGTCTAAACACCTGCCTAGCAAGTGGAAGGACCGGGGTTTGAACCCTGGCACCACATCCCATCCAGCCCCAGAACCCCGGGCACACCTTGCTGGCCACCAAAACTGGGTGTGGTGTCACATGCCTGAAATCCCAGCACTGGAGAGGCTGAGACAGGAGAATCACTACATGCCTGAGCTTCATACCAAGACCATGTACCAAATAAATAAATCAATTGATAAATAAATTAACAATTTTTAAGAAGAACTAAAATAAAGGCATTTTCTATGTACTTATGAACACTTAATCAAACATTTGATCATGATATAGACACAATTCAAATGTACTATACCCCTCTTCACTATTCCCATAATTTCATAATTTCATTGTTGCCCTCTCCCCTTTGGATCATTTGATTTTTATCAAATGATCATTCCATGCTGTGTGCAGAATTCCATCACTGTGAATAATTTAAAATGGATTCACCAGACCTTTGGGTCAATTTCTCCTGACAAAATTTAAAATATCTATAGCATTTGTTGCAACAGAACCTGTTTAGTACTTAGTTACTAATACAAAACTGATTTTAGGCATCCCAGAGTTATAGTTAACAAGTAACAACTGTGGTGTATCATAGTTATATATGAATTTCCACAAAATTGCCCTATTTTGCCACATTTGTGTTATTTCTGTTAATCTAGTGAAGAAGAGAATAGTTATCATTAACAGTGATACACTGTCACACATGTGACACATTGTCACATGTTTATTATATTTCCAATATACAATGTACCTCTAAAAAAATCATATGGTCGAGTTGTATTTCAGATATAATAAGATGCGCTGTCCAATCATAGCCTTTCCATATTTGGATAGAGCATCGTCTGCAGTGGTGAGCCCTAAAGATCCGCATTAACGTATCTGTTCCTCACAGATATTAGCTGGCAGTTACATGGGCAAAGAGAGAAACTTCCACGTCTGAAAAACAGCGTAGGAACAACCTATGCTGTCTGCCTCTGTGAATGGCCTCGTACTGCGCCCTGCCTTCCGATTGGTCGGCCGCAGGGACGGGGGCATGTGCTTCACACACACACGTTCTTGAATTTGCAGTCAGTGTATTCCCTTTAATTATTTTCTATTAAACTAGATATTGTATATAAAACTTTCAAACTGTACTGCAAATATCCCTTTTGTTTGATGGCTGAAAGAGTATCTACGTTGTATAATTCTTTAACTCTCCTCCTGTTGTGTTCTGCATTTATTCTAGGAAGTCTTATTGCCAAACATATTAACATAGATCCTTTTCAGACTGGTGGTGTGAGCCTTTAATCCCAGCTCCTGGAAGGCTGAAAGCAGGAGAATAAGTACAAGTCCACTCTCTATAGTGAGAGTAGGTCCTGTACTAAATACATAAAATAGATAGATAGATAGATAGATAGATAGATAGATAGATAGACAGATAGATAGATTTTTTTTGTACTATACATTCATAAGACTCTATATTTACCACTTAACAACTCATCTGTTATATATCAGTTATTTTCCTAATGAGCAAATGACCAATATGGTTCATCAACATATAATCTGTATTAAGGAATTTGTACTCATGTTTTACAAAGCTTCCTAACTTTTTGTTGTCCCTGAATTAAGGATACTAGAACACCAAAGGATATCCTACCAAGTTACTGTTCTGACCTTGTGTTCATTTTCAATGATCAGTCATTGCCTTCAAATGGGAATTAATATATTTCAATTATTACTAGATACTGTATATTTATTATAAGATATCAGCTGGTGTGAATACTTGAATGTACCCTAAGCTTCTAAATGTAAAATCAAATATA
Source organism: Octodon degus (assembly GCF_000260255.1). Taxonomy (NCBI): domain Eukaryota; kingdom Metazoa; phylum Chordata; class Mammalia; order Rodentia; family Octodontidae; genus Octodon; species Octodon degus. Next base: position 9,532,109 of record NW_004524634.1, on the reverse strand, counting down.
GTAATAAAGTTATAGTGGCTTGAAATCCAATATTAATAAGGGTTTTGTAGGGATAATATTTAAATAGACAGGTAAAAAATTCATTGTGTCCTATACTAGTTCCCAGAAGTATTAGGTAAAAAAGTCTCTAGGAATACAAGCATTTTTTCATACTAATAATGAAGAAGTTAAAAGAAAATAATTAGAAGAATTTCTGTGAAAACATGTCATTTCAAAATAAAGACATTAAAAAGATATAAAACCTTTCTTATTATTTAATAAGCATTCTTAATTTTATAATTTAATCTATCTCAAGCATTGCAGCAAGTTAATGTACTTTTATTATTTTGCAGGACAATTATTTTTGTTCATTGCAACTGTAAAATTCTATAGTAGCTTATCAACACCTACCTTCTTCTTTTAGGAAAATACACTTCTGTGACTCTTCAGTGTAATTATTGTGGTTCATAAAAGCCATGTTATTATGTTGGCTTAGGATAATATGCTTTTTACATAAAAATAACTTATAGCTATTCTCTACTCTGTTGGTAATTATAACCCAAGTCCATTGCATAATAAACTTGGGCTGAGCACTTGATGGGCCACTTTATTTTATTCTAACTGCCTTTTTTCTATTACAACTATTTATTAAGTCTTCATAAATGTGATGCACAGCAGTAGTAAAATGAAAGACACTATATACCTCTTTTCCAAAGATATGCTTTTTTCTCTTGCCAAAAACATCAAGTCATTATTTATTTGAAGTGCTAGTAAGTTTTCCAAAGCTGTATTATCCTCAGTGTTTTTATCATGAGGAAGAGCTACATAGACATATTATTAAACAGAAAGGTCTCCCTGTAAGACCAGGCCTTGTTACCTGTGGCAATCACACTCTTAAACTTTTTGTAAAGAAAAGGAAAATAAAGTAGGATTGGACACAAATAAACAATTTGACTAGGGAGAAATATCCTTGTGTGTGTTATATGGGTTGCCAAATAGTTGGAACTAGTCTATTTCCTTTCCTACACTACATGTAGAAAAAAATGAAACTTATAAAAATATATTTTATCACATCTTTTCTATGTGCCCTCTTCTATCCATTGCAAGAATTATTATTCTGGTTGCTTTGCTTTGTTAATAATGTTTTCTTAGGGACAGCCAAATAGCTCAGCGGATTAAACTGGGACTGGGAGTTTAATTTCCCAGGCCTGCCTAGCTGGCCATGCCCCCAGGGTGAGCTGAGACTGGGCATGGTGGTGCATACCTGCAATCCTAGCTCTTGGGAGGCTGTAAACAGGAAGATCACTATAAGTCTGATCTAGTAGTGAGACCCTGAACACCCTGTAGGCCCTTCCCCCCACCAAATACAATAAATAAATAAGTAAATAAATAAAAAATAATGTTTTCTTTTTGATGAAACTATATTAAAATTTCTAATTAGAAATGAAACATTTCTTAAAAACTGTGCTTAAACAAATCATGTGATCTGTTACAAATGACCCGTGACAATATTACTCCCATAACTTCCGGTCTAATTTTAACAAAGAACACTAACAACAACAAAAATACTACTCAACTAGCTTGTGTTTTCAGCACTTGTGAGGCCATGTGTGGCAATTTAGGAAAGAAAGTTCCACACTTAAAGAGATTGCTATCCAGATGTTTTGGATTTTTCTGATTCTTATTTGATTTAACTGTATTTTCTCTTATTCATTCAATCAAATCTGATAGTTAATTTTTTCAAATATTTATATTAGGGTGGGCCAGATAGCCCAGTGGGCTAACACATCTGTACAGGCAGGAGCAGGGACTGAGGTTTGATCCCTGCCATGGTATGCTGCCTAGCACACCCCTGGGACATGCTGAGACAGCAACTGAGAAAATGGACGTGGTGGTGCACACCCATAATTCAAGAACTTGGAAGGATCACCATGAATCCAATCTGCATAGTAAGACCCTGTAGACCCCGTACTAAATGCAAAAAAAAAAAAAAAAAAAAAAAAAACAAAAAAATTACCTTCGCTACTTTTTTCTCATTAACTTTATTGAAAATCAATAATTATATAGCACTTTAAAATTTTTAAACAAATGTTGAAATGTGAAAGGTATGAAATGTAAACAATGAATTTTAGAGAAATATTTCTGAAATTAATACATAGCATGATATTAGTAATAGATTGCACATTGTAAATACATTATTTACAAACTTAAATGAATATAACAATAAAATTGTGTAAAATAAAAATGTAGAAGAAAGAATTTACAGATCAGTCATGCAATAGTTCACTCTGCCCAAATCAAGAAATTTATATTCGTAGAATTAGAATTCTCAAAGTAGAATGGGGTAGACAATATTTAAAGATTTAAATTTTCTGAATTTAGTTGAAATTATAGCACTATATATCCAAGAAAAATGAACTTTTTGCATATGAAATATGAATAAAATCATATCAAGATATACAAAAATGAAATTGTCCAAAACTAATTGATTCTTTTCTTTTTCTTTTCTTTTTTTTTTTTTTTTTTTTTTTTCAGAACCAGGGATCAAACTCAGGCCTTTGCGCTTGCCAGGGAAGTGCTCATTCCCCTGAGCCATTTCCCTGGCCCTGTCCAAAACTAATTGTAAAGAAAAAGTTATTAATGCATATACATAAAAAAATAGCTGTGGAAGAACAAAATTAAATAGTATCTTATTCCACATTAGAAAAAAAAAGAGCAAGTGGTTAAGAAACTATACAAATACAAAGGACAGAAAAAAAAATCTGTCCTCAGTGAATTTTATACTTAGCAAGCATACCTTTGAAAACTAAATGTAAAATACTTTCCAGTTATACAAACTCAAAATATTCTAATACCTACAGATGTAGCATATAGAAATAACAATGATCATAAAGCAGAAGTCTAGAGAAGTTGTATAGTCTTGGATAAAGAAAAAGGAGCTCTCAAAATGGTATTCAGGATTATGTAAAATATAATTATATTAGATGAACTCATTTAGAAAGCCATTGA
>NW_004524634.1:9507931-9529021 GCF_000260255.1 Octodon degus | reverse complement strand
AAAGCTTCTAATACTAGGAGAAAACATCATATCAATCCTACTCACATCATACTTGAATAGATTAATATATACAAAAATATTAACTAAGAAAAAGTTTTCATGATAGTAAAGAATCACTAAGAATAAAACATAACAAAATTACTGGAATGTCAAATATACGACAAGCACATCTAACAGTTTGGGGATAGGATATCACACGAAATTCTAGTATGTGATGTTCATGAACAGTGTCCATGACACTTACTGGTGGCCAGGTATCACTCGTGGGACTGAGCTACTGCTATTTCTTTGATATCTCCCCTATAGACCCAGACAAAATCATGCCCCATAGGATGCAGAAGTCCATTTTTAAAGTATGCTGATTAAAATATTTTGCTCACTGTATACAGAGTAATTGAAAGACTGCTGGCCAGGGAGATGGCTCAGTGGAATAAGTGTTTCCCTGGCAAGCACGAGAGCCTAAATTCAATCCCCGGTTCCAAAAAGACTGCTGTTGTATACCTCTTTTTCTCCTGTGTTTAATTGCTTGCCCTATTTTTGGGGTTCTTTCCATTCTCATTCACAGAGTTGTGGTCATTTTTATCCCTCTCTAGAATATCTTTTAGTAGTCTGTGTAGGGTTGGCTACATCATCATGAAATTCTTTAGTTGTTCTTTGTCATGGAAGTATTTCACTTCTCCATCAAAGTTGAAAGTGATTTATGCAGGGTGTAGTAGTCTGGGCTGAAATTTGTCTTCATGGAGGACTGGGAGTGCTCTACTCCATGCTCTTCTTGACTTGGTTTGTGAAGAGAAATCTGCCATGATTCTGATGGGTTTCCCTTTAAATGTGATCTGTTTCTTTTCTCCAGCGGCTTTTAGTATATACTCTTCCTGTACTGAATTTCTGGGATCTTGATTATTATATGTGTGGGTGTGGTTTTAATTGGGTTGATGTTATTTGGAGTTCTATATGCTTTGTTTACCTGAATGTCAGATTGTATCCCCATATTTTTGAAGTGTTTTGCTATTACTTCTGCCATATTCTTTTTATATCATTTGTATTGACTCCTTCTTTCTCATTGATGCCTGTTAGTATTACATTTTTCACCTTTGCATCATCTTGCAGATGTTGAATTATTTTTTCCTGCATCCTCGCTGCTTTTTTTTTTTTTTAGCTTTGACAATTTTTTATTTCCAAAAGTTTCCAAATATTGCAATACGACATATATTTCTAGCTTTTTCACTTGATTGGGACAAGATTTGACCTTCATCAGTGGTTTTATATGTGACCTTGTACTTTTGTTATTTCTTGAGACAGTGTCTCACGAAACTGTGCAGGCTGGTTTTGAAATCACTACATCGTCCCAGCTGGCCTTGAACTTGCAGGGATTTTCTTTTCTCAGCATCCAGAGTTCTGGGATTATTGATGTATACTATGACTCGCTGCTTTTAAGAGATCTTTTCTTACCTTTTCACTAGCTGCAATGGTGTCTTAAAGGTCTGAAATTCTATTTTCACTTTTCATTCAAATGGTTTTGCCATTTAATTTCCTGTATAGCACTTTGAATCTGCTCCATGAATTCTATTTCTTTCCTATGTTGCTCATTCATGGGTACCTTCATTGTTCTATTCTCCTCTATTTTTTGGTCAGTGCCTTCTTTAGTATTTAGTATTTCTTTTATTACAGTTATCACTTCTTTTTTTACTTTTGAGGTTATGTTTTATCTGATTTCCTCTATATTTTTCTGTAGACTTTAGGTGTGTGCTTTCCAATTTCTTCTGTGCCATTGTCTCTTGCATTCATTCTGGGTGGCCTCAGGGCCTGCGAATGCATTTTTCTTCTTGTCTTTGTCATTTTGTATAGCACTGAATTCTGATATTTGGTATAGAGCTTTGGTACACTTATTACCTTAGCACCAGGTGCAGATCTACAAAGTTCAAACTCCTCCAGGTGGGTGTGACTTGGATCTGGCTGCTGTGCTCCACTTCTTCCTGCTGCAGCTCTTGGAAGTAAATCCACTGTGCCCTGTGGCAAGATGTTCTGCTCCTGGATCAGCTGGTTGGTGTTGCCTGTGGCCTCTCTACAGGGAGTTCTGCTGCAGGGTTCCATGCTGGGCCTGTCTGATGCATGAAGTTCCACTCACATGTAGAGCCTGGGCTCTGGGAAGAATGAGGATCCAGTGGGCCCCGGGCCATCCCATTCACATGCTGGGGGTGGGTCTAATAAGAATCCTGTGGGCCAGTCTCACTCACATGCCAGGCCTGGCCTCTGGCTCAGAGGATCTTTCAGGCCCTGGGTGATGTCACCCATACATTTGGCCTGGGATCTGTGTCCAGTGAGGACCACCTTTTCTACTTTTTTGAGTTTGAATTAATGTTTCTATTCTGGCTTTATTTTAAAGGGGAAAGTGGTGGGATAGGACTGTTTCTGTGGTTCCCATATAGATCCTATGCTCTCTGCATCATTCTACTTCTGTGAGTTTTAGTCTTTTCTGGGAAGACAAAAAGTAACAAAAACTGCTGTTTCATTTATATTAATTGGTTCACATGGCTTTTTAATCCTGCCACTGGTGTTCTGGAGAAAGTTCTGCTGTCTTTTCCTTTATAGTTCCAGTCATAAAATGTATTTGCCTAGGTTGAGTCTCCTACACTGGAACAATAATATGGTAAGCAAAATTCTTAATAAATTTATTCTCACTATTCTTGAAAGCCACTCTTTGGCCCTAAAATTATCTCTAATTGATGAGGTTACAGAATTTATAAATTCATATCAAATATTTGTGCTATTAGAAATAGCATTTTTTTACATATAACATAATTGGATTCTTTTCTTTATTCAGACATCTTTACAAAGTGAACAAAAAGTTGGTGTAGGAAGATATAGCATGTAAATTAATAAAAATTTAAGGAAAGAAATGTATCAGAAATCTCAGAAATGGTCATAGTATTCTGGAATGTATTCTAGAATGCTAATGTGTACCTTACACATAACAGGTCATGCTAGGTAAGATAGTTTGTGCTTTCCGTATTTAATCATACCATCCATTTCTCTAAACACAATGAGTGTTATGTTTTTTCAATTTATATAGCCTTAATGCAGGAGGCTACAGAGTAGATGCTAATGATATGATTGATAATGTGGGATTATATGAGCTAAAGTAAAAAATTGGATCAGTTTAAATTTAGAGGCAGGGTCCCCTTAAGCAAAAATTGTAATATCAAATTAATGGAGGGATATTTAATGCATATTAAGCATTAGACTGATAGTACTTATTTCACTGTTCTATAAATTGTATTATTTCATCTAATTTATAATATTGGTGATGATAAAAATATCTGTCTTAAAATTTTCACAAATTAAATTTTATCTGGTTGTTTTAAAAGCAATCAATTTTCAGGCATTTGATTAATATGGGGTGTTTGGTGTGTGTGTGTGTGTGTGTGTGTGTGTGTGTACCTCAGGTACAGGACTGGGACTAGAACACACGTTCTTGGCTTTGTGCATTCTAAGCCATGACACTACCACTGAGTCATATGACAAGCCTGTGTGTAGTAAGTTCTACATATTGTAGTATGTTCTACTTCTACTTGCCTAGATTTTTAATTTCTAGTGCTTTATTAAATTTGTAGTAGGGTTATTCATAAATTGTGGTAAAGCCACTTATTATTCACTTAATTATTGCTTCTAATACCATCTTTCCTAAATGGATATTTAGGATGCATTGGTCTGATTGGGCCACTGTAGTGCAGAACCACAGACCAAGTGGCTTCGACTCAGAAATTACATTTTCTTTTCAACCTGGAGCCTTGGCAGTCCCTTGATTGAGTTTTCTTCTACTTGCAGGTAGAAGAGAGACAGGAAGATCTCTTGAGAAGAACATTAATCCCAAGAAAAGAAGATCTATCGTTACCTCATTTAAAACTATTTATGTCTGAAAAGCTTATGTCTCCTAAAAGCACCTAAATGGCAGTTAGGATGAAGTTGCCCAGAGAGCAGTCTTCTATTGCATCTATAGTGTCATTCTATTCATCTATGTAATTTTTAATTTTCAACTATTGTGTTTTATTATAGCATTTCTACAAGATACCTTTTTATAGTTTGAAATCCCTTGTGAGATGTTTCATGTTGAACTCTTTCTTCTTACACTGTGACATTAATTGAAGATCCATAGTGAAAAATCCAAAATCTGCATTTGGTAGTCTTTAAACTGTCCTCTTTCTCTTGGTTTATGGTCATAGTTGTTCTTACACAACCTGCTTAACATTTATTTACACTTTGATTTGGATATTATTCATGGCAAAGTGGAGAGGCTCTAGTGACACCACTTCTCTGAAGGGAGTTTTGTGTGTGAAAGGATGGCAATGAGAGTAAGATCAATAAATGATTCATCCCACCTGCCAGTGTAGACAGCTCTCTTTCCTTTGGGCCTGGAATGTAGTTGAAGAAGGACTGCCAACACATTGCTTTGCTTTCCTCCTACACTACCTCTCTTCTGGAATCTTGGTGGAGATACTGGTCTACCTGACCAGGTCCACAGTTCCCCGCTATGCCCAAGTTTTTTAAAGCTTTTCTCTCTTTACTCTGTGCATCCACCTCACCGCTTGTTGCTGTGTCTCTTGCCCACTTGGAATTTAGCAATAAATTATGGTCTCAAGTTACAGAGAGGATCAGACTCATCACTGAAGTTTCCTTTTGCCTGCTCTCAGTACCTGGAACTCTGATATAGGTCTCAAGATTTTGCTATTTTAATTGATCTGAGTAAATTTTTCTTTACCCTTGACATTAGAGTATGTTTGTGAAATATCCAAGTAACTGCTTCCTGCTGGGCTGCACGTTTTTACCTCAGGAATGAAAGATGACCTTAGAAAAGAAGAGATTCCAGGAAGGAGTAAAGTTGGCCACCAAGCTCCTGCCTAAGTCAGATTTAGTCAGTGTCTTTTGCCTTCAATGGTAGGGCTAATTATTGCATCGATATATTTAACTAGTTTTACAGTACATCTCAAATGAGTACTCTGATATAGCTTTGTAGTTCATTACAGAATTCTGCCTGACTCAGTCTTACTTATTTCTTAACAATTTCTAAAAGAAGGCTAATATCATAATTGTATCTCAAGTTTCTTCTATAGTAACACATCATATATTCCGATATTTTTGACATTATCAAAGCTAAATATAGCCTATAGTTGCTTTAAAGGGAGCTAGCAGTCCACATGCAAGGTTTACTCTACACCTTGATACATAATAATTTTATTGGTTTTCTCTAAGGAAATGTTTTATATTATTTGTCTCTTTTCACCTCTACTGAGGTTTTCTTTGTTGTCATGGATGATGATGTAAGTTCTACTGGCTCCTGAATATGTTGATGGATCTGTGTATGTCTCACAAGCTGTGGAGCCATCTGTACATCTCAAACAATGCATGTCTTCATCAGTGCATCTGTAATACCTGAAGTAAAACATTTCTCAAAGAACTGGGTTGATTTGTTTTTCTTTCTGGTACCTGGGATTAAACTGTGTACCTTGCATTTGCCAGGCAGGTGCTCATGCCACTGAGCTATCCTCAGCTGCCCAATGAAATATGATCATTGAAATGCTAAAAAAAAAAAAAAAGTGCCCTGAATAGTAATTCTGTTTCTGATTCATTTGAGAAATTTCACTTTAACCACACATCTGTCTGCTGATCTTACCAGGAGCTTCATAAACTGTGCACTTCTGAAAGCAAGAGCACGCACAACTATTTTCTCTTGCAGACTTCTTTATATATAATTATTGAATTTCCCTACATGTGTAATACAGCTGGTACACAAAAATTTCACACTAACCTTTATGTCTTTTAACAAAGAGTATGAAGGGCTACTGAAAAATTTGTTCTAATGCCCCTTGTTCACTTTATAAAGGGCCATTTCTCAGCATGTAATAAACCATGGAAAATGTGCTCATTTTCATGAAAGTTCAGAATTTCAAGACCATATTATCTTCCAGCATGTCATCAACAGTGAATAATAATAAAAAAGAATTGTGAATAGTAGATAATACTATCAAATGTCAGTTTTATTATGCACATTTTACTTTTCTTAAATGATAATTTTAAAATGATAATACACATGACCGATACATTTCCAAAAATTTTAGATTTAACTGTCACTTCTTATATGTGTATTACAACAAAAGTGACAAAAATTTCTTACCTCCCTACTAACAATATAAAGTCAAAAGTTAAAGTAGTAATAACAACGAAGTATAAGCAGAATATTTCATTTTAATCTTTATTTTTAAACCTTAGTGATTTAGGTAGTGGAATTTAAATATCTAAGATAAAATGAAGAAATACGAGCAAAAGTCTTCATCAATAAATACCAGTATAATATTAATGAAAATAGAAGAATATAATGGTTGTTGTAAATCTCTCTAGTACATTGCCTGCTGTTTCTGAAATAATTTAGGATTCCACATTCTGAAATAGAAATACACACGAACACACACACACACACACACACACACACACACACACTCACACACACACACATACGCAACATTAATATACTCAGGACTACTAAACTTTCACAACAGTATTTCAGTTTGGAATTTTTCTATATTTATCAAATCATATAAATGATTTCAGAAAGGTATAAAATGTAATCTTCACAAAAAAATCAATTTGGACACTACTTTCACCTTAAAATGTGTAATTACTTGGGAAATGATCACTAAAATTATTTTAATGTCTCACAGATAGGAAATGGCGAATGTTGAATTATAACCCTAGCCAGTCTGCCTTCCAAGTACTGCCTGTGATGCTGCCTGAGACTACTGTAAGTCTCAGATCTCACTAAATAAATTCTACTCTGTGAACAATAAATTATGGACCCGAAGTCCCAAGTATGGAGATTACAGAATACATATGGATGCTCCCTTATTGGTTCACTGGGTTCACAGGGGCTTTGGGTACAAAGTCAGCAAGAAGATGCACAGAACTATGACTCCAGCATAACTACTTCCAAAAAGCCTACTGTTCCCTAAAGAAAGGAATTGGGGTAAGTTGCACAGAAAGATGAGCACAGGAGAAATTTAAAAGTTTCCTGTGATATAAATGTGGAAATTAGAAATTGTGTGTATATTAGTAATAACTGGAAAGTGTTTCCAACAAGTGTGAGGGTCCCTGGCAAGCACAAGAGCCTGAGTTCAATCCCTGGTTCTGGAAAAAAAAAAGTGTAGGGGCAAAATATTATTGTGTAAAATACAATACTGTATAAAATGCATATGTAAGCAGCTAAATAAAATAAATGGTTGTGATGTTCATTGTCAGGCAACTCATTATTTAAAATAATTTTCTTTGTTTTCCAACCTCCTGTTGTCACTAGGAACACAATGGAAGTCAACAAGAAAAATACAAACTATGAGGGGATAACATTGTAATCCAGCAAAAGATTATTTAAATGATTATTATGCTAATATTTTGGGTCTTTTACATTTTTTTCTAAAATACATTTGAACTTTTGTTTTCATAATCATATTCAAAAGAATTTTGAGGTATTTCTCAATAGTTTATGACACCATCTTTTGCATTTTCCCTTAAAATTACTGTATTTCCCAACTGTGAATCACTGTGAAATAGAGCTCTTTAAAATGAGTACATTGTTTAAAAATTCTAAAATGTAAATATTTTGGAATATACTTATAAATAATAGACAGCTGGATAACTAAATCTTTGAAATATTCTAAGTAAATAAGTTTGGAACTGAAAAATATAAACATTACCCCTTCCCTCTCCTTAAAATTATCAAATTTCAAAATAATATATAAAGGCTTTTTAGTTAGTATGCACATATTTATATAAAAACCTTTTCTAGTAAAAATTTAACTTGTTTTATTGTCTATTATTTTAACTCAGTCTTCTTAAAAATTCAGAATTACCAATGATGTTTTTATTAAGAATTCAATCTTTACTTTATATCTTATATTTACATTTTATGTTTTATTTTTTTGTTTGTAACATATTTATTAAGTTATTTTAAAATCTCTCAGGACAAACCCATACTATAAAATTCGAGATGAAATAAAATTTATATTATACAAAATGGGACATAGATTAACTTCATTTATCATGAATATCACAGTACATACATCGTTCAGTTAGTTATTGTTTTTTTTTCATTTTTAGGTTTATTGAAAGCAAAAATTATTTTTCAGTTTTTCGTCCAGTCTTTCATAACTGTGCACATTAATCTGGGCAACACATATGATGGTAAAATAGGTGCTATAATATCCATTGTTAATTTGCTATTCTAGATTTGAAAATCTATAAACTATGTATTGTCATATGTTGCCCTGTTTTTGTCATTGCATCAGCTGTTTGTTTTTGCTTTTGTTTATACTCCTCAAAATAAAATAAAATATTTTTGTTAAAATTTTATTTATTTATTTATTTATTTATTTATTTTATTGAGAAATAGCAATGAGACAGTTTCAAAACTGATTGATAGGACAGTTTCAATAACTAATACATTGTACATTGTTATCTTCTTAGTGGTTATGCATAGTACAAGATGCAGACAGGATATTCTGTCCAAAACACTACAAGTACAAATCTTTCTTCTCATTGAATTAAGCGAAAGTAGCTGTATATATATCCTAACTATTCTGTATATACAGATAAAATAATAGTCCTTCCTTTGTATCCCTTTTTTTGTTTAGTCATGTCAGAGATGGGTGTTGCATTGGCATCTAAATACTATAGGTTCATGAATTCAGCAAAAGAGTCCAACACAGTTCAGCAGTCCACAATAGTAGTGGGTTTTCCACAGAAGTTGTAGACTTGAGCCTTTCACAGCTCAGTATATTAACATGGCTTTACTTTCTATACCTCGTTTTTATACTTCTCTACTGGATGGTTAAGACCAAGGTAAAGCCAGACCTATATAACAAGAAATGTAATGGTTGTATCTGATAAGGTCAATCAAGTACCCTCAGCATTTATCCTGTTCAGTGAGCTATTCCCTTATAGCTTATTTTAGGGATATATTTACATTTTAAAAAATAGGGGTCAAGGAGCTGGCTCAGTGGAATAAGCACTTCCCTGGCAAGCACAAGGGCCTGAGTTCAATCCCTGGTTCCACCAAAATAAATAAATAAATAAATTAAGTAAATAAATTAATTAATTAAAAAATACACCTTCTTTGAATTTGCTTTCCATAAGGCAGCCTTTTTTTTTGCAATATTACACTATCTTTTCACAAATACCAGTATGAGCTCTGTAAGTTTGCTTGAATTTCTTTACATATTTTACTTCCATTACATTCATTTCATCCTTCTCCTTTGCTTGTTTCCTTTTCAGAATTTATCATCTTGTACTACAAATTTACATGAGCTAAATATATTGGTATTATAGGGATTATAAAATGTTTTCTACTGAATCTTGTATCACAGATTTTCAAAGACACATTTCTCTTTGTGAATTTCATTTTTGCAATATAGGTAGATATACCCTTGGAAGAAATATGTAAATTAAACTGTCACCAGTCTCTATACTATTCATTTCTATTGTAATATTTACAAAATTGGAATTCTACGTACAGACGAACTGTATTCTGTCTCTCCTTAACTGCAAGCATCAACTCAAGGTGGAATAAAATGTAAATATAAGATCTAAAATTATGAATCTATGACAGGTAATAAGGAAAATGCTTCAGCATATTAAAATGTGAAAAATACTTGGCTTCAAAAGCACATAATAGCAAAAGGAGAAAAATAGAAACACACAAAATGCAGAAATCTTCATATAAGTGAAATACTCCAGTTAGACCCAACCTATAGAATGGAAGAAAATATTGGCTAATGTATACTTGTGACAATACATTGAGATTTTAAAATAAACGAACTCTGAAAACATAAGAGCAAAACAAATACTGGCATGATTAAAAGTATACTGAGCTAAATTGATATTTCTGTAAAAAATTAACAGATATGGACAAAAGCTATGAGAAAATTGGCCATGATAGAAATGTAGATAAAACTCTCATTGGCTTTTTGTACATTTTGTGCATCATCTCAGTGAGAATAATTAATGTGGGTAAAATGCAACACATACATCCTGTTTCTGGTGATATAAATTAGTGTAACTGTCACAGACAATGACAGTACGGTCACTGCTCCAAAAATTAAAAGTAGCACTGTGATATGATCTAGAAACTCTACTACTGACTATACCAAAGGAAAGGAAAGAATTTTGTCCAAGAGATATGCATTTCCATGTTTTTTCCAGCATCAGTCACAATATGTAAGACACAGCCTAATGGTCCATGAACTGGTGAGTAGACAAGTGATATGCATATGCACAATAGCATAATATTAAGTAATTAAAAGAATCACATCTTATTAATAACAATAGGGATGGAATGTAATATTACTGAGCTAAGAGAAATAACTCATATGTATACAATATCACTCATATGTGAAATCTAACAAAGATCATCTCACAGAAGTAGAAGAAAATGTGTACCAGGGACCAGGTGCTGTGGTGAGTGTGTTGAGGAAAGGTTGGTCAATGGATTCTAATTCATTTACATAAAAGCAAGGAATGCTGGCATAATATTTTAGAGAACTGTTAATATAGGTTACAATTATGTTCATTCTATATAAAAAGCTAAAAGGCAAATTTGAAAATTTTCAACACAGAGAACTGATATGTGAAGAGATAAATATGTTTAACTTTATTTAAACACTTCAATTGATATGCGTATTTAATGTTATACACTATGCAACAAATACGTAATATTTTTTTTTGTAGGTACCAGGGATTGAACTCAGGACCTTGCGCTTGCCGGGAAAGCACTTATTCCATTGAGCTATCTCCTCAGCCCCTGTAAAATTTTTATATTTTGTATGTCAATTAAAATTAAATAAATATTTTTCAAATCAAAAGACACACAATTTCCTATGTGGAAATCCAAGTCAGTGATATAGATTTATAGGTTAATCATCAGAAAATACTACTACATAATTTCTTTTAATACTTTCTGTTACTTAATTTTTCTTCAAACCAAAATTATAATATTGATTTTCTTGGTCAAAGATACAAAATTTAAGGGACCGTTGTCTTACATTTTCACCTGTGTAATGTTTTGATCCTTTTGCTGTGCCTAAACCAAAGTAAATGACTAGTTTAATCTACATGAGATTCCTTAGAAAACATGCTACAACAGATTAGCATGCAAGCATAATCACTGTGTGGAACTCTGGGTAAAACTGTATGTGGATGAATGAGAGAAATATGATAAACTAATTGGTGATATTTTAATATGATGCAGGATACAGAGTACCTGGTTCAAAACCTCAGTTCTGACTGTCATACAAGTAGGTTAGATCTTATTGGAGTTGATTCTGCAGAGCAAATTTTCTTGCAGATAGTTCTTTGACAAAATCTCCCAAGATACCTATATGGAATAGAGAAGCCAACTTCCCCAGAAGGAAATGCGGAGCTGAGTTACATTTCTTCGCTTTCAAAGTTTCAGCAGATCTACAGACAGACAGCTCTGAGATGGCTGTTCAGAGCTTTTGAACTCAAGTAAAAAGCCTGGAACTTTGTAGGCTGTATCAACTCATTACCAAGTATTTGATTCTCTAAGGAGAATATGTAACCTTGGATAGACTCCTCGCTTCATCCTAGGACACTTGATGGGAAGAAATTGAGTCCCATGTCATTTGTAGACAGCACTTTCAGCAGTTGGGGATAATGAGTCCCTTCATCTGGACATGCACCATTTTTTCCACAGCAAGGATGTAAAATGCCATTATCAAGGGTATAATGTGAAGGAATTATTCCCTCTGGGGTCATCTGCACATTTGTGACCTAAATCTTCCTACTATGACCATGTGAGTACATAATAGATATCACTTAGATGTAAGACACAATTACTTACCTCGATTTAGCAAATGCTAAATGTCAGAGCTTCACATCTGAGTAATTACGTATTAAGAGAAAAGAACAATATCTAAGCTTTTTACCTGGCAAATGGCATCCTAGGGTCCAGAGCTGCATGGCTTTACCTTGGCAGCTTTAAGAATTGAGATCTTCTGAGAATGAGAAAAGGGGAGAAGCCAGGGCATTTCTGTGTCAGAGGACATCATAAAAATGAGACAAACTTTCCCACCTACTTTTTCCTCAGGATTGAATGCACTTATTTTTTCTCTTTTTATTATTATATATTTGCTATAAATATTAAATATATTCATTGTTTAGAAATAATACCTATGTCTATCACCTTTTGATCATGTTTACTGGCCCTTCTCCTCTCCTCTTTCCTTCTCTGTTCATCTCAAATTCCCTTCCAGTATTTGCAAGTCTGCCTGTTTCCTATCACATAGCTTCAATTCGCTCTTTAAGTTATTTTTAATTAAGACTTTTTATTAGAAGAAATTATGTGGTATTTAAGGTTTTTATCTGATTTACTGTATTTCACTTAGCACTATGGTTTCAAGGTGTATCCATTTCCTTAGAAATGGCTACAATATATCCTCCTTTATTTTATTTCTGTTTATCTCTCTTGCTATAGAACTATGAAACAAAAGATACAAAATTTTAAATCCCAGTAAAGTAAGGAGTGAAACATGAGCAAGGGCATGTTTATAGTGGGAGACATTATGCTGGGGGTTAACCCTCAAAGACACATCCAGTGTGTCCTGGTAGAATAGGCAGAGTTTCGTAAGACAAAGGCCCAAATTAGCAGCCTTCCAGAACATTCCTGATGATGCAAGCTTCCATAAAAGCCATGCTCACTCCCCACATAGTCCAGGAAATCACCCTGAAGCAGCATTCAAAGTCTGAGAGGACTGTTTAAGAAGCAGAGGTCTGGGGTAGGAAAACAGATAGAGAATGTAGTTTGTTTCTCACTTGTGCCAATTCTGAGTCTAGAGTCTATGGCAGTCACTATAGTTACAGTGTCCAAAAGACTAGTTTCAACAAGTTGCAAATTATTATTCATAACCATAATGGCTGGACCAGCATAGACTCACACACACCAAAACAACCTCTTGGCATTCAGGGTTCTGAATCATTTTCCTAAGCCACAGAAAAATACACAGGAGATGAGAAAACAGAACAGGAAATCTGTTCATCCACTTAGGACACTGAATCACTGCAAGACCAATAAAACAGCTATATAGTGGACTGTGAACCTGATCTCACTGTAAAGTTAAGAGTTGGTTTAAGCTAAAGAACATTGTGAGGTCATTTAATTATGAAATTAATTTCCCCCACTCCCCATCTAGAAAAGGACAACGGAGATGATTATGTAGTTATAGGATACTGAAATGTTAAATTTAGAGCATAGGAGTAGCTCAAGCGAATTTAGGGTATTGTTTCAAATATACAGGTGCACTAATTTCAAATTCTGAAATTCGATTGAATGCCTTACATTTCTCTCATTTTTTTGGACATACTTAGTGTATACATCCCAACAGAAAGTAAAAATAAGCTTGCCTCCTTACCATTCAAAATAAACTCTCCAATGAATTTTAAAATAAGAACAAAAAGGGGTATTCTAGAATTCAGTTAAGCTAAGGTAAAAATCACAAAAGGGTAAAAAAAATGCGAATCACAGTGTTACAAATATATTTAACAACTGATATGTTAGAGAGATGAGCTCTTTAGACTTCTAAGCAAAGGAACCTAAATTCAGTCACTGATATTGTATATACTTCATTATCTGCCAAGCACGAGAAGTTCTGACGCAGTAGACTAGTAATCTACGTTAGGTTCTAAGGTGCATTATCGTATTTATTCAAACACTGAATGCTTGTGTGCTTACAGGAAGCAAGGCCTTATTATGCATGTGAGACATTCAAAGACAAGTCAATGTGTTCTTCTAGCACTTCACAGGTTTCCAGGAGTGATATGAAAAACAAGTTATGTCCATAAAAAGAAATAATTGGCACAAGTGATGTTCATATAGACACATAGGAAACATCCGTCTTAAAGCAGTCATAGGCTACCCGATGAAGCTAGCATGTGAGATCATAGGAAACTGGGTAATGCAATACTATTACTGTGTGAAGCCAACATACAGTTTTCTAAAGAACAACGAAGTATTGATACTGTGTGATATGTTTCAGGGAGGATATTTGATAGAAGAAGAACACAGAATACACAACACTGAAGATCAAGCTATTAATTTGAATTGATGATAAAAGTTCATAAGGACAGTTTATGTTTAGTAAGACACTGAAATTGGGCCAGGTCCTGAGTAGGATCCTAAGTAAAAAAAGAAAAAAAAAGGAAACAAAAAAATTACCAGATATTATTGTTAATATAAAGGGAAACTCTTTCTGCATTGAAAGGTGCAGTGCGCTCTGACTAGATTTGCTCTTCACGAAACCAGGCTTCTTACATGTGGTAGAGAACACTGTAATGGAACAAGACTAGAATTGTCAAGAAGTATGAAGGATATATTATAGTTCTGTTAAAAGAAAAATATCTAATTTGGAGCATTTACATTAGCAGTAAGGATGAATGAAGAAAGAAGACAAATCAAGTATCAAATTGGACGAGAGAAAAAGAAAGATTGTGGCGAGGTGTTGAAGAGAGGTGAGTTCAATATCCACTTAGTCCTTTCATAATGATACACTTAACAGTTAGCCATTTTGGGGGCCAGCGAGATAGCTCAGTGGACTAAAGCGCCTGCTTAACCAACCTTAGGCAAGCACAGGACTGCAGTTTGGTCCCCGGTACCACATGCCATGCTAACCGTAACCCTAGGGCTGGCTGAGCCCACTACAGAGTCCAGTCATAGTGGCACAAACCTGTAATCCCAGCGCTGGGAAGGCTGAAAGCAGGAGGATAACCACAAGTCTGAGCTTCATAGTGAGACCCTGCAACAACCAAATACATTTAAGAAGTTAGCCATTTTATTTAAATGTATAATCAGAAACCAGCCACATAGGTAAAACCCATGAAAAAATTTAGCAGTGAAAAGTTAGATTCTTTTCCCTCCACCTGGACAGCAAGTGTAAAACAACATGTGTTAGGCAGAACAAAGAGATCAAAGGTCACAACTAAATCTGAAAAATAATAACACGGTTTTTGTTAAGAATGTTTTCTTAAATATGGAAAAAAGAGAAACCAAAATTGTATGAGAAAAAACTCAGAGATAGTTGAGCATCACAAGATAAAGAACATTAATTTTTAAAGATGTGCTCTAGAGGTGATTACAAAATAAAATATTTATTGGTATTATTTTGTATGTTATAAAAGTAAGTCAAGGGCTGGCAAGGTAGCTCAGCAGACTGAGCACCTGCTCAGGCGAATGCAGGGACCAGGGTTTGATCCCTGGAACCATATTCAGTGCAAGCCCCATCCCTAGGTGTGCTGAGCTGGCCACTGAGACCAGGTGTAATGGCAAGTGCCTATAATCCCAGCTCTGGGGAGGCTGAAAACAGGAGGATCACTATGAGTCTGAGCTGTGTAGTGGGACTCTGTATCAAATACATTATATACATAGATATGGTATTTATATATGGTATATGTAGAAATCCATATGTCTTTATAGGATTTTTAATATTTATTTATTTATTTACTATTTGTGTGTGTGTGTACAGGGGATTGAATTCAGGCCCTTGAGCTTGCCAGGCAAGCACTCATTCTACTGAGCTAAACATATGGATTTAAAAGGGAAGTCAAAATGGAAAGTACCTAACAAATGCATGGTCATTTTAGTAGCAGTTAAAAGAGTGGAAAGAAAGAAAGAACTATAGGTTCATCTTTTTTGAGAAACATAATTATCTTAAAGGAATTATACATGGCCAATAGCAAGTTGTATTTCTTTTTCTTTTTAAGATGAAAAGTAATTGAAAGAAAAGTGATCTTCATATGTGTAATGTTGTGGAAATAAAAATAAGAAGCATCACTGACCAAGATTTATTAACACACAGACCTTAGTGTTATACATTTATGCACATATGCACCAGATTAGCGTGTGTGTGTGTGTGTGCGTGCGTGCGTGCGTGCGTGTGTGTGTGTGTGTGTATACTACAGAGGATTGAAGCCAGGGTCTTCACAGCGGTTTATATCATCAATCCATTCCTTCCCCATTTGTGACAGTCACTAAATA
Organism: Octodon degus; assembly: GCF_000260255.1. Lineage (NCBI taxonomy): Eukaryota > Metazoa > Chordata > Mammalia > Rodentia > Octodontidae > Octodon > Octodon degus. The sequence goes on along the minus strand of NW_004524634.1, from coordinate 9,512,937 downwards.
GGCAAGTATGGTCTCAGTCCTGCAACTTTCCAGTCTCACCCACTCAAGAATGCAGAAATGGAATGAAATCAGCCCTCTTTTTCAAGAGCAGGAAACTAATTTCAGTGAAGCTAGACATTAGTTGAAAGATTGCATAGGGAAAAGTAAAAGGTTCATATTTCAAGATCTCTTGCTTTAAGAGGTGTGTTAGAGTTGTCAGCCGCAGAGGATTTAGAAGAGATGTTGAGCTACAGAAGCTGAAAAGAATGAGTCACATTTAGAAAAGTGGTTCTAAGAAGGGAGACAGAAAACACAGAGAAATGACAGTAATCAGTGGGAAGAACTAAACTCATGTTATTGACTTTTGACAGTAGCTCCAATTCATATAGTTCTGGATTCTCATAGAGAAGTCCTAGGTGACTGGACATTGAAGATCCCATGGATTTCAGTTGGTCGGAGAGTCACAGTCACACACAGGTAATGGAGAGGTTGGTGGTTGTTGGGTTTAAATGTACAGGAAAGAGGACCAGTCACAGAAAGAACTGTAAGACATAGACTAAGCAATAACAAATACAGTGAAAATAAGAAAAAAAAATCTCAAAAGAGAAGAGGTTACTGTCGCATTGCAGAAAGGATTATGGCAGGAAGAAAAGAGATTTTGGCAGATGATCTCTTTGGGTGCATTTTACTATTACTAGGCCTTGTTACAAAAGTCAATGGGAGGTGACAATAGCCCCATCCAGGCAGGATAACATGGTCCCAATTTTTAGAGATGCAGACATGGGTCATTTTGTTATGTAAAGAGCTGAGATGTCCTGAGGTGCTTGCAGGATATAAAAGAGATGCATAATAAGTAATAGAAGAGGGTAGCTCTAAATACTAGCTACAATCATACAAACACTTACAAAGAATGAAGATTTTAAGACAGGCATGATGGTGTGCATTTGCAATTCCAGTACTTGGAAAGCTGAGGCAGGAGGAATGCCATAAATTGGAGGTAAGCCTGGACTGCATAAGTGAGTTCAAGAATAGCCTGAAGTATTTAGGTATATGTTACATCAGAGAGAGAAAGGGAAAGAGGGGGAGAGAGAGAGACAGAGAGAGAGAGAGAGAGAGAGAAAGAGAGAGAGAGAGAGAAAGAGAGAGAGAGAGAAAGAGAGAGAGAGACAGAGACAGAGAGAGACAGAGAGAGAGACAGAGACAGACAGAAAGACAGAGACAGACACACAGAGATAGAGACACAGAGAAAGGCAGAGACAGAGACAAAAATCATAGCTGTCATGAGAATTTCTTTCCTATTTTTTAATATGCTTGCATTAGGCAAGTATCTTCATTTTCTTTCTTTGCAACAGTGCTGATAGACTTATTGTTGATTCATAAGTATTGTTAAATCTATATATAATGTTTAATTTATGAAATGTTAGGAGAAGAATAAGAAACCCTCCTCTAAAAAATAATTCCTTCTATTCTTGAGAAGGAATTAATGTGTTTTCACCTGCATAGAGGATAGTTTATCATGGTAGACATAACTGTGAATGGCTATTGTGTTCTGAAGACTAATTATGGCTTAAGGAGCTGTGTCTGGTTGTCAAGTGGACAAAGGAATGATGTGATTGTTAACCATGATATATTAACTTGAATGGATTACAAAACTATTGCATAAGTGGAGCACAGTTCCAAATGTGGTAGAGCATAATTGTCCTGCAGGATACAAACTAAAGCGAGAAGACACCCTGGAGTGGGTAGCCTCAGACCTGCCCCCCAATAGGGTTGTAGCCTGAGTAGGAATAAAATGAGAAAAAGGAAGGAATTCTTTCCTTTTCCCCTGAGGAGGAGCTCCAGTCTTCACCACTCTCTTTGCATCATTTCCTCCAGCTCCTTCAGCCTTCAAAGGCCTCAATATTTGGCTTCGAAAATCAGGCCAAAAGAAGGAAACAAAAATCTACCTAAGGTCCTGCTGTCTACTTTTTTGTTTTTGTTTCTTATGCTGACAGATTGATTCCAGGGCCTTCACACTGAGCTGCAACCCAGCCCTTTCATCATCATCATCATCATCATCATCATCATCATCATCATCATCATCATCGTCATTATTATTATTGTTATTATTTTGTTTTGAAAGTGGGTCTCACTAAGTCAGTAAGCTGTCTAGGATAGACTCAAACTTGGGATCCTCCTACCTCAGTACCTCAGACAGCAGGAATCACAGGGGTGCACCATGACACCTCTAGCATGGGTACCTTTGAAGGTCCTGAATCCAGTTGGCTTTCCATTGGAGCAACACATCCTATTGTAAATAATAATTATCTGTGTTGGACAGTCCACAAATATTTTTGGCCTCAATTTATACAATATGAGCTCATAGAATCATTGCAAAAGTATAACTCATACTTCATTAGATAGCGACTAACTGTGTAAAGTTTCCAACATCACTGATTCAAATGATAAGCAAAGAGTTTGCAAAAATTAGAAGTCTTTTCATTTATGTGGATTTCACATATTATGTGGATCATGCAATGTAGTGAACATGAAAATAAGGGCCAGCCAGGTAATTCAGCAGATTAAAGCACTTGTTTAGGCAAACTCAGGGACTGGGGTTCAATACCTGCGTACCATGCTGGCCCTGTCCCCGCGCTGAGACTGAGATGGAGACTGAGTGTGGTGGTGCATGCATGGAATCCCAGCACTTGGAGGATCACTAGAAACAGGAGGATCACTAGGAGTCTGCTTCATGTTGTGCGACCTTGTAGACTCTGTACTAAATACATAAAAAAGAAAGATAATTATAAAAAAACATATATTAATTCCTTTAAATAATAATAGTATCAAATCAAGAACTCCATAATTTGCAAATATATCCAGAAAATCTGAATCCTTAAATAGCTCTAGAGTAAGCAGGGTTGTTTAATGATTAAAAACAAATACTGATGGTGTTCACACCTAAATTGAAAAGGGGTTGCCTATTTAAAGTGTAATAGTCTTCCCTGATTCATTTTAAGTTCCTTACAGTGAATGACTTATGGTTGCGGGAGTGAAATAAACATATGAGAAAAATTCACAGGAACATTTTTTGGGGAAGCTTTTGTGTTGGGTTAATTAGATATAAGAGAGCAATAAAAACCCGAGTAAATTTTATCATAAGGAGAAAAGCCTAAAAATATGTAACTTCGTGTAATTTTCTAGTTGCTGATTGCCACCAGCATCCTAATGAAACATTCCCTTTTAGACTTTAAATGTCTTTTGTCTAACTTAATGGATTTTGTTTAGGTTTCGTGAGCTAATTCAAAGCCTCATAAATGGCTTGCTTTTCATCAGTGAATCATTTGGGGGACATGGTTAGTACGTTTATTTAGGGATTTCTTTGAAAATGCTAAAGCAATGCCTGAATTAAATTAGTGAAGAGGAGAGTTTGTAGATCATTCATTTCAACTGTGAGTCCATCATACATTTTTTTTTTTTCAAAACCGGTGATTGAACTCAGGCCCTTGCACTTTGCCAGGGAAGCGCTTACTCTACTGAGTGATCTCCCTAGTCCTCATTACACATATTCTGTATCCAGATCTTTTGCAGCAGGCCAGCCTGAGCAACATCATATCTTTTCATTTAAAATTAATTATAGTCATAAGAATTCTATACTGAACTGAGTATATGTAACTGGTTAAAATTACTGTTGTGTATTTATTGACATTTATTTTAGAGACAGAGTCTTGGCAAGTAAATCATGCTGGCCTTGAATGCACAGACATCGTCCTGCCTCAGTCTTCTGAGTGCTGGGATTACAGGCATATGCCACCATATCTGGCATTAAAGTGTCAGAATTTAAGGGACGGTTTCTTTGCCAATTAGCCTCACGTTATTGTTTTACTTTTAATAAGATGTTTTTCTTTCATTTTTCTCTTTACAGAAGAAATTGAAAGAAGAGTAATGAATATTTGGAAAAGAAGAAAGCACATAAATCATATGGTCTTATTGTTCTAACGAGAGAGAGAGAGAGAGAGAGAGAGAGAGAGAGAGAGAGAGAGAGAGAGACTTTCATTTGGTAAATGCACAAGCCATTTACCGAAGAAATGGCAATATTTTCAGTTAATCCTACTGATAAATTCCACATCTATGTGTAAAACAAAACTAAAATTACCTCAAATAAAAACTCACAATGTATAAAGCAAATAAAAGAATGTGCCTAAGATCTAGCGCAAGAAGACGACTCATAATCTATAAAAGTAAAATAATAGACAAACTGGATCTTACCAACATTTTTCGAAATACAACTCAAAATAATTCCAAAAAACTGCTTAGCAAGAGAAAATATTGTCAAGTCATATGTTTGACAAGGAATGTATATTTAGAGCATAAAAATAATTAAGAGAACTCAACAGAAAGACTAAGAAAACCAGAAAGTGGCAATAGATATAAAGTCATTATTGTAATAAAGAGAAGTTGTTCACCAATGAACTTTCAATCCTGCTCATAGCGTTTGTCATTTGAGGAGTGCAAGTGAATATTACGATGAGGTAACATTCCACATTAATTTGATGAATAAAAAGTTTAAGGACATTTGTGGTTATATCTCTGTGAGTGCAGATGCGTGTTTATTATTACACTATAACAGTTTGAAAATTGTGATTATTGAAAAATAACCAGCATAGAAAATAATAAAATACATAAACAGATATTAATAAATTTGAAACATATTAAATAAGATTACTGCAAACTTCCCTTTAATTTGAAAAGAAACAGTAAAATAGATAAATGTCCAACAAACAAGAAAGAATTATTTTGTAAATACTGTGGAAAAAAAGGAGACAGTTGCATAGTTTATGAATTATACTGAAAATGCTTTGAAAAAGTCATGTCCATTATATGTGAAAAATATGTTAAAAGACAAGAACAAAGGGTTGGAAAGACATCTCAGTGGCTTAAGTGCCTACCTGGAAAGTGCATTGCTCTGAGTTTGACCTCTGGTATGAGAGAGGTGGGGAGGAGAGAGAAAGAAGGGGAGGAGAGAGACAGAGAGAGAAAGAGAGAGA
>NW_004524634.1:9495799-9507831 GCF_000260255.1 Octodon degus | reverse complement strand
ACAGAGAGAAAGAAAGAAAGAAAGAAAGAAAGAAAGAAAGAAAGAAAGAAAGAAAGAAAGAAAGAAAGAAAGAAAGAAAGAAAGAAAGAAAGAAGTACTGGTGAGGCTTTGAGGAAAAATAGAAATATATCCATTGTTGGTGGAAACTTAAGCTAATACAATTAGTATGGAAATTCATAAAAAATTGGAAATTCTATTTAATCCAGCTATTCTTTTTCTATATATCTTCCCCAAAAGGTAAAAGGCCTTGTATTATGGTAATACATTTTTATCCAAGTTTACAGTAACACAATTGATAGCTAAATGTTGGAAGTAGCTTATGTCTATCAAGAGAGAAATGGATAGAGTATATTGTATTTATATACAATGGACTACAACTGTATTATAAAGTCATTTGCATAAAATTGAGTGTATCTTCAGATTACAGTGCCAAACACAATAAATTAGGCATCTAAGTTTTAATATCACATGGTTTCTCTTACATGAGGAATCCAAAATGTAAATAAAGAGTAAAATGAAATAAATAATAGGAGGGAGATTGATGGTTTGCAAATTGGGAAAGGATCAACAGTTGGAGCAAAATGCAAAGAGAAGGATGACAGTGAATTAGGATGTGTTAAGTACATGGACTAAATCTCTCTAGGAATCTATTCCTTGTCTACTGCAAACATATACTGTGAAAAAAATGAAGAAAGGCACTTCTTAGAAAATATAAACTGGAATGTTGTGAAATAAATGCTAGACACATAAAATCATCTATGACATATAGTTCACCTGGAAATTTCACAAATGGGAATAGAAATAGGGTTGACTTCCAAAAATATTATAAAAATGAGTGAGTGGGCCAATAGGTCCGACTCTGTCACTGTGCTAAAGTGAGCTTGAAAAGTCAGACTGGAGAAAACACGTGAAACAGGAGCACCCAAGTATCCAAGTGCAGACAAAGTACAATAAAGACAGGCAATATATATCAACTACTTGCAGAAACAAAATTCAAAAACAAGTACATTTTCTCAAATCACTATCGGAACCTAATTAAACAAGAATAAAAAGCAATTAAGTATAAAATAATGTAAACAACTAAACAGAAAAACATACCAAAAAGCAAAAAAGTTCATTGCAATACATTTAGTATTCACAAATTCATATTTACAAGAGCCATGCTTACCAATAAAACTATAGAAAGAACATGTTTAATTAGAGAAAGTAGATACACCATGAAGAGGTTGCTTACCCTTGGGAAGTATTGGATCGTTTACACCAGGATTGCCCAACCCACGGTCCACGGCCTACATTCAGTCCCCAACGGCTGGTAGTGTTTCTGGCCCCACAGGAACATAGGCTTGGAATAGTATTTGTTGGTTTTTAGTAATATTTCTTTCACACAATTTTATTGCACTGTTGTCTCAGTGCAAATTGCAAGAGCAACAGGAAGGCTTACAGTGGAGTCTTGCACCCCAGGCAGTGTGAACTCTGCACTGCTCACCCGTAACACACAGCCATTCCCTGGCCACATGCATACTTAGAAGCACTTGTCTGACTCGGCTGGTGAAAGCTGACAGCCACCAATAATAATATTACAACCTCCAATGCAGCTTTGTGCTTGTGAACATGCCTTTATTGATATTAGGGTGACATGCTCATTCATTTTCTAATTATTAGATTGGGCACCACATCCATTAAGCCTGATATTGATGCCTTAGTTTTATAAAAACAAAGTCAGCTATGTCACTAGTTGAATGTTTAACTTCTCATATTTTAGTTGTATTAATAAGAATATCTTTATTTTTTTTTCAAAAAAGGATGAAGAGCAAAGGCAGTCCTCGACTACCACAGACTGTATGATCGAGTGTCCCACGTTTGGGGAAATTGCAGGGATCAGCACATCTGGAATCAACGAGTAAGCCTCACCCTGAGAAAAACACCTTCCTGGTTATGGTATCTCCCCTGCCAGGTAAGTATAATAATAAAAATATCTTCAAAGTGATATTTGTACTCATATGCATTGACCGTATGTTACAAGCAGCCAAAGACGACACCTCTTCACTCAGTGTGGCTCAGAACAAGCAAATTTGGACATCCATGATATAAAAATCAGAAAAATTAAGAAAAATGTTAATTTTCTTAAGCTTAAATAATGACTAGTGGGGTAAGACAAGGAAAACTATATAAGAATTAGAGATGAACAAATCAGTCTTTACGGATATGATGAAATGATAGTAAAAATTTTCTTCTGAAATTTCTTTCTTTCTTTCTTTCTTTTTGTTTTGATGTGTATGCATCTTGAGTAATACATAAGTATACATTTTATGGGTAATGATATGATGTTTTGGTCAATGCCCTTTGTAATGTGATTAAATCAGTATAATTTTCATACTGGTTATTCTTAAATTTTTAGAATTACTTTAAGCTGAACATACAGTCAAAATCCTATTTCTCTTTTAAAATGGACAACTTATCATTGCTGGCTATAGTCAAAATAGGGCCACCCTAGATGTTTTCCTCCTATAACCATAACATTATAACTGGTGACTTCCCATTTCTACTATGCCGATATTCACCAGCTTTTGATAAATAGAATTCTACTTGCAACTATGAGCTCATGATACATGAGTGAGAACTGAAGAACAGGTAGGACTTGTTTTTTTTTTTTTTTTTTTTTTTCGGGGTGGGGAAGGGAAGGGTCTACGGCTGTTCAGGGTTTCACTACTAGATCTGACTCATAGTGATCCACCAGTTTACAGCCTCACAAGAGCTGGAATTACAGGTGCACGCCACCACGCCCAGTCTCAATTGCTGTCTCAGCATGCCTCAGGGGCTGGGCCTGCACAGCAGACCCCGGGGATCAAACCCCTAGCCCCTATGCCTGCTTGCAGGTGCTTTATTTATTTATTTATTTATTTATTTTTTGCTGAACCGGGGATTGAACTCAGGCCCTTGCACTTGCCAGGGAAGCGCTTATTCCACTGAGTCATATCCCCGGCCCATTGCAGGTGCTTTAATCTGCTGAGCTATTTGTCCAGCCCAAGGTAGGACTTCTATTCCCATTACAAGTATATTTTCTCTATTCTTTATGACCACAAATTCTGACGAATACATCTGCTTCGTAGAATTGTTGTATGTGTAAACCCCAGTAATATACAATCTGGCACAATAGAGTTGTCAGTTTTACTTTGATGAAAATGGAGAGGCAGTCAAAATGTCCCATCCAACAAATAAATCTTTATTTTCATTTTTGTAAAAATGTGTACATTTATTAAAAATTTATCATTCATTATTTTTTTTCAATGACATTTTCTTTGGTAGACTGAAGAAAACAGTTTAGATATGGTGATTATGACAGCAGAAAAGTTTTAAAATATGTAGTGTTTCTTTTGTCTCGCATTAAATGTATCCACTGGAATCTCAATTATTCACATATATAACCATGTAAGATATATAGACATATACATATATATTTTCATAGAAATAAGCTAGTAATAAAGGAGTTTAAATAAAGCATTTTGATCCCTAATGAGCTATGCTAAATGTAACCCTAAATATTGTCATCTTATGAGTGCAGCAATCTTCTTCATTTATCTAAGGCTTTTTTTTTCATTTATGCATTTGGTACAGGGTCTCACTGTGCAGCTCGGACTTGTAGTGATCTTGCTGCCTTCAGCCTCCCCACCAATGTGAACAGGCATGTGCTACCATGCCCAGATACGGTTGTAGGCTCAGCACACCCTGGGGGGTGGTACAGAGTGTGATGCAGATCAGGGATTGAAACCTGGTCCCTGGGATTACCAAAGCAGGCACTCATTACACTGAGCTATCTCACTGGCCTGATCTAAGACTTTTTAACATTGCAAGACTGCTATTTTCTTTAAAAGAATTTCCAGCACAAGTTATATATGACCTTAATAAGAAACACATAAATATATATATAATCTTCATGTATAGTTAATATTTATATATTTCTTACTATATATTATATAATGAAACATATATTTTTTTCTCATTAAGGTCAAATATAATTTGTGCTGGAAATTACAAGGTGAAACTCGATAGAGGGGTAGACTTTCTCACATACCTGTTTTTCAGAAATTTTATTTGTTGTTTACTATGGAATAAATATAACAGTTGAGGTTGCATTGTTCAAAAAACTACTAGCTGTAAATTTAAAGGACAGCTTTACTTAAGTTAATTTAATTTAATGGATCAATAGAGTGGAGAATGTTTAAAAATAGAAGAAGGAAAGGGCACCTAGAATCAGTATTGGAGAGTTCAGTGGGTCACCTTGGATGGAAAAGTTTGCTTCTAGTAAAACTGATGCATATGTATTAAAATTAATTACAATCAAATCAAATCACAGGCACTTATGAAGCTACTTTGATCTCTTGAAACAGCTTTAACAGAGCTTGTTACTGCCTTTGGTAATTTCTTCAAATTTGCTACAAAGGTGACAATATTCATTCAATTGGAGTAGCCAGTAGCTTTCTGTAACACTAGAGAAAATGCACACCCAACTCAATTCTGAGCTGCTTTACATCAACCCCTGAAGCTCACTCTAATTATATGATTAAATTCAGATGTTTTTCACTTGTAAAATCATATTAAAGAAAGAATAATGCACAATATTAATCATGTCAATTTTTTTTGATAAATCATAAGGGGTTCTTCTAAATAATCAAAGTTATTAAATAATCTAAAAAATATAAATACCATTAAGGGAAAATAAGTGAAATTCTCCCATGGGTTAAGAGTTCAATTAAAATGGATATGCTTCCTCAACATTTACAATTTGCTGGATGGGTGGAATAGGTAAAATCATCCATGAAGTAGCATGGAAAAGTGTCAAGGTAGTCATATCAGTATAATTAGTTTGGAAATGCATACCAAAAATTCAAATATTTGAGATTAGCTTACAGTGAAAGCATTTGACAGCAGTTTTCAGGTTACACTTTCAATGCATTGACCCAAAAAAGAAACATATACAATACCTCCTAATTATTTGTGAAAGTAGATGTTGCATAACAAGTCTATATTTGTAAAGTAATTGTTCACAATGTAATGGTTCAAGGTAACATGTAACTGTGTAAGTTAAGATGCAAAGTTCACACTGTATCTTCTGTCTTTCTTTTCTTTCTTTCTTTCTTTCTTTCTTTCTTTCTTTCTTTCTTTCTTTCTTTCTTTCTTTCTTTCTTTCTCCCAATGCCAGGGATTGAACTCAGGACCTTGAGCTTTCCAGGAAGGTGCTTATTTTACTGTACTTATCTCCCTGGCCCTGCACTGAATTATAAACACATGAAGACAGTATTTAAACATAAAATCTTAAAAACATACTAGATGCTTTAATATCTATATATTTTACAGAAAGTTTTCTAGATTATAAAAATAAGTATGGGGTCAATATTGTTAACTAACAATTAGTAAATGTATGCTGCAGAGATATTGTGAATATTACCAAAAAATTTGAAACATACACTTTTGTAAGAATCTGAGAAATAAATCATTTTTAAAATACTTTGTCATTTTGCAATAGAAATATAGTGACAGTCATAGCTGAAGTTCTGAGAGGTGATGGGAAGCAATGTCAGCCATGGGGTTGGTAAGTGGGGAGCATGGTGGAAGAATCATACAGCTCTGAACAAGATAGTTCTTTGGTTGTTGGACACAGACAGTAAACATGGTGGCACCTGAGTGCTCTGAAGAGATTAAAGTTCATTCTATAGGCTTAGATTTCTAAACTTCTGTGTAAAAATATGTAATTGTTTATTCATATTTTAAAAATATTTTTATTTTTTATTTTTTTCCATATTCTGTAGAGACTTGAAGTTTAACATATCAATACTAGATGGAAAATACCTGTTTCATGTTATGCCTAAGACGTTTGATATTCATACAGATAGTGACGTTAAACTCAACTGCATATGTTGTAGGGTAATGATAAGCTTCTTTTCGGGAGGGTTAACAACCTAAGTTTGCAGACCAAAAATTAGAGAAAAAGAAGGACCACAAGGACAGCCAACATTTTGGTCCTAGCCTTTCAATGTCAGTGAAGACTCAAGACAGGGGAACCTGTACCGTAATTCAGTTGTGTCCCAAATTTTCTGATCAAGGAGATTATGGGGCCACAGATCAATGTGATTGATGATGTAGGGTGTGCCTAAGGAGAGTCACATGGAGAGAAAACATTCTCTCATGCATTCACAGAGAGCACATTGGTCAAGCAATGGCCATGACTCATCCTCATGGCTGACACTCAAAAATAATCTACAAACGGTGGTACAGGGTTATAGGATAAATCCTGAGGGGACTTGACTGACCTTACCAGATACAAAAGATACATTTCTTGTTATATAGGTCTTGCTTTATCTTGGTCTCAACAATTCACCAGAAAAGTTTTATAAAAACAACGTATAAAAAGTAAAGCTATATTAATATGCTGAAGTGTAAAAGCTCAAGTCAACAACTTCTGACATTGCCAGTCTTACAGATAACCCACTACTCTTACGGACTATTAGACTATATTGAATAATTTTGCTGAATTCATTCACCTAAGATATTTGAATGACAATGAAATACCCATCTATAACAAAACTAAACAATAGTGGGATATAAAGGAAGGACCATTTTGTATCTGTAAATACAAAATAGTTAGGATAGGTGTACAGATACTTTCTCTTAATTCAATGAGAAGAAAGATTTGTACTAATAATATTTGGACAGGTTATCATGTCTGCATGTTGTACTATGAATAACCACTAAGAAGATAACAATATGCAATGTATTAATTATTGAAACTGTCCTATTAATCGGTTTTGAAACTGTCTCATTGCTATCTGTTTCTCAATAAAATTAATAAAAAAGGGGTTTTTTTTGAGGAACCAGGGATTGAACTCAGGCCCTTCTGCTTGCCAGGGAAGCACTTATTCTGCTGAGCCATCTCTCAGAATGCCTTCAGGGCAGGTTTGGCTGGCTTGAGTTGTGGGGATCAAACCACAGCAACCTGAGCCTGACTGCTTTGTTGAAGCAACCACTTAAAGAACTGAGCTAAGGGGCAGGCTCCCCTAAAAAGAGATTTTTGATTTGAAAAAAAAAATAGAATAAAATTTGAGACAATGGATTTCAGAAGAGGGGCATGGTCACCTTCCTTACTTGGTAGTTGAAGAATAGCATATTGGAGAAGATGTTAATGGCAGGGAATCGAAGTTAATGAAAACCTTTATGAATTACTAGAAAAATAAGCAAGAAAGGAGAGCCAGAACTGTACAGAAGTTCTTAAAATACACTAGATTATGTCTTATGAACAGATGGATGTAAAAATAGAAAAGATAAGAAAAAATTAGTGAAAGAATAATTTTGGATTTATAACTTTAATCTTTGTAATTGGATATCATCAATCACAATGCAGAATTGATTGGCAGTATAGATAACGGAATACTTCCATTCCATTTCTTGAAGCAAACTTTTCTATCTGAGGTCAGAACAGAGGATTTTACAAGTTATTAAATACATGACCAGTGAGGAGTTTCATTGTTAGTATTTGAGATGCTTGTGAAATAACATGGAAGAGTGGAAATATGCTGAAGGCACCTGATTTTTCTGCAAATAAAGGACAGAAAAATCAGAGTCATAAATGTTTAAAAGCTAGAGAAAGTTGGAGAAATATTTGCACTCCATAAAAAAGGATCAGAAATATTATTTCTATTAAGTCAATCTTATGAGCAATTATTGTTAGGAAACCAGGTGAAATTTTTTGGAAGTCATGAAACTCATGATCAATGCCAGTCATGATCAACATAAATGTTTATCTTCCTATATTATTAAAGCAGAAAATTCATTTTCTATTACTGTACTTTGTAAAAACTGCTTCCCCTTAGGACCAAATCTAAAAGGGGCGAATAAAATAAAAGCCATACACATATTTTCCATGTATTGTGTGTTGGGAGTGGGGGCAGAAACTGATTATACAGTTGTCATCACTTGCCATTATCAGAAAACTGAATAACAGAAGCTGGCCAGTAGCAACAACTTTCCCTGAAATATAAGCCCAATTCAGAATTGATGGGAAAAGTAAGTAGTTTGCAGAGAACTCTTCAAAGGTTAACTCCCCAGATAGCTGTTGCTTTGCTTTGGCTCTCTCCTGGTTTCAGAAAAGAAAAGCAAATAGCAGAGGAAAAACCTCCTAAGCATATGTCATGTCAACTCATAGAGATATGTGAAAGAGAAAAGGTCCAAGAGAGTGCACTATGACATTTCCACTGTTTGCTTCTCCTGCAAGTTAACTGTATCTGGCTTTTCATTCACATGATATATCCTTATCTCTTTCCCCTTATCCAGATGCCCACTGGCCTATGTCTCTAAACAGACACTGTCCTCTGACATGTATGCTTTGATTCAAATCCTGATTAATTTCCATGTTCTTCCAGACTCCTACATAAGAGCCCTCAGCTTGAATTTCAATGAATGTCATTGATCATTCACTTGTTTTCTCTTAGAGTTCCATGTAATCATTCTAGGGATGGATCATTTTCCACATAGTGTCTGGCTGGGCGAATCTGTTTGATTATGACCTCATTTATTATTGTTCTTTCAGCCACTTCTGCTCCTTCAACTCATCTCTTCTGTGTGTCATCCTAGGGCAAGGCCAGTTAGGCTCACAACTTCTACAGTATCCCTTTGTCATCAAAGTGCTGATGCTTAATTAGCATCACTTTCTTGCATGTGCTGCAACATGGGCTGCATTGCAGCCCCTTCCACTGTGGAAATTCCTTGGGGTATGACCCGTTTAATTCAACACATATCCTTCCTGTTTTTCAGCCACAATAGTCCTTAACACAGACAAAAGACACAGAGTTTAAATACCCTATTAGTCATGACTGTATTGCAAGACGGAAAAGCCATACCCTCAGCTACTCTGATTTTAGTATTGTAAGCCTAGAAATTAATCTGAAAGAAGTATACACAACCTCATAGTACAGGAAAGAAGAAGAGAGCCCCTGAGATAGGAAAATAATCCTCTGAGACGGGCAGAACAAAGAACGAAACCAACCTTTTAATAGTGTAAACATCTAAAGAGTTCAGAACAGCTGTGCATTTCAGAGAACCCTTGACAAAACAGGCAAAAAGGCATGCCTGTTAGTATTGTGAGTTTTTTGTGGCCTGATGAGGACTTCCACAAAGCCATTTTCACAGAGCTGATTTCAATTAATAAGAAAGGAAGCTGATATTGTCGTTGCTCTTCTGTCGATGCAAGCTTCTACCATGCCGTTAAGTAGACTACTTAGAAAAAATAATCTTTGATTCCCATACTTAGGTCACACATTTGTAGGGGCCTAACTTTTTGTCACCAATACCTATCCACATGTGACTTCACAAATTAGGCTTATTAGGTTTGTTTGAGTTTTCTGTTTTCCTAATCAAATGTATGTAGTTCCAAACCTTTCTATTTGTGGTGGATCAACTGATGGGCAACTTGTGACACCCAGATGAACTGAATCAGCATGGTGCTGGGCATGGAAAGTCCACGGAGGGTTGTTGCCAACAGCATAAAGAGTGCTGGAGAGGAATCTGTGCCGTTGATTCTCCTGGAGAAGGTTGCTGCATTTGCTTTCATGATAGGAACTCATTTGTTCTCATTGTAGGAGGAGCTCAGGATCTTTCTGTCCCTGAGGATGGCTGTGGTTCTTTTCAGAAAAGTACTGGTCTTACCTTGAGCATCACTTCCGGCCTCCAGTGCAGATCACATGGCCTTTAGGCACAGACACTTCATCTTGCTGGTGCAAACTTTCTAGCTTTCAGCACTGACTTTTGAGCCTTCCTGTACAGATCCTTGAACGGACTTCCATGAGACATTGTGAGGGCTCTAGACTTCCAATTGGACTCATGGAGGACATTGTCAAAGATTGTTGGTATTCAGCTGGATTCATGAAGGACATTGCCTTGTGATCCAGGCCCTCAGTTGAATTCTTTGGGTCTCTTGTGAGTGGATTGATCTCCTGCATTGCTTTGCATTTGATTCTTTAGGTGAATTATAAAATAATCCTAAAAATTATAAATCCTGTATTAAATCTTTCCCTTTATATACGTTGGCCACAATAACATGTATTTCAATATTAAGGAGCATATAATATTTTGACTAACTTCATTTTGCCTCATAATTTGATTGCATGACTCACATTTATCAGTTCCATTTATAAATGAAGAATAATTTCTTCCCTCCAAGATCACTGCCAATGACATAGACATTCAGAATACATATTAATTTGATCTCCGGGCATGCCATGCTGGCCCTACCCCTGGGGTGAGCTGAGACAGTGATTGAGACTAGGCGTGGTGGCACGTGCCTGCAATTCCAGCTCTTGGGAGGCTGTAAACAGGTGGATTACTATGAGTCTGATATAGAAGTAAGATCCTGAATACCTTGCAGCACTTCCCCCCAAAATGGATACATATTAAGAAGCTTTATTTTTCTTTACCCCTTTATTTTCATGAGTTTAATCCAATCCCAATTGAATTCTTATGAAATCCTCCACATAAGTGAAAAAACCTATATTCCTTTTATCAGGTCATCTCTATTATTTAAATTACATATGCAATATTCTTTTGTTAAACAATGATAGTGTCATTTGGCTTATCTATTTAAGTTGTCATTATTTGGTAGGTTAAATAATAAAAACACATTTTCCCACATTTCTGGAGCCAGGCAGCATAACAAGTCAAAATCTTCTGGGTGAAAGCCTTCTCTTCTTGGCTTATGCATTCGTCACTCACTTCATCACCAGAAGAGAGACAAGCTGGCTTCTTTGGAATTTCTTTTTAAATATTATTTCCATGTGCCCTGAAACTAGTGGACTGTGGCACTGGTGACTGCAGTGTTTAACTCAAAATAACAATTGGACTAACAGTTCTAACTTCATCTCTGAAGTTTTGCACACAGTATCTAGCCTTTGCCATTATTTTCACATCACTTTAGTACATCAATAGTATTTGGGGAACAAAAGACTTCATTCTATTGACACTATTTTGTTTTTGATAGCTGTTATTTGCTTTTACAAAACAGAGTAATTCTCAATCCCTGAAAATTAGGTGAATATTGGCAATGAGCCACACTTCCTTGTTTTCTAAAAGGAAAATGCATTAATCAGATATTAGGAACCCCTTCCTCACAATCATATTAAACACTAATTCCCATAGGTGCCATTTCTAATTCCAATTAAATCGTGGTTACACTTCTGTGGAGACAAAAAATTAAATCCTTAACAATACACGTATTCAAATTTATAGGATGTTACAAAAGATTAGGGAACACTATTTCCTAATAGAGATAATGGAAGAAAAGAAGGAAGGAATGAAGAGAAAACACATATTCATTTGTATATACACAGGATAGCTTGAATAAATAAACTGTTGATTTCTGCTGGTCTGTTTCTAACCTGCACTGTGCTACAGGCTTGCTCTTCATTGCTATCTTTACTTCATTTGTTTCTCTTTTGTTGCATTCCACAGACATTTATCTGGCTAATTTTCTGATCCATCATCTTCAGACAGAATCAATGAAGTCAGAGGACTCTGTCAGTGATGCTCTCAGGGGACGTCTAGCAGTGGGCATAGGCCAGGCACAAGTGGTGGGCAAACTACTTAATCTGGTTTATAGTTTACTTTAACTTAGATGATGTTCCATGCAGTATCAACAAGTGGCTCAAATGACCTTTAAAAAAAAAAAAGACTATTGGAAAAAAAAAGTGGCTTATCAAAGTCTGAGATATACCGGAATCTCTAACCTAATGTTCTCTCAGAAACATCCTTTATGAAGCCAGCAATGGTTCCTACTGTTTCTGATACCGAATTAATTTCAAATAGATGACAAATTAAGATCCGTGCCTGACTTTCAGAAAAACTGCAGTTCACCTCTGTGACCTAGGTATTGAGACCTCCAATACTGAGCATCTTGTTTCAAAACCAATGTTCCTCAATATCTCTCTCCTGTGAGTGGATCTACCAGTCCTCCCGGAAATGCAGCAAAACACAAATGCAGTTTTGTTCTT
>NW_004524634.1:9472963-9495699 GCF_000260255.1 Octodon degus | reverse complement strand
CCATAGGGAATTTGTACTTGTACATCTTGAGTCCTCCTCTTTTCCCACTCCTCTCCTCTTTCAACCCTTCTTCCCTTCTCCATTTACAAAGCTTTGTTTCCATATTATCTTTATTTTCTCCTTCCTCTCATTTTTCTCATCTTTCCCCTTTCCTTCCTTCCCTTTCTTATCCCTTTGGTCTCCCCTCTTCCAGTTCCCCTTCTTTATTGGATAATTTATTCCTATTTCAAGTACCTAGAATATGTTTTAGTGCTTATTTATCCTTCTGGTTTCTCACATCAGAGAGGCAATATTTACACATGTGTTTTTGGTTTATTTCACTTATAAGTATGGTCTCAATGTGCATTCATTTACCTAGAAATGTTTCCAAGTTATCCTTTATGGCATATTAGTATTATATTATATGTTTCCATGTCTCTTTTTATCCATTCCTCAGTTGATGGGCATTTAGGTTGTTTCTAAGATTTAGGTATTATAATCTGTGTTACTACAAACATGTGTGTTCATATATCACTGTGGTACAACATTTTAATCCAAGAAGAAAATTAAGACCTATAGTGCTAATTTTTGAGGCATCTCCACACTGATTCCCATACTGTTTGCACCAGTCTGCACTCCTGAAAACAGTGGAGAATGAAGAGTTCCTTGACCCACACAGCTTCTCCTGCATTAGTTATTGGTTTTTAGTTCTTGAATATAGCCATTCTTTCTTGGATGAGATGGAATCTCCGTGTTGATTTAGTTCACGTCTCCATAAAGTAAGAGATGTGAAGGGTCATCATTTTGAGCTACTTTTATTTGATAAATTACTGAGCACTCTCATATATCTGTTATTTTATGTATGAGAAGGTCTTGTTTTCCAGTCTTCAATGTAAACTGCCACACTTGATTCTAACTGATTGTATGGCAAGAAGGAAAGAGGGAGTGAAACACAGAGAGACAGAGAAAAGGAGGGGGAGGGAAAGTATATCTATTCCTATGTGTGTGCGTATCATTTGAAACTTCATCATTCATATGAGTTGTAAGATTGCAGTAAATGTACAAACGTTGGTGAAATACATATATTAACTGAAGTATAATAGGGAGAGACAGGAAAAGAAACCATTAATTTGATAGAATAGAATTGAACTATTTTGTGTTGAGAGTTAGGCATCTGAATAAGGACAGTTTTTTCAATGTATACTTTGTCACTTCACAAATTATATACATAATATTAAAGGTGACTTTGTACATCTCAAAAATATATATAGTATCATTTCACAATTATATGTCAATGATGATGGGGACATACTTTTAAGTACTATTTTTGAATGTCATACACACACAATAAATTAAAGTCCTCAGAGCTGGCCAAAAAGTTCAGCAGATTAAAGTGTCTGCAAGCAGGCACAGGGGCCAGGAGTTTGATCCCTAGGCCTGCCATGCTGGCTCTGGCCCTGCTCCCAGAGGCACACTGAGACAGCAGTTGAGACTGGGCCAGGTGGTGCATGCCTATAATTCCAACTCTTGGGAGGCTGTAAACAGGCAGATCACTACGAGTCCAATCCAGTAGTGAGACACTGAACACTCTATAGACCCTTCCCTAAAATAAATAAATAAAATTAAAAAAAAATAAAGTCCCAAAACGTAGTCTACCATCCTATGTGGCAGGCACTAAACAAGTTGAATAACCTTTTTTTATCGGCCAGCACAGCTTTCCTGAAAGACCTCAGTGAACAGTGTTACTCACCTCAAGCCTCAAAAACAAACATACATACGCGATGCTTTGATGATGTCCTGTATATTGGTAGCATTTTGTCCAAAATCCTATGACGATTTGTTTCTCTTTGTAGAATGAATGACGACAAGTCATTTCTCTCAGAGAACACCTTCTAGAAACAAAATAAATTTCTAGTGACATTACTGGCCAATATCTATGTCTATATAGCCCTTTTTATTTAGTCATATCTTTGTGACGTAAGAGGCAAAAAAGAAGGCAGTGAAGTATAGAAAAATCTAATATGATATGTCACACATGTGCAATTTTTGGAAATTATGTACTAAACATCTGTATGCAGTTGATTGTGTGTTCATCAGAAAAATATTCAGTTTAGAAGATATGGTTATAAATCCATGTTTGATTTCAAAATTTTACAATCAATCTTATTGAATTTCTCTTCTGAAACATTTTATTACAATAATGTCCCCTAAACTACTCCAAATTATAATATGTTTGGAATTTAGTACCAAAAAGTTGATTTGGGACCATTGTTACCTCTTGTGTTAAATATGAACACATAGCATATCAGAATAAGAAAACTCTTACAGTGGAAAATAAATCATCAAAGTTTAAAACATAGGGCCAAGGATATAGCTCAGTGGCACAAGTGCACGCCTAGCAAGCTGAAGTTCCTGCTTTCTAGTCCCTCCAGAAACAAAGATAAAAATGACCTTATCTTTTAAAAAATTAGAATATGTAATTTAGGAAAATAAAAATAAAAACTAAAAATCAACATTCATATAGGTGAGGTTCCAAATGTACTACTACAGGCAGCGTATCTCAAAATATTTGTTTCTGACACATCATTGATGACATTAATTTATGTCATTCATTTATTCAATAGATATTTTACCCATTTGCCATGTATGTGTCAGCTGCATGTCTAGGCTATAGGTGAACATCAAAGTTTATCACCACAATATCCTTGAATTCTTTTTTTTTTTTTTTTTTTTCCAAAACCGGTGATTGAACTCAGGCCCTTGCACTTGCCAGGCAACCACTTATTTTACTGAGCTAACTCCCCGGTCTCTACCTTGAGTAACCCAATAAATAAAAGAAGAAATAACATGTTGCCATATATGACTTTAAAATAAACTGAAATAATTGTGCTTGATTTACTTAAGAGAAACACATTTTCAGAAAGAGATGTTGAACTTTTATTTATCACATACTGTGCTTTTAAGAAATCCATGATTTTTCAGCAGCTTAAGTGCCTGCTTGGCATGTGCAAGGTCCTGAGTTCGGTCACCTGTCCCTAATTTAAAAAAAAAATCATAGTTTATTCATAGAAAGCTTATATCTTTAGCACTTAAAATCTATTTTAGTCATTCTAGAGTTATTAAATCAGTAGAAATAGTTTCTTCTTCTTTCCAAATGATTGCTATTCAGTAGCACATAGATAGTACCTGAAAACAGGTGTACTCAAAGAAAATTTGTGCATGTGCAGTTACTGCACTTACTGTGAAAGCTGCTTTTGTTACTCACTTCTGTCTTGCACACACCCTCCAGAGTAGCCCGTACTAGCACACAAGAGCGAGCCGAGTCTAAAAAAGTAACCTTCCTCATCTAACTAATGAAATAGTTTGCTGCCTTGGCACTAGAATAAAACAGTGTAGCATTAAGTACACACAATGTTTACGACAAAAATAAAGGTTATAAATGCAGTATCTACTATAAACGTAGATTTCTGGTCAAGGCCCTCTTAGAAAGCATCAGTATTTTCTCAGTGTTTACTACTCAGCTAAGTATCAAAGGAAATACAAAAGGTCATGTAGTTTGGGTATGTTTCCAGGACTATGCTGTGAAAAGATCTAATTATTAGGTTTGTAACATAAAAGCAATAGTAGCTTATGCCATAAAAAATTATCTGCATTCACCTCCATATATATCTTGGAATGTAATAGATTAGCTAACTAGATAGATAGACAGATAGATAGATAGATAAATAGATAGATAGATAGACAGATAGACAGGTAGATAGTACAAAATAATATAAATGAGCAAATTTCTTATGTAAATGCATTCATTCGGTCAGAGAATAACAATATTATTTATAAGATAAATCATATTTCAATGACCTAAATGAGGAAGGAAGAAAAAAGATAGGGGAGGAAAGAAGAAAGGACAGAAGTCTCTAGCTTTATCAGTGACTTAGAGGGCAACAGCCTCTAAATATAAAAAAGGAAAGTGTCAAATAAAATATAATATGTTAAAATTTCAAGTATGTTGGCAAAGATGCTTTCATTTTAGAAAATAAAATCATAAATAGTTGAATACCTATATTTTAAAATATAAGTATGTCTCAAGAAACAAGTTAAAGTATAGAAATACAACTACATATATGGAAATTCATTTTAAGTGAATGAAATTTAAATCTATGTGTGCAGAAATCCTTGTATCGACTGTAGATATAATATTTTTGTCAGAATCAAGTTTATTCAAAACTAAAAGTTCATTTAAAAATGTCGTGTGTATTTTTTTCTTTTTTTTTTCTTTTTTTTCAAAGTTTTATTGATAAACAGATAGCAATGAGACAGTTTCAAATCAAATCGGAAGTACAGTTTCAGCAAATAATACACTGCATATATTCTTCTTAGTGGTTAATTGCTGTACAAGATGCGGACTTGAGGTCCTATTTACAAACACCATTAGAACAAATCATTCCATTCATTAAGAGAATGCAACTATATATCTATCCCAACCACTTTGAATACACAGATACAAAATGGACATTCATCAGTATACCCAGTTTTTCTAAGTTCCGTTATTGAATATTATAGGTGTGTAAACTCAGCAAAATACTCTAAAAGAGTCCAGTAGCCCATAATAGCATTGGGTCTTCTGTTTAACTGGCAATGTCAGAAATTATTAACCTGAGTCCCCCCACAGCTCAACATAACAACATGGCTTTACTTCCTATATTTCATCTTCATACTTTTCTACTGGATGGTTAAGACCAAGGTAAAGCAGGACCTGTGCCACAAGAGTTGTAGCTTTTGGGTCTGAGAAGGTCAGTGAAATGCCCTCAGGATTTATCCTGAGATCCTGTACCTCAGATTGTAGAACCTTTGTCAGTGTCAGCCATGTGGATGAGTCACGGCCATTGCTTGGCCAATGTGCTCTCTGTGAAAGCCTGAGAGAGTGTCTTCTCCCCATGTGACTCTCTTTAGGAACACTCTACGTCATCGATCCCTTTCCTCTTTGGCCCCATAATCTTCTTAATCAGAAAATTTGGGACACTACCAAGGTACATGACGTTAGAGTACAAGTTCTCATATGTCCTGAGTCTTAATTGACCTTAATTTTAGAAGGTTAGGGCCAAAATGTTGGCTTTCCTTGTAGCCCTCCTTTTTCTCTAATTTTGGTCTGCAAACTTAGGTTGTTAACCATCCAGAAGACAAGCTTATTGTTATTATCAAACGTTTAGACTATCAAGCTTAACCTCACTATCTCACTGCATTTCAAACGTCTTAGGCATAATAAGGAACAGGTATTTTTCATCAAGTATTGATATGTTGAACTTTAAGTCCCTACATAATATGATAAAAAACATTTAAAAATTAGATTATATTTTCAAAATAGGATAAAGAATTCTATACTTTTCATGTTTGCACATAAGTCCAAAAATCCCACCATATACAACCTTGAAGCAGGACAGTCCCACAATATTCCTTTTCCTGTCTCTTGCTTTCATTCACCACCCCCTTCTTCTTGAACATCCACCTACCCAAGAGACATCTTCGCAGTAACTAGCATGTCACGACAAGCCGCCCATATTCAGAATATCACAACGACAGGCACTCCAAACATGAACCCACTATTACAAATTACCATTAAAAATGTAGTGTGTATTTAATAATTTGAATTTCATAGCAAATCCAAACGTAGCCTGCTCTGTTTTGCATCTTAGACTTTTTAAGGATGCTTGGGAGTGCTCAGTGCTTACAACAAGTTATATTTGTATGTGTGTGTGTATATGGTGATATATTGATAGAGAAATGGACAGCAGATATAGAAATTTGGATACATTTGTTATAGTCTAGTCAGACTGACTTAAATGGAACTATTTTTGCAGATTGTTTCATGTATTCTTTATTTTTAGGCATGGTGTCTTAAATTTTACTAGTATGTATTTGCATTTCCTTTGTTTCTTTTAAAATAAGTGTTAATTATATAGAGTGTCTCATACAAATATATCATTTAGTTTTCAATTGTATAATTAAATGAATCTATATGGATGATCATAGATTGTTATTCAGCTGGAAGAATCAGCTATAAGCACTTTCACCATTTTCTTCTAGTGTTGTCTTGTGAAATTATAAAACATCTAAGACACTCACATTGATACAGATAAAAATATATTATTTTCATTCCCTAAGAATCCTTAATGTTGCCCTCTTACACATATACCTCTATCTTTATACTATTCTAGCCCTCTATAAATTTTATCTTTAAAAACTATTATGAATAACCTGTTTTGAAACTGTCTCATTGCTACTTCTTTCTCAATAAAATTAATATAAAAAAGAGAAAGGAAAACAAAGAATAAAAGTAATGACAATATTTTAAGATTAACCTTTTTAATTGACATAACTCCACAATAATTTATTGAAGTCACCACATGTATTTATGCTTATTTTCTTGTACTGTTTTGCCATCTCATAATATGAATATACATTTACTGCCTTGCTATTCACCTATTAAAGAACATCAAATTGTTTTCATATATGAGCTATATTAAAGGTTTATCATTTATAGATAATTATATAGTTGAACACAGGTAGTATGTGTTTTCGTGAGATTTGTTGTTACGTTTTTCAATAAAGGCAGTGCCCTTGATAGCTCTACAAGTTATTTTATATCGCAGTACTTTGTTTTTAATAACTGAGTAGTATTCTGTGTAAAATATATATCATATTGAATTTACTTAACAATCTATTTATTATAGGACAAGGTTGTTTGTAGGGTCTGCCCACCAAAAATAACCCTATTATTAACTTTCATGTACATGTTTTGATATGACCATTGTTGCAATCTTTCTGGACTAAACACCAAAGCATATATTTGCTGAATCATATAGGAAATATACATTAAGTTTCACAAGTAACTAGGAAATACTTTCCTGAATGATTGTATCATTTTATATTATCACGAGCAAGGTATACATGTCTCATTTTCTCATATCATGGTATCACATTTCTACTTCTAAATGTTATCCCTTTCGATAGATGTGGAGCAACAGTGCATTGTGGCATTTACCTATAATTTTGTAGTAGTTAATGATTTTCCACTCCCTTGCTTATTTGCTGGTTGTATTTGTTATTTGGTGAAGTGCCTGTTCAATTTTTTTTCCAATTTTTCTGATTACATTTTCCAGCTTTAAGTGCTCACTGTTGAAAGCTCCTGGTGTGCTGTAGATTCTAAACTTTCTCGGAATGAGAGCTTTCATTTTCATTTATAATATAAGTTTTCATATAAGAGAAATCACAGAATATTTGAGCTTAAGTGTGTTATTTCTTTCATCTCATATTTTTGTCTCCAAATGAATTCATTTTCCTATAAATGACTAGAGTTTCTTTTTCTTGAGGGGAGGAGAGAGAGGAAAGAGATGAAAAAATGATAAAGATGCCGCATATGTACCAACACCACCTAAGAAACGTGAACACTATGTACTGCAAAGAGTTACTGATATAAATTTTTATAAATAGAGTTCTGCAAAATATTTTTCTGCAAGTTTGTAGGTCTCTTTTCAGTCCTCTTCAACAGTATCTTTCATGGAGCAAATATTTATTCTTTTAATAGAAATTTGGGGTCCTATTTTTAAAATTTTTACAGTTTGTACTTTCGATTTCAAGTGACCAAAATCTCTATCCAGCTTCACTTTCAGAAATTTTATGCTTCTTATTTAATTGCTTAAAAGTGTATTACAGCAGGAGACACATCGTAATTAATCTCCCTCAAAATGTTGCTCTTTGCTCTGAATGCATCCCTTCACTCTTACCTTTTTTCAAAGCAGCTGCAGAAGTCCTTTTTCATGAATGTCTTCAGTTCCAATGTTTGTGAGTGACTTGATGTCTTGAACCAATTTGAAATCTTTATTTTTTATGCTGTTTTGAATTTGGGTAAGAGTCAGATGTTGCATGGTGCCACATCCAGTGACCAAAGTGCATCAGGACTTAGCTTAATGGTTTTACTCTACAGAAATGATCAGTCATTTGATCAGCAGAGATTGATCCAGAATATATGAATTTGTAATTTTTAAAAATATATATAATGAAAGCCTCAGTGCTATGAACCTTTCTCAAAACACTCCTATATACTCTAAATACATTTTAGTCCCCATCATTTTTTGCAATGCTTTAATTCCTTTGCTGTTTTTTTTAAATTTAAATATTCACCATATCTTTGGGTCATCCCTTGTAACATACTTTGATATTTTCTCCATCAATAAATTATCACATACAAATAGGAGCAATTTTGTTTCTTCCTCTCCAACATGTGTGTCCTCATTACTTTCTTCTGGAGTTATCAAGGTAGTTAGAAGGTTCCATGCTGAATAAGAATGGTACCAGTTGGCGTATTTTTGCAATCATCTTTATGCTTGTTTTTCATTCTGGTAGTTGGGTTCTGACAATGGCCAGCTGGCTGATTCTTAACATGCTGGATTTGTAGAAAAGTTTCTGCAGAAGGGACCAAAACAAAGCCACATCTATGGATCACTGAGCACTTTCTTTATTGCTATCGTGAATAGATGTTTGCTTTGCTCAGATATTTGGCTCTATTTCAAATGATATGTGCATATGCTTTGCTTTGTTAACCTCTTCAGCTGTTGAATTATATTGATTAATTTTAAAATGCTGAACTATGCCTGTGTACCTCCAATATACTCTAATTAATCAGGTGTATAATATAATAGATATGCTAATTTATTCAAATGTAAATTTATTTATTTGTTTATGATATACAGGAATGGATTCCTGGTCTCTGCTCTGAACTTACCTTTGTGAGATTTTTCATTTTGATACCAAGTCCTGCAAATTCACTAGCATAGTGAGATGTGCTCTCATTTGTAAACCTCCAGCCTCAGTCTTCCAGATTGCAGAAATAACAGGTTTGTCCCACAATACCTCACTAAGTGTATGTTGTAAAGGGAAACATTAAAATATAAAAATTGCATGTATTTATTGAGGACTATGTAATAACTCAAAATACGTGTACTGTGCAATATTTAAATCAAATTAGATATATCTGTGTTCTCAAATATTTAGATTTGTTGAGAAATTTTGTTGCTGATATGAGAAACAGTTAGTTTTGCCAGTATTCCGTGTCTCGCTTTGAGATGAGAGTAACTTTATCATTATAAAATGAGTTGGGAATTGTTCTGCACTATTTTTTTCTTTACAAAGATTATATCAAATGGACACTGATTCTCTTTTAAATATTTAATAGAAGTACAAGAAGATAATGTCTTCCTCATTTGGACTTTTAAATTATAAACTCAGCTTCCTAAAAGAATAAATACTTCAAAATATTTATTTTATCTTGATTGAAATTTTATTTTTTGTGCTTTTAAGGAATTGGCTGTTTTACTAAATTATTGAATTTAAGAGCATAATACTATGGTGTACTCTCTTACTATCTGTGTATGGCCTTCAGGGTTTTAAGTGACAGCACAGTTTATTATGACACTGGTGATTTTTGTAATCTTGCTTTTAAATCCTGTTACCTTTGATACAAATTTTTTAATTTCTTTTTTTTTTTCTTAGAAAACCAGCTTTGTGTCACTGATTTACATGATCACCTTTATTTTCTATTTCTTTTAAAATCTTTATTAGGGTCAGCCAAATAGCTCAGCAGATTAAAGCACCTGCAAGCAGGCTCAGGGGTCGGGAGTTCAGTCCCCGGGCCTGCTGTGCCACCCTGCTGACAAAGCGCGCTGAGACAGCAATTGAGATTGGGCATGGTGGTGCTTGCCAGTAATCCCAGCTATTGGGAGGCTGTAAACAGGCGGCTCTCTAGGAGTCCAATTTAGTAGTGAGATCCTAAACACCCTGTAGACCTTTCCCTAAACTACAAAAAAAAAAAAAAAACCCAAAAAAACAAAAAACTTAAAGAGCTTTAATAATTTTTAATACAAAATTTGTTCAATTGATGAGATAGAAGGTAATGAATGCACACATTAAGATTTGTAGATTTGTTGTTGTTGTTTTATCATTTTTATCTATATTTTTAGCCTCTGTATTACGGATTTTCATTACAATCCATATATCTTCCAACAAGATTAAATTTTTATCTCTATGTAATATTCTTTGTAATAATTTTCTTCATTCTGCTTTGGATTTCAGCTGGCATTAAAACAACCACTTTAGCTTTTGTTAAGAAATTATCTTGCAGGAAAGATAATCATTCCATTGACAAATTACCCTCGTTATTAATTTTTTTCTGAATTTCTTAATCATACAGTAGCCATTCTCTATTATAGTTGTGTTTTCTGAAGTTTCAGTTAACATCAATCAAATATTGTTCAGAAATAATAAATGGAATATCACACAACCACATCATGACTTTTAAGCTGTTCATTCCAATTGTAATGAAGAGTTCATACACCATCTCATTCCATCTTGAGTGGGATGTGACTTGTGCTTCTGCCCCCCACATCCATTCTGTAAGTGCTACCTGCCAGGGAGTTCCTTAAGAGCCATCTTGATTAGGAGGTTGGCTACAGAGGTTCACAGTGCCAGAGAACAGGGATCCCAGATGTGTGTAGGCTCAGCCTAGCTCCACCTCATTTTATTCACTTCACAGCACACAGAAGCACTGTATCCCCAGAAGAAGAAGAAGAAGAAGAAGAAGAAGAAGAAGAAGAAGAAGAAGAAGAAGAAGAAGAAGAAGAAGAAGAAGAAGAAGAAGATTAACACATAGAGACACAGAAAAGGGACTGTGATCTCTTTGAAATATCTTCGCACTGTATAGTATTAGTCTTCTGTTTTGATAAACATGGTTATCAATTATTTTGCTGCGACATATAAATTAAAAAAATATATATATATATATGGATGAAACAGAATATAGTATTGTAACATTCATCATTATTTTCCATGGTTTCAGGAATTCACTGGGGACTTTAGGTCATATTCCGCCACCAGTTAAGGGAAATTGCTGAAAAGAGTTGGATTTGTGATTTTTCTGCATGTTGTCAATATCTTATATTATTTGCTACATATGTTATTATATTGGACTATGGATATGATATAACTTAAGAGTAGTGATTTATATGTATTTTCCATTAATTTTCTCTATGTATTATTTCTCTCTCTTTGTACCTGTAGAATAAAATTCTGTTAATAGTGTTTTAGTAATTAGCTATTTGCATTGTTTTCCTAGCCTCATTTTTAAATTTTCTACACATATTCTATTAATTTTATAAAGTGGCCTTTGCCTTTCTATGTCCAATGCCCTTGTCTGACACAGCAGATTTGGTTCTTTTTGCATTAAGGAAAAAGATGAAACACATAAGTCTAGACAAACTTGGTTTGTCTGTCTACTGATTGCAAGCATGTTTATTTATAATTAAAGGCAACAATAGAATGGAGAAAAGACTTATTACGCAAATTTAGGAAACAAACGTGTGTTTAATGGCCCTCCTTACAAAAATAAGACAGTAGATATAATTGGATCTATTTGTGATTATGATGAATAAAATAAGTTAGGGAAGGCATATTATAAAAATTTGGCACTTTTAAAAAATAAATACTGAGATCATCAATTTGCTTCCAGCTTTGACAAAATAATATCTGAAGATGGAAATTCCTGTGTTTCAATGTTCGTAATCTAAAATATTCCTATGGACACACGTATGTAATTAGTACACTCCCCAAAGTCTTCTGAAAACTTTCATGTTAATGAGTTTTAATGGTGCAGTTGAGCAATTTGTGGATGGCCAGTATTACTTAGAAGAGAAACACACCTCTCAGGCTAATTAGTGTTCATGAATGACATTGAAAGGGGAAGCTGGTTAAATCATTATCTCAGGCACTATATTTAATTGACATAGCTAGAATGCCGGTAACGATTTCATGCAATTGCCAGATTAAGAGTTTAATATATCTGGCAGTAGGAAGGGATTTTCTTTATTTGACTGTTGAATAAACCTCTCTAATCTTTTTTTCCTTGAGCTTCCCTTATTTCTAGGCTGAAGTTTAATAAAGGGCTGAAAAATATCAAGATTCCTTCAGGCTTCTCAAAGCTCCAAGCACAAAGTGAAAAAAAAGATGTTATCTCAACGAAGTTGTGGCTCAGAATCATTAAGAAGACTAATGGCCGGATCACGGGGATAAGTTTATGATTCTCTTTGTGTAGCACTAGGTACTCTCTCCTAGTAAACACTTTATCTACTTTCATCTTCCTTCCAAATCACCAAAACCGAGGCAGGCGTCCAAGAGGGATTTGACGATTATTGTTTACAAGGTGCTCCAAAATGTTCCCTAGAGTGTTCAATTTATCTTGCACATGATTTTCTTTTCATTTATAAGTTATTCCCAAGCCTTGCTACAGAGACAAACTAGACTTTCTACAGCACTTTTTTTTTCCTTTTTTTGGTGGCACTTAATGCTTTGCAGTTTCAAATTTTGATGGTCTGTAGATAAGAGCAACTTTGTGGACCACTTGGAGAAGGGAAAATCATAATATTAATCAGAGCCTCTGAAATCAGCTGGATGCTTTTCAGTGACATAATACTTTTGTTCTTATTTTATTTTCACTGCAAATTATGAGGTTCAGAACTTAGGCATAGCTAAAGTCTCTGTCTTCACACTTCTCAAACATTCCTACTTTTCATAAACTTGCTTCATTTATTTGTTCTTTAGAAATCCTCAAATAAATGCCCAGCTTATAATGTTATCTCTGAGTCTTTCTAGATATTATAAGTGTTGAGATAATGTAATCATTTTTGTGGATATTGTTCTCATTTTTGAATATTTATTCTAAAGTTTCCATCCTTGTGAGTTTCACTGACAGAGAATGACTTAGAAATTCATACAAATATTTTATTCCTTCAGACCATTTATTTATTTATTTATTCATTCATTCATTCATATTTTAGGGAAGCATCTATAGGGTGTTGAGGGTCTCACTACTAGACTGGACTCATAGTAATCTGCCTGTTTACAGCCTTACAAGAGCTGGGATTACAGGTGTGCACCACCACGCCAAATCTCAATTGCCATCTCAGCATGCCCCAGGGGCAGGGCCAGCACAGCATGCCCAGGAATCAAGACCCTGGTCCCCGAGCCTACTTGCAGTTTCTTAATCAAAAAACTTTTTTAAAACTGTATTTTAAACATGTGATGATGGTGGAAGGTAGCCTCTAAAATGATTTGACAAGTTCTTTAAAAATTTTTAGAAGATAAGCAATTTTTTAAAATAAATTGGTCATGTGAATTTAAAAAGTTTTATAATACAATTTAATATGTATCTACCAAGTCTTTAGAATAAAGAAGAATATAAGCAATATTTTTATGTCAAGAAAATAGAAAGCATTTGTTTAATGCTAAAAATTAAAAAAATAAATGAAAATTGTAAAACACATGACTGTACTAACTTACAGTAGAAAAATAAATAGCATTGAAATATAACATGTACAGGCTGGGGAGATGGCTCAGTAGAATAAGCAATTCCCTTCCAAGTGCAAGGGTCTGAGTTCAATCTCTGGTTCTGCACAAAAAAACAAAAAAGAAAGAAAGAAAAAATAAATATAACATGTAAACCAAACTTTAATTTCCAAGTCTTATGAAATCTGTGGAAGGAGGAACCCTCCAGCCCAGCAGTCACAGTTACCTGGGGACATCAGATGCTGGGCCAAAAAAAAAAAAAAAAGTATTAATTACTGTAAATGTGCCAGTAATTCAGTAATTGCTTGTGAAACTGTCTCATTGATATTTGTTTCCTTATAAATTTATTTTTTTTAAAAAGTACCATCTACTCTAGGTCCATAAAGAGAATCAAGAATAAAAGTTTTCTAATCACAAAAAATACAATATACTAAAATAAAAATCTTGCCTTGTAGGAACATTATCCAGATATTATTCATTAATGAAGTGGGTAATTAGGCTACAAATGTTATGCTTAAAATCTACATATTTTTACTTATAGTTCTTTAAAACGAAGATAATAGATATAATTAAATTCACTCAAATTTTAATTTTAGGAAATACGTGATGATACATGAAGTCTAAAGTCTAGTTTGATATCACCCTAAAATAAAATGCAGAATTATCTCTTCTTTTTCTTAATAGACAAAGTGCGATGCCACCTTGCAGCCAGGGGAATAAAATCTTGGTAAGTAGGGTTAACCTGCTCCTTAGGGGGAGGTTTAGATTTTCATTAAAACAAATTGGCCAAGCTACAAGTTATTTAGCTGGAGATAGACCACAAATTTGATGGATGGCATAATGGATGGTGTGCAGGAATAGTTTTGGGATTTGAGGAGCAATCAAAAAGAGATGCACAGGCATAAAAAGACATCTGAGGCTTTGCGTAAAATATTACTGGTAGTATCAGAGTGTTCTTGGAAATAACTGATAAATTTAATATTGATAAATTCAAGACAGATAATAGGGCTTGAGTCTAGGTGCAGAGAGGAGAGGATGTCTTAACTCTCCTTACTGAAATGACTGTATCAGTAACCAGCCAGCAAGGAGGTTTTCAGTCCAGTGCTGCAAGGTACTGTGCATTCTAACCTTGTTGAGGAACAAAAGATCTTACTCTGGGAGTATGAACTACTATGATGGTTTGTAGAATTATGTAGAAACAGCTTCCCAGTAACTGATTGTGTCTCTATGTACTTATCTGTGTTTGTGGAAGCAGCTCTACAGGCTTGGCTGTTCTGGTTTGTAATTCTAAAAATAATGTATTGGAAACTTGATTCTAGTAATTTCCAGGAGTTTTACAGCTATTATTGCCTGTATTTTCTTACAGTTGACATTTTTGAACTTCCCCAAGCAAACAATTCCCCAAAATAGCATTGTTATTTTTGAAATTGTAGAGTTTGGATAGCCTGTATTCATGAATGTATGCAACCAAAATCTTATAAAATTCACTTATTTTGTATACTACCTTGATGATCCTGTTGAAATAACTTATTTCTTCTTAGGAATAATTTGGCCTCTGTCATTATTACCTTCTGCTAGAATGACAGAATCTAATGCTTACATGGCTCTTTATTGTTTGTGAATATAGCAGGGTCCTTCTGAACTGGGCATCATTGGACTATTACTTTGGTGTAGCTTTAAGGGATGTTTAATGATATTTCTAAGGCCTTTAGAGGTAAAGTTTTTGTTTGTTTTCCCTTTCAAAAATCAGGAAATCACTTTTTTATAAAGGCAAATCTTCATTCTTGCTTCTGGAATATCAAATTGGAAAAATAGGACCCCAGAAAATGCTGTTGTCTTTGAACATATGGCAGAACATTATGCTTTTGTCCCTGTCAAATGTTGTATATTTTCATTAAACGGTAAGACTTATTCATTAAATTCTCAATCAACAATAGAAATTCTACTCTGTTCAGGATGTGTTTTCTTGTCTGGAGTGTAATGATAAAATAAGTCATAATTCTGTAGAATAATTGGCTTATGTAGAAATTCTATAGCAGGGGAACGATTAGAAAATAAGCAATAGAATCCTAACTTGACTAAATTCATGAGTTAGAGTATGTTGAATGTGTCAAAGAAGATATGGTGTGGTAAAATTTGGTAGTGATGATGTGTCGTCATTTTATATCAAAGCCACAGAAGGAGGACACACAAGTCAAAACCTTAGGGCCAGCCAAATAGCTCAGTGGATTAAAGTGTCTCCAACCAGCTTCAGGGGCTGGGGATTTGAGAGGGCAATTGAGACTGGGCATGGTGGCACGCCCCTGTAATCCCCGCTCTTGGGAGGTTGTAAACAGGCGGGTTACTGCAAGTCCGATCTAGTAGTGAGACCCTGAATACCCTGGAGACCCTTATACATATAAAGCTATACTTACAAATATTGTAGAAAAACATCAATTCAGAGGCCAGCGATATAGCTCAGTAGACTAAGCCCTTTCTTAGGGAAGCGCAGGGCCAGGTTTCCATCCTTGTAACTGCACGCTGTGCCGGCCTTGCACCCAGTCACGCTGAGCCGGCGATGGAGTCCAGGAGTGGTGGCGCACGCCTGTAATCCCAGTACTAGGGAGGTAGAAATCAGGAAGATCATCACAAGTCCAAGCTGTATAGTGAGACCCTGCACACACACACACACACACACACACACACACACACCCCTTGAAAAATCAATTCAGGCAAAGAAACCAAGGAGCACAAATGAAGATGAGCAATGCCTTGTGTGTTCACAGCACACTGCGGAGATCGCCGTGCTGAGAGAGGTATAAACAAGATAGAAGTGATGGGAGCAGAGAGCAAGCAGAGACGGCTTGCTGTAGCACATTGCATATTTGGAGGATGCTATTTTAAATAAAAAGTGAAGCTATTAAATGATTTGAATCAGATGCAATTTGAGTAGACTTCTGTGTCAAAAGGGACCCTTCTATTTTCTGTTTGGGCAGTAGACTACTAAGGGAAGAGGTATAACTGAAGACACAAATGAGGAGACTACTGAAAAGCAAGAATGGATTAGATTATAGGTGCAGTGGTAGATGTAATAGATATGTCAGGATGTATTTCTCAGAAGCCAGCCCAGCTGTGGTGGTGTGCAGCTTCGCAGGCACTGAGCAGGGAGGCCGAGGCTGGAGGATCACAAGGAGTTCAAGATCAGCCTGCACTGCAGAGTCAAGATAGGGCCGCTGTGAACTACACAGTGAATTTTTCTCAAATAAAAACATTAACAAAAATAAACAAAAATAGAAAAAGGAAAGGATAGCAGAGATAACAGGAAGGTCAGCCAGGCTTCCGGTTAGATCATGTAGGACATGAGAAAAATATCATCAATCATCAAGCAGCAACAAATGCTCATGAGGCCTCCGGGTGAAAGAATCCTTCTAGACTATTGGTAGGAGCATAAACCACTACAAACACTATGAAATTCAGGACGGGGATTTCTAAAAATAGTAAAGTAAATTTAAAAAAAAAACTTACTAGAAGTAGATATTCCATTGACCCCAGAGACTCCCCTTCTAGGTATTTCCCCGAAGGAATGAAAGATATCATATAGCACTGATAGAGTCATACCCATGTTTATTGCAGCACAATTCATGATAGTACTTGGAAGAGGCCTGTATGTCCACCAACAGATGACTCTATAAAGACAATGTGCTGTTTATGTACAGTGGCATACCTCTGCCATAGAGAAGGATTAACCTGTCCCGTTTTCAGAAAATGGGTTGCACATTAAAATCATAATTTTAAGAATGATAAATCACGCACACATAGTTAAATATTGAATGAGTATTTTGTATATAAGAAATTAAAAATGTGAAGGAAAAAATAAAAGGCAAATAATTAGAGTTAGATCTTCTGCAAATGGGAAGAAGACCAAGAGATGCAAAGAGGGGTGAAGGGGTGAAAAAGAACTGAAATGTGTTATTTCCATGTACCAACTCCCCATGAGGAATGCAAGTGTTATATACTGTAAGCATGTACTCTTGGAGAAGAAAAATTAAGGAAATAACAGAACCAAAGAAACGTGTGTCAGTGATGATACAAAGTGTTTC
Organism: Octodon degus; assembly: GCF_000260255.1. NCBI lineage: Eukaryota > Metazoa > Chordata > Mammalia > Rodentia > Octodontidae > Octodon > Octodon degus. Next base: position 9,478,252 of record NW_004524634.1, on the reverse strand, counting down.
ACTGAGCAATTCCATTTTCTTAGCTAAGATAGAGAAGACTGCATAGTGTGTTTGCACACACCCGCTCGTGTGTGTGTGTGTGTGTGTGTGTGTGTGTGTGTGTGTGTGTTGGGATATCTTTTACATAGAATAGAGAGGTGATTTAGCAGTTAGACATATACCTTTGAATTTATTTATCTATTTTTTATTTTATTTTATTTTTTGTATTTTAGGGCAGGATCTACAGGGGTTCAGGGGCTCACTACTAGATTGGACTTGCAGTGATTCGCCTGTTTACAGTCTCCCAAGACCTGGGATTAGAGGCATGTACCATCACACCCAATCTTAATCTCCATCTCAGTATGCTCTGTGGGTGGGGCTGGCACAGCAGACCCTGGGATCGAACCCCCAGCCCTTGCACCTGCTTGCAGGTGCTTTAATCCACTAACTCATTTGGCAGGCCCTTATACCTTTGAATTTAAAACCAGAGAGAGAGAGAGAGAGAGAGAGAGAGAGAGAGAGAGAGAGAGAGAGAGAGAGAGAGATTCTGATTCATGATACATTAACTAAAATATGAGAGTTAAGTTTAAGTTCAGAAAATAAAATTAGAGTAGAACACTGGAAGCAAAGTCTTAGAAGACCCAAAGAGTATCATAATGGAGCAGAAAACATGAAGACCTATATTTACATAGCTTAAGAATATAAATCTTTCCAGGTTTAACTGTAGTTCTGTATATAGAAAGAGATAAAAATGTACATTCTTTAAAGATCTTATCAATATGAGCTCAATGTAAACATGACCAATTCTACACATGTGAATCAAACATGAAATTATAAGAAATAAACTTTCTAAAAGTTTAAAAACAGCATGCAAGTATTTTGCTTTAAATTTGTTGTCCCTCAGAGTCCTGTCCTACATCAGTGACAGCAAGCTAAGTTAGAACAGTGGTTGCCTGCAGGATCCAGCTTTTGGTGGTGGTGGTGGTTGTAGTGGTAGTGATGGTGGTGGTTGTGGAGATGATTGTGTGTGTGTGTGCGTGTGCGTGTGCGTGTGCGTGTGTGTGTGTGTGTGTGTGTGTGTGTGTGTGTGTGATCCACTCAGGATTTACGGGGTAGACTTACACTGCCTGCTGACACACTCAGGTGTGGAAGAATGTAAAAGTGCTAACTATACACTGGAGATCATAGAAGTAAGGAGAGTGCATTTTTACATTTTCTCTGTTAATATCTACCTGTATTACATTAAAATAAAAATAGAAAGAATTGTGAAACTATTAATCTTCTTAAACAAAACAGTATAAAATCTAGCTGATTTTTGTTTCAATAGGCTTTTATAGGGCCAGCCTAAGACAGAAATTGAGACTGGGCATGGTGGGGGCACACCTGTAATTGCAGCACTTGGGAGGCTGAAAACAGAAGAATCACTACTAGTCCAATCTATGCAGTGAGACTCTGTAGACCCTGTGGACTCTGTCCTAAATACAAGAAAAAAAGAAAAAAAAATAAGCTCTTATATAGCCAAACCAAAAAGCAGCAAGCATGTCACAGGTTACTACTTGCATATATTATGGCAATGTTAAATAAGTAAAACACAAAAGTAGTCAAAGGTAATAAGTCTATATTGTAATACAATATGATTAAACGTTTGTCTAAAGTGCCACATTATACAAAAATAAACATAACACAAGTATATGAAATCTTTTTAAAATTGCATTGAATGTTGAAGGTTGGTGGAGATGAGGTATATGTCAGGTGCATTTATATGGTGTGAAAGAGTAAAACTATGTTCAAAGCAAAATATTATATATATATATATATATATATATATGAAAAATTCAAACTATGTAGTATCCAGCTTTTGTTTGTGGATATGTTAAAGGAACATAGAAAGAAATGAAGAGCTTCAAATGACAAAATCAAAATAATTTCACCAACAAAATAATGTCAGATAATAAAAGTAAACAATAAATAATAGTACCATTTATTAGGCATTAATAAACCTTATAAACAAATGGAAGAAAACACATAAAACTCTGAAGTAGATTTCCAGATAATTTATGTAGAAATTCCTGCCTACCTGAGGATTATGGAAACCCTAGCCCCTTCTCCCCTAAAAGGTTGATTTCACCTAGGGACTTTATTCTAAAGTATACGGAATGAAAAGTCATTTCCAAATGGGTAAATTTAAAATTGAAGAAAAGTAACACACAATAACTTTATACAAGCCCTCAAGATTAACACCAACAGAGCGAAGCCATATGGGTTGCATGTAACCTTCACATAATATAATAGAAATGGTACCTTATCACAGTGGAGACTGAAAATCATAACTCCCATGTAAGCATGAGACAGTTGTCAGAGCCACAAAGACATTCTGAAAAATACCTAAATTTCCAGTACAGTAACCTAACTTTCCAATCAAGATCCTCAGAAACAAAGAAAATCTAAGAAGTAGAACAACTTTTAAGGAAATAAGGAAATATGATTACTTAATATCACGTGGTGTCGTGGATATGATCCCTAAATAATTTGAAAAAGGCTAAATTCTGAGTCCCATATAGACTTTTCTTAGAGACACTGTGTGAGTATACTTTTCTAATCATGAAGAAGCTATATTTATTTGTGGAAGCAATCAGGTAGGTTTAGGGTATTATGTCTAGGACACTTACATATGTAAATTAAGGATCTTGAGAGGGGATGATAATTTCCAATTGATTAAATGTGTCTGTGTAATAAAAAGATTTTTTGAACACTGCATTTAAAAGTCAGAATTATTTTTGCCCCCATAGAAATAAAAGTGTGTGCATGTATGGAATTGTGTTTCTGTGTGTGTGTGTGTGTGTGTGTGTGTGTGTGTGTGTGTGTGTGTGTGCAGGCAAGTGCATGTGAGCATGACAGAGACAGAGAAAGACAGAGACAAATAGACATAGAGAAAAAGAGAGAGAATGACAGAGAAAGAGAGGGAGGGAACGAGGGAGGTCATTACAGGTGGATTCAAATATATAAATTTATGACCTTTCAATTAAAATGGGTAATTTATATAATCATGCTTATGGCTATAAGAGAATAATATTTCCAGAAAACATATGGTGTTTGCTGTATTTCACTTCTTAATTCATTTAGTCTATTTTCAATTTAATTAATTTATTCCCCATAATTAGAAATCTTAATTGAAAGCTTTGGGCAAACTCATAGAGGAATCAGTTTTGACAAGTTTAGTGGAATTGTCAAATATGCGTTTGTCATCTGAGATCATGTGGACATTCTAGCAAAGCACTAAGTTCTATCCAATGATTAAGTGAATTTTTTTTTTTTAGATAGAGTCTCATTATATAGCTCAGGCTGGCTTGGAGCTTACTTTGTAGCCCGGCATGGTCTCAAACTTGCAATGATCATTCTGCCTCAGACTCCCAAGTGCTGAGATTACAAGCATGTGCCACCACGCCTGGCTATTTTTCTGATTTTATTTGATTTCTGGTCTTTTTTGAGGTAACTATTGGGAATCAAACTCAGGATCTTACCTTGCCAGGCAGGCCTTGTGCCGCTGAGCTATATGCCTGACCCTTTAAGTGATTTTAGCTTAATATTTACTTTAAAAAGATGTTACAAGAGCCTATTTGTAAAAGAAAAGGAAAGATTTTGTAATCAAAGAGTTTTGATTTTTTACTTTACCATCTATTCTATCTTATTTTTCATTAAATTCCAAAAGTAGTTTTTCCATATGCTAATGGTTATTCAGTTTTCACCCAAATAGACTCCCTTGTATCCTACCAGTAAAACTGTTCCCTTATTTTAATTTACATATGACTTTTTATAAGCCTCCATATTTTAAAGGTCCACAAAAAGATACATGGGTATTGAAGAGATTTTCACTAGCTACTGCATTCCACAGTTGCCTTCTCATATCTATTGAGTATATATTTCCATGACTAATTTATTAATAGAGACATCTCTGATACATATGGGCACCAGCAGGCAGTCACTTAACCCAAGGCACTTCTTTTCCTTATCACTTTAACTCATATGAATTTTTTGGCCTAAATGACAAAGTCAGATGACTCCATAATAGGTATTTTGAAAGCAAATAGCTACTGAAACTATTTTCCTTTTAAAAATGAATGAAGGTGAAGAAAACCTATAAGAAGTATAAAATTGTTTTCCATAAGATGAAATACCAGTTTTTTTGAAGTATTTCCTGTGCATTCAGACTTTTGTTCATGAACTCTCTGACTAACCTTCTCAGTTCTAGATTTCTACCTTCTTTCTCTAGTATACTTAGGATTTATGTTTTAGTATTTAGTCATGGTGAGACAAATGGGTCTAATTTAGTCTTTAACATGTGGACAGCCAGATATAATAAAGCACCATTTATTATCTATCTTTCTCCAGGAAACAGGTTTGACTACTTTGTCAAAGACAAAGTAGCTGAATGTGGTTGTATTTGTGTCTGCTTCTTCTAATCTGTTCCATTGATCTTCAAGTCTTTTTTTTCCCCACCAGTACAAGGTTGAATTCATCCCAGTAGCTTTGTAGTATGATTTCAAGTTCAATATTTTGATGCTTCTTTCATTGCAATATGAAATATAACAGCCATTTTTTATTTCCTATCATCTTGTTTGGAAATTCTGTAGCACTTTTATTGTTTATTTTCTTTCTTTAAAATAAAAAAGAAGGGCTGGCCAAATAGCTCAGAGGATTAAAGTGCTTGCAAGCAGGCCCAGGGGCCAGGGGTTCCATCCCCCCTGCTCTCGGGGCATGCTAAGACAGTAATTGAGACTGGATGTGGTGCACCCGTACCTGTAATCCCTGCTCTTGGGAGGCTATAAACAGATGGATCACTATGAATATGACCTAGTAGTGAGACCCTGAACATTCTGTGGACCCTTCTCTAAAATACAAAAAATAAAATAAAAAAAGAAAGCCTATAAGAGTTCCAAACTCCCTCCTTTATGTCTCTTTAGAATCAATTATTTAATGTCCTTGGATCTGCAATCAGTACAATAGCCAACCCCAAGATATTAGAACGTAGGTATCATGAAAAGCCTTCTACTTTGATGAAGTTATTGGATAAGCCCAATAACTCGATTGTATACTTCATAAGTACAAAAAAAGAATTAAGGTCTCACATTCAATATATTCCTGTTAACTTTGATGTAAACTATAGTTATGCAGCTTTATACTGGTGTATTTTACAATGTACATTATATGCAAATGTTGAAATCAAGGTATTTGAATTTTTAAAGTGTAAAATTTTAAGGTTAGTTATAAATTCAAGTTATATATATATATATATATATATATATGAAAAAT
>NW_004524634.1:9468008-9472863 GCF_000260255.1 Octodon degus | reverse complement strand
TTTCTTAACACATTACTGAGTTCTCTTTCACACCATTTGGTTAACAGCACGTGACTTTACAGGCCATTAACCTAAACTGACAGTCCTTAAAAGTTTGATTTTAGACTAACTACCAGCTGCATAAAACCGACAACTGTCAGTAGTAGAATCATTTAAGTGACAGTAACATAATATTATGAAATCAAACTGTTTAACTTTAGAAGAGTCTTCTATTCTGACGTCACTTAATGTGTTGTTTTTAGCATCTTAAATATTAATGTTTTGTTTTCTGAAAGCCATTCATATTTCATATACATAGTTTCCACATTTAAAGTTATTATGCCCTGTTTTTTCTAATGTCTTGCAACTATAGTATTGAGAAATTGTTGTATATTTACAAAATTAATAAAGTGAAGCTGCACAAGTGAAACAGGGATGCCTGTACTCTGACAATGTTTGCATTTATATTCTGAAAAGATCTCCACTAAGTAACTTCCAAAATTTTCATACATGTCATGGGTCCTTTTTCTCCTAATATTGAAAAAGCAATATTCCCATGTAGAGATTTTACAAAGCCCCATAATTTCATGGGCAATTGTATATCTCTTTTGAGTATTTTTGCCAAGTACAAATGAGACCATAGTTCCAAGAGAGACTAACCTTGTAAAATGATTATCATCAAAAGTCAGATATCATTTTCATATTTTTCTGCTGGAAGGTTAAGACCAAGATAAATCAAGAACTATATAACAAGAAATGTAAATTTTGTATCTGATAAGGTCAGTCAAATCCCCTCAGCATTTAACTTGAAACTCTATATCGCATTTTGTAGATACTTTGTGAGTGTCAGCCATGTGGATGTGTCACAGCTATTGCTTGACCACTTTGCTCTGTGTGAAAGCCTGAAAGAATGTTTTCTCTCCATGTGACTCTCCTTAGGCACACTATACATCATCAATCACTTTCTTCTTTGGCCCCATAATCGCCTTGATCAGAAAATTTGAAACACTACCGAGTTACATGACGTTACAGTACAAGTTCTCCTATGTCCTGAGTCCTCACTGACCTTGAAAGGCTAGAGACAGAATGTTGGCTGTCCTTGTAGCCTTTCTTTTTCTCTGATTTTTGGTCTGCAGACTTAGGTTGTTAACTCTCCAGAAGAGAAGCTTATTTTTTACCCTACAACATATGCAGTTCGGTTTAACCTAACTGTCTGAATATCAAACATCTTAGGCATAACATGGAACAGGTATTTTCCATTAAAAATGATATTTTAAACTTAACGTCCCTGCAGAATATGCAGATAAAAATTTAAAAAATAAAAATGTTGAAAAAATATGAATAAACAATTACATAATTTTACACAGAAGTTAAGAAATCTAACCATATACAGCATTGTAGCATAACTATCCTGTGACTTTTTACCTGTCTCTGGTTTTCATTTATTGCCCTTTTTAAAAAAAAATCAAACATTTACTTGAGAGACAGTATGGCAGTAATTGGTATATCATGACAAGTATTACATATTTAGAAGACCAGAATGACAGGCACTCCAAGCATGACCCTACCATTAAACAATGCTATCTTCAGTGCAGCTGCTTAGTTCAGTTATCAGCATATATAGTTAGTTAGGGTGAGAATCTTACCAATTAACTGCTAGTTTCAAAAACATGCTATAGATTCTCAGGATCCTTGCCTTACCCATCTTGTGCATATAAATGTATAGCTTTGCGCCTGTCATGTTTCACAGCTTTTCTCCTCGCCCTCTCCTCATTGTCCAATACTCAAGTTCTCGCTTTCCTTTTAATTGTGTTATACCTTTCTATTTGTATTTCTTCTTTTGAGTTCTTACATTAGAGAGACTATATGGTATTTACACATGTGGGTCTGGTTTATTTCACTTATGAGTATATATTCAAGTGGCATCTACTTAAATATGAAAGCTGAAAACGAAGTATAAAAAGTAAAGCTACATTAATATGCTGAGCTATAAAAAGCTCAAGTCAACAACTTTGGACATTGCCAGTCTGCTGAAAACCCACTACTATTATGGACTACTGGACTTTACTGGGAAATTCTGCTGAACTCAAGCACCTACAATATTTAAATGACAATGGAATTACCTTCTCCGACAAAACTAACCAAAAGGTGGGATAGAAATGAATGACCCTTTTGTATCTGTATACTCAAAATATTTAGGATAGATATACTGCTCCACTCTTTTAATTCAATGAATAGAGAGGTTTTTTATAATAGTATTTGAGACAGGATATCATGTCTGCATCTTGTACAACGAATAACCACTAAGACAACAATATACAATGTATTAATTTCTGTAAATGCGCCAGTAATAAGTTGTGAAACTGCGTCGATATGTTTCTCAATAAAATTATTTTTAAAAAGTCAGATATCAGAGTAAACCTGAACTTCAAAGCCCACAAAATCTAAGATAAATTTATGCTACCTGACAATTTCAGATTTGTCTTGACTAACAATTTTAAATGTAGAAGTCAGAAAAATAAATGGAGATTAAATGCAATGTGTGAAACAAGAACAAATGGACAATTAATGAGCTTCAATTGGCCCACAAAAAAATAAAGTGCTTAACTGTTTAAAACATGACTGAACTTATTACTTCTTTAAGAACATATTTTGCTAAAGAATGTGAATCTCAGTGGTACACACATTTAGTAAATGGAAATATATTTTAAAAATAGTTCATAAAAATAAAGACTTTCTTTCACATAGTAAATTTCCTTAGTAAAAAAAAGACATAGACACCCTTCCTTTTCACTGATTAGAAACTATCTTTTCATTCATTCTTTCTTTCTTTTTCTTTTTCTTTTTTTTTTTTTTTTTTTTTTGTATTTTAGGAAAGAATCTACAGTGTGTTCATGGTTTTACTACTAGATCAGACTTGTAGTGATCCACCTGTTTATAGCCTCCCAAGAGCAGGGATTACAGGATTGTGTGCCACCATGCCCAATCTCAATTGCCCTCTCAGTGCACCCCTGGGATGGGGCCAGTACAGCAGCCCTAGGGATCCAACCCTATCCCCTGCACCTCCTTGCAGGTGCTTTAATCTGCTGAGCTATTTGGCTGGCCCATATCTTTTCATTATTAATAAACATATGTGAGAGAAAATCTGATTGTTGGAAACAATAAAAATAAACTAACAATGTTTAGACAAGATATCATGTCTGCATCTTGTACTATGAGTAACTACCATGAAGACAATATGCGATGTATTAATTATTGTAGCTGCCTTACTAACTTGTTTTGAAACTGTCTCATTGCTATTTCTTTCTCAATAAAGTTAATTTTTAAAAAGCATAAAATATATTTTGTACCAAATGAAGTTTTCATTTTAGAACCTATTTATCATCAAAAAGAACAGTATATGGGAATTAGAAAGTGAATAAATGTGTTAATAACTGACAAATAGCATAGTGAAACCATGAACACCAAGCAATAGTCAAGAAGAGCTACTCTTGAATTTCCTTCCACCCTAAAAGCAATCTTTGGACTGTTTGATCCTCTATTCCAGGTAGATAGAGATATGAATATTTTTTGAGAAATATTTTATACAATATATGACTTTTAAGTGTTCAAAATAGCATAGTAAATGTATGTCCATAGAATATCAAAATATAATGTAGGAAGTATTTCTAATGCCATAAAATAGAGGTGAATGTGAAGAACTACACAGAAAAACTAAAACTTAGCTCTTTAAGAATATAGAAGGTATTTATTTTCTATGTATGCAGTGACTTCCAAGCATACAAATTAATCTGATAAAAATGGAAACAAAGAAAATCTATGATAAGTAGCATATAATGTGACTTAGGAAGAGATAAGTTATCAAGAGAGGGCAAATTGGAAGGCCAGTGGGAACATTTTCCTGGAGAACATATAACTTAAAAGCAATATATACCAACAGGGTCAGCTTTCAAAGTGTACCTTACCTCGATCCCTGCTCTAGTAAGAATTATGGTAACTCTTGCTACACAGTTGTTAGCCTAAGACTTAATTGTGATTTGAATAGATTTTCTTTCAAACATTTTATCACCTTTACTTTAAAAGCTCTCTTCCTTTTCAAAGCTGCACAAAGGATTGGCTCTTCTTTTGTGGGAGAACAGTGATGCTCTTAAGAATTGAAAAGCAAGATCAAACTCATGAGTTTATATTTAAATAGATCACTTCCCACCTGAAAGCTCCCCAGTGACATTCATTGAAGGCAAAGGAAAATTGTCTCCTCTTTCTTGACCTGAAAATTTGTGGAGTGCTCCACTGTGAACCTTTGCAGAAAGTGCAAGTGTGTGTGTGTGTGTGTGTGTGTGTGTGTGTGTGTGTGTGTGTATGACTGCTTTTATAATGTGAAGTTGGAGAAGTTATCCTGTTACCAAAAGTGCACAAAAGAACATTGATTGATCATAATTTTTGCAGTGCAGTGATTAACTTTTAATTTAAAATATTCAAGTTGCTGAGACACGGTTTATTGAAAACAAAACTTAATTAATTCATAAGGAAATAAGAATTATATACAGTAAGTATGGATTATCTTGAAATTGTTATCCATGAGATTCATAACCATAGTCATAAGAAAGAAGGCAGACTGCTTAATTATGTACTTGATATAGGAGCTAAGAAATGCCCTTTTTGTGAAACTTAGATAAAATTTTGTTCTTCACTTACAGTAAAATGACCCTGTTAGTGATGGTTTAGGCAAGCCTAATTTTAGAAGATACTTTCCTAAATTATTTAATAAAATACTAATTTAGAAAATGAAATAATGGGGGCCAGGGAGACGGCTCAGTGGAATAAGCACTTCCCTAGCAAGCACAAGGGCGTGAGTTGAATCCATGGTTCCAAAAAA
>NW_004524634.1:9453627-9467908 GCF_000260255.1 Octodon degus | reverse complement strand
AAGAAAGGAAGAAAGAAAGAAAATGAAATAATGATGCAGAGGAAAGTGAAAGGAAAATTAAATAAATCTCTATCAGTCAGAGTTTTACTAGAAATACAGATATAACATAAGTTGTAAAAAAATTATAAGAAATTATAAGATTGGCTTATGGCCATCAGCTACAGAGTTGGATGAAGAAGCTAGGATAGGGAGTCTGCACCCTGCAGACTGAAGGATTCAGTTCAAAGTCAGTGGTTCAGTTCAGTGTTCCATTCAATTCGGTATCTATCTACACCAGAAGACTGAAGGATCCAAGGCAGAGAGACACCAAGAGTCTACACTAGCTGACTGCAGAGACTAGAGCTCCTCCAAGGAAATGGAAAGCTCTTTCCTTTTAAAAGTTTCTTTTATATCCTTGAAGTGAGGAGTCACTCTAGGGTGGCGCCTCCATGCCCAAAGGTGTGGAATTGCTCAGCCCATTTATTTAAGTTTTTAACTTCTCAAGTTGACACAATATGTCAACCACTCAAAAACTTGTGCAGTTAGAAGGCTTTTTAAAAATCATTTACTTCTCAATTCTCTCTTTTTCTCATACACTGTAAGTCATTTCTCACTTAATATCCATTTGGCCCTAATATCCATTTTATGGTACCTATTGAAAAGAAAAAAGAGTGAATAAAATGACATAAGGAAAGAAATAACACTCATATTACCTTTAGGTTCAGTAATTGCTAACTTGGAGGATAATTTACTTGTATTCAGCAGTGTTAGCCATTGACTTGTTCTTTTCTTCAGTCATTAAATCTATTCTTGCTCCTTTGAAGATATTTATGATAATAAGAAAATAAAATTCTACTAATAAATTATTGAAATTTTCATTGTGATTTTATTAATTCTATAGATCAATTTGGAAAGAATATCTGTCAACAAGATTGTGACTTTCACTCTAAGAAGTTTGTACAGCTCACCAGTAACTTAGGTCTTCAGTTTTTCTTAATATTTTGTGCTTCTCAGATTTTCCATCTTTTCTCGGTTTTATGCTAATATATTTCTATCTTTAAGGAAGAACAACTTAAGAGCTTTTAATAACAACTAATAACAAGGTATTAGGTAGTCTAGATTCCCTTGGTAAAACCTTCAGGCTTTGGAGGATTACATGGATTATACATTAATTAATTAATTGATGAATAAAGCAGGCATAAATTTTGAGTATAACAAAGAATCAGGTAGAGAGAGAACAAGGAAATCTCAGTTAACGTGCTTACTTAGAAATAATGCACCAATCAATAAGTTAGTATGAGGTGAAGACCAACTTAAAATAAAATAATTAACTTTGCTTTTAACAAAAATAACTCCTCTTACTATGGGAAACAGTAAAAGAATTGAACAAAACTAATTTGTATAAAAACAAAATAGAAGAACATATATCTCAACCTATGTTATGCAAGGAATTACAACAACATGGAGTTAAATTTTACACTAATTACAATGAATAATTGAAGTGATTACGGGTGTCCAATTTGCATTTATTATGGATCCAGTCAATTACTGTGCTAAGAATTAAAGGTTAAAGATGGAATAGAATCAAATGAGGTTGCAGCATCTTGGAAAAAATGATAATGCCTTCAAGATCAAAACCACAAATTTTAAAAAAAGGAAAAATTATATGTTTTGTAACCAGAACACTGAATAGATTTTTAGACAAATTATAAGAAAACAGAAACTAAATTATTTTTTTCCTTTTTTGACTGGAGAACAGACAAAATATTAATGCTACTTAGATAGTTATATAACATTGAAAAGACAAAGGCATATTTTGTTGATGATTTTTCACTCATTTTTTTACTTGATTTCATTACTTTATTCTTCTGGATATGCAGTTTTATACTCTACAAATGTGTGCTGATTAAAATGAAAGTTCTGATATTATTAACTATTTATTTCTCTATTATAAACTGCAATGCAATGAACATTCATGTAGGCACGTATGTGTGTGGACTAAGGGGGTTATTTTATAAAAGCAAGTTTTTGGAAATAGAATCTTTAGTCATATATATATTGTTTGGAATGCTTTGGTACTTTTAGCTAGTATCCACTAAAAATACTACCAGGAAAAGCAAATCTAATTTTATTGCACTTACTCGCACTAGGTCTACCAAGTTAACATAGGAATTATAAGACTCTAGGAGAGAAAAATCTGGGGAAGATAGCTGAGAGTCTGAAAACCTAAGTAATGTGGTGTTAAAGTAGCAATTGTAAATTTTATAACTGTATGATAGTGGAATTTATCCTAATGTGGTTTTTGAATTGGTGGGGAAAGTGAAGAATGAGGATTAAATTACATTTCAGGCAGGTTATTCATCTTGGAAAGAAAGCCATGTAGTTAGCACATCACTTGTCTGCCAAAAGCAGATTATTTGCTTATTCCAAATCGTTTAAGATAAGTACTATACTGTTCAGTACAGGAGGAAAAAATCATGCTGTTTTCACTTCTGAATACATATTGACAAGCAACTCTCAATAGTGTTTACATCAATTTAGATTTTCTGTACTTACTCCTTGGAATCTTATTCTTGTGATTGATTATACTTTGTGTCTAGTACATAATGTTTGAAAGAAAGCTTATTGAAAGCCGTACTATGACATGTCACATTACCAAATCTGATTCTTAATGCCTTCATTGTTTTGGTTTTGTTTTTATTTATTTTTTTATGTTTTTTATCCTTTTCACTTTTAGAAAAGAAACTCAGAGCCTCTTGCATGCTAAGCACTGAGTTATGTTTGCTCTTATTCTTACTATGAATTAAAATAATTGTATCAGATAAAAATTTAAGTAACAGGTGATTTTCATTATACATTGCAGAAGTATTTATGAATACACAAACATGCATTAGTCTTCCAGGAAGAAATAATGACAGACACTTAAAAAAAAGAAAAAGAAGTACCCAAGGTTCAGGTAAATATGCCAATTGTCTTCAGTATTTCCATGATAGAATTTGAACTACCAGCAGGAATTAGTGAGCGATGAAGATTTTAGCCAATTTCCAAAGTGAACCAAGTACTGAGTCCTTCACCAAAAGAAGGACTCTTTACAAATAAATGTTAGACACAGTTGGCAGGGTCTTCACAGTGAGCATCTTAGTGTGCCCTGTCACTTCATACCCTTGTCCATAGTGACTGGCAGGAACAGCTGGACGATATTAGATCCAATGGGTCTGATTCACCCAGGCAGAGCTTACCTGGAAGGTATAAAAAGATCTTGTCCTACGTTTCAAAGTCTTTACGAAACATAACCTACGTGGGAGAAATTCCATATCTGTATCCAACTCAGGGAAATATTTTCTAAAGCTCAAAGCGTTTCAGATAATATAATGTAATCTAATTATATATCTTTTAAAAATTGATCTTTCTCAATAACAATATTTATTTCCTTAACACCCAACATTTTCAACATAGAGAAGTTGCAAATATGGGTGCTTTGAGATTGTGAGATAAACATACTACTTAATTTAACTTTTGTGATGCAAAGTAGTGAAATATGAGGTATATTGATTTTTTGCATTTTTAAAATGTTCACTGAAGAAGGCATATAGTGTCAAGTTAATGGTTGCATTTTCTTATTCTATTAACTTTTACGGTAAGCTAGCATTATTTACTAATATTTTGTCTAAGCTTTCTGGACACGGTTTTATCATGAAAATAGGTTTTTCTTGCCACAAAAGAACAGAGCAATTTTAAATTTTTAAAGGAAAATAGACACATCAAAAGAAGTACAGATTCTTGCAATCATATCATCTAATAATGATTTGTAACAGTTTATGTATTAGCTTATGCAGTAAATACTGCTTTGAAAAGTACCAGCAACCTGAAGTAAAGATTTAATAGAACGAAATCTGTACACGGATAGAACTGCAAGGTAGGATGAAGTCACAGACCAAAAGGAAAGGATGCTATATAAAGGAGCATAAAGGGGTCATGCCCACAAACAAGGAACAGAAATAAGGAAAGAATATACTATTGCTGAAGGCTGCATTATTGGCTCAGGGACACAAAGACTAATTCTTTATGCCCCTAATCATTAGTCCTAAGGCCTCTACATTTCCACTTTTCCTATGCCAAGATATTTCACACTTGAAAAATTTTCTTTTCCTTAGGAAAGCAAAATATTTTACACTATTGTAAACAGGAATTTTCTGTGGGCATACTAACTCCTCAATGTGCTTATGTCAAAATTGTGCAATTTTCTAAAAGGCAATAGAAGACTTGACGTTGCTAATAATTTTATAGCTTAAGAAGTTATTGGTTTTCCCAAGTGATAGTGACTATGTTTCCACAGTCTAATAGCTTGTGCAAGGATGAAATTTGTTTTGTCCTTGGCCTACACTGTCATGTACATTATTTGATGTAGCAAATGACACAGATGTGTGATTATTCTTAACTCTAAAAGGCATGGTACAATTGTGCAAAATAAATAGTTTTAGCTAAAGCACAGGCAGTTCAATACATATGTATAATTTCACTATGATGAGTGTGATTACTGTGTGTATCTCAAGGGTACCAATACAATCAATTTTAAGATATTAAAAGCTAAATTATTTGTCTAATGTATTTAACTTGGACTCTTAGTACTTTATGTTTATGATTTGACCACATATACAAATACATATATATAGGGGTTTTTTTTAGAAAAAATGATTTAAATTTTCTTTTTCAGACTTCATTTTCATTATTAATGTACCTATAATCGGCAGGCCGGGGATTGAACCCTGGTCCCGGTCTGCCTAAACAGGAGCTTTAATCTGCTTAGCTATTTGGATGAGTTGGCCTACAGATTTTGAAACCATTGTGCGTAGTGATTTGTGGAAAACTGCTGTCTTGTACACATTGAAAGACAGATGAGTCATTCGCTATGAATTTCTTAGAATTTCTGTATACATATTTACAAGTAGAAGCAGTCTGCTTTTGTCTTGTATTTATATATATTTTCAATTGATAAAATTGTATGTATTTGCTATGTGTAACATAATATTTTGAAGTTTATAGTGTTTTCTTTATTTATTTATTATGTATGTAGTACAGGTTCTACAGGGGCTTACTATGTAGATTGGACTTGTAGTGATTCTCTGGTTGTGAGCTTACCGAGTGTGGGGATTACAGGCACGCACCACCATGCCCAGTCTCAGTTGCCATCTCAGTGCACCCCTGAGATGGGGCTGGCACACCAAGCCGGGGATTGAAGCCCAGCCACGGTGCTCTGCCTAAGCAGATCCTTTAGTCCACTGAGCTATTTGGCTGGCCTTTTTTTTTAAAAGTAATTTTATATAGAAACAAATATCGGGCTGGAGAGATGGCTCAGTGGTCTAAAGCACCTACTTAGAACAAGCTTGGCAAGGCATCAGGGACCGCGGTTCAATCCCCCAGCACCACATGCCAGCCAGCCCCGCCCCCTGGTGGGCTGAGCTGGCCACACACACACACACACACACACACACACACACACACACACCTCTCTCTCTCTCTCTCTCTCTCTCTCTCTCTCTCTCTCTCTCAAATAAATAAAAATAAAATAAATTAAAAAAAAAGAAACAAATATCAATGAGACAGCTTCACAACCGATTACTAGCACATTTTCAATAATTAATACATTGCATATTTGTTGTCTTCATAGTGGTTATTCATTGTATAAGACGCAGACATAATATCCTGTCTCAAACACTATTATAACAAACCTTTCTCTTCATTGAATTAAGAGAATGGAGCTATGTATCTATCCTATTTTGAGTATACAGACACAAAATGGTTGTTAATTTCTATCCCACTTTTTCTTTAATTTTGTCAGAGAGGGGCATTCCATTGTAGTTTAAATAGTGTAGGTGCATGAATTTAGCAAAATATTCCAATATAGTCCAGTAGACCATAATAGTGGTGGGTTTTCCGTAATGCTGGCAATGTCCGAAGTTGCTGACATGAGCTTTGTACAGCTCAGCATATTAATATGGCTTTACTTTTTATACTTCGTATTCATACTATTCTGTTGGATGCTTAAGACCAAGATAAAGTAAGACCTACCTAACAAGAATGTGTAAAATTTGCATTTGATAAAGTCCTTAAATCCCCTCAAGATTTAGCCTGAAACCCCATAACGCAGTTTGTAGATCCTTTGTCAGTGTCAGTGATGTGGATGAGTCACGGCCATTGTTTGACCAATTTGCTCTCTGTGAAAGCCTGAGAGAATGTTTTCTCACCATGTGGCTCTCCTTGTGCACACTTTATATCATCAATCACTTCCCTCTGTGGCCCCATAATCTCCTTGATCAGAAAATTTGGGACAAAACTGAGTTGTAACATGTTAGAGTACAGGTTCTCCTATTTAATGAGTCTTCACTGACCTTGAAAGGCTAGTGCCAAAATGTTCATTGTCTTGCAGCCCTTCTTTTTCTCTAATTTTTGGTCTGCCAACTTAGGTTTCTAACCCTCCAGAAGAGAGGCTTATTATTTTTACCCTACAACATAGGCAGTTGAGCTTAACCTCATTATCTGTCTGGCTGTCAAACATCTTAGACATACCATGGAACAGGCATTTTCTGTCAGGTATTGTTGTGTTAAATTTTGAGTCCCTCCAGTATATGAAGAAAAAAATTAAAAAGATAACAAATATCAAAAAATAAGAATAAGCATTTACACATTTTTACACAGAAATTTAGAAATCTAGCAATATATAGCTTTATACCAGGAGGACAGTCCTGTGATATTTTTTTTTTTTTGTCTCTTGAATTCATTTATTGCCTCTTTTTCAAAAAAAAAAAAACATTTACTTATAAGCAGTATGGCAGTAATTGGTATGTCATGACAAGCAGTATGTAATTAGGAGGCCAAAATGATAGGCATTCCAAACATGACCCTACCCTTACACATTGCTTTGTTCAGTGCAGTTGCTTAGTTCTCAGGTATCAGCATATACAGTTAGTCAGGGTGAGAATCCTACCAATTAACTGCAAGTTTCAACAACATGCTGAAGATTCTCAGGATCAATGCCTTTCCCATCTTGTGCATATAAATGTATGACCCAACCCCTGTCATGTTTCCTAGCTTTTTTCCTTGCCCTCTCTTCATTGTCTATTCCTCAAGTTCTCGCTTTCCTTTTAATTGTGATATAACTTACTATTTTTATTTCTTCCTTTGAGTTCTTATACTAGGGAGGCTATATGATATTTACACATGTGGGTCTGGTTTATTTCACTTATGAGTATATCTTCAAGTGGCATCCACTTATAAACACTTCAAGTTTATCATACTTTATAGCTGAATAGTACTCCATTGTATAATAGTACCACATCTTTTTCATCCATTCTTCGGATGATGGGTGTCTTGTTTGTTTCCAAGATAAGGCTATCACAAATTGTGCTCTGTAAACATAAGTGCACAAATATCACTATGATTTTCAATACCTCTGGGAAGATTCCCAGTAGAGGGATATCTAGTTTGAATGCGATTTCTAGTCCTAGTTTTTTAAGGAGTCTCCATACTGATTCCCATAATGGTTGTACCAATCTACATTCCCCACAGCAGTGGAGAAGGGTTCCTTTTTCTGCCCAGCCTCTCCAACATTTGTTGTTGGGTGACTTCTTTATGATAGCCATTCTTTCTAGGGCAAGATTATATTTCAGTGTTGTTTTAATTTGCATTTCACGGATGACTAGTGATGTGGAGCATTTTTTCATATATTTATTCGCTTCTTTGATTTCTTCTTCTGACAAGTGTGTGTTCTTCTCAGATGACCATTTCTGGACTGGACGTTTAAATTTTGGGGTCCTAGTGTTTTTTTAGTTCTTTACAAATTCTAGAGATAAGACCTTTGAGTGCTTGTAGTCAAGAATTTTTCCAAATTTGTGGGTTGTCTTTTCACTTTGTTGATAATTTCTTTTATATGCAAAAACTTCTCAATAAGTGGAGGTCCCAGTTGTTAATACTTTCAAGTACTACCCATGCTATCTGATGTTTGATTGTTCTTAATACTTTCAAGTATTACCCATGCTATTTGATGTTTGATTATGAACTCTTTGTCTACTGCTATGTCTTTAAGAGTTCTTCCTACTTTCTTTTCCAAGAAATTTAGTGTTTCTATTTTGACATTAGGTCTTTAATCGATTTTTACTTTAGCTTCGTGCATGGTGATAGACCTGGGTGAAGGATTAGTTTTTGGCATGTAGAGAGCCAGTTTTTTCAGCACCATTTGTTAAAGAGTCTATCTTTCTTCTAGCAAACATGGTTAGCCCCTTTATAGAAAATAAGGTGGCTGAGAATGTTTGTAGAGGCATCTGGTCTTCTCTTCTACTCGACTGACACTCAGGTCTGTTTTGTTGTCAGTACCAGGCTGATTTTATCGCAGTAGCTTTGCAGTATAATTTCAAGTCAGGAATTGAAATGCCTCCTGCCTTGTCTTTGTTGCCCAGGATAGCCTTTTCTATTCTAGGCTCTTCTGGTTCCAAATAAATTTTAGGAGTGGCTTCTCTAGGTCTGTGAGATATGCTGATGATAGTTTCATATGGACTGAATAAAATCTGTACAGCAATTTTGGGAATATGGCCATCTTCACAATGTTGGTTCTTCCTATCCAGGAGCATGGAATATCTTTCCATTTTCTGAAATCCTCTAGAGTCTCTTTTTGCAGAGTACTGTAAATTTTCTTGAAAAGATTTTGCCTTCCTTAGTTAGATTAATTCCAAGATATTTCATTTTATGCAATGAAATTGTAAAAGGTATTGTTTCTCTAATTTCTCTCTCAGTGTGCTTATTATTTGTGTAGAGAAATACTATTGACTTTTGAATATTGACTTTGTATCCTGCTATGCTACTGAATTTGCATATCAATTCTAGTAGCTACTTGGTGGAGCTTTTTGGGTCTTCCAAGTAAAGTATCATGTCATCTGCAAATAATGATAATTTAAATTCTTTTTATCTATTCTTATTCATTTTATTTCTCTCTCTCTCGTGTAATGGCTGTAGCTAATGATTACAGAACTATATTGAATAGGAGTGGTGATAGAGGACATCCTTGTCTTGTACTGGAGCTGAGAGTAAAATATTTCAATTTTTCCCTATTTAGAATTATGTTGACCATTGTGTTGTCATAGGTGGCTTTTAACAGATAGAAGTAGAGGCCATGTATTACAATTTTGTGTAGGACTTTGAACATGAATGTGTGTTGGACTTTATAAAAGGCCTTTTCTGTGTCAGTTGAAATAATCATGTGGTTTTTAGATTTGGCTCTGTTGATATAGTGTATTCCACTTATAGATTTGCATATATTGAGCCATTCTCACATCCCTGGGATGAATCCTACCTGGTTATGCTGTATAATCTTCTTGATGATTTGCTGCATTCTGTTAGCTAGGATTTTATTGAGGATTTTTGCATCTATGTTCATGAGGGATATCGACCTGTAGTTCTCTTTTTTACTTGTGTCTTTTCCTGATTTTGATATCAGTATAATACTTACTTCCAGGAATGATTTTGGGAGGAATTCTTCATTTTTAATTTCATTGAAGAGTTTGAAAAGGATAGGGGTTATAAGTTCCATAAATTTTTTGTAGGATTCAGCTGTGAATCCATCAGGACCGGGACTTTTCTTTGATGGTAGTTTTTTGGTTTTTTTTTTTTTTCTTTTTTTGCATTTTATATTGTATTGGCTGTTATTGGGTCATTGAGAATTATTATATCTTCTTGATTCAGTTTTGATAGCTTGTACCTTTCTAGGAATCTGTCTAGTTCTTCTGTGTCTTCTGTAGTGTGAAAGTAAAGATTATCAAAGTAGCTATTGATGAACTTCTGGATTGCCACTGGGTTTGTGGTAATTATGTTCTTTTCTTTCCTTAAGGCTTGGATTAATTTTTTTTTCCTCTTTTTGATGAGGTTAGTTAGGGTCTTATTAATTTTATCTAATCTTTCAAAGAACCAGTTCTTTGATTCATTAATTCTTTGAACTGTTTTCTTCATCTTGATTAAATTAATTTCTGCTCTAATATTTATGATTTCTTCCCATCTTTGGGCTCTGGGTTTGGTATGCTCTTCTTTTTCTAGATGTTGTAGGTGCAACATTAGGGTGTTTATTTGCTCCCATTCTGTTTTTCTAATGTGTGACTTCACAGCTATAAATTTCCCCCTGAGAACTGCTTTCATTGCGTCCCATAAATTCCAATAAGTTGTGCTTGAATTTTCATTGAATTATAGATATTGTTCAGTTTCTTGTTTAATTTCATGTGTGACCCATTGGTTGCTGAGTAGAGTTTTTTTTTTTTTTAATTTCCATGTATTTAGTGGGTTTTTCAGGTTTCTTTTGTCGTTTATTTCCTGTTTCATTGCACTGTGGTCAGATAATATGCATGAGATAATTTCTGTTTTCTTGCATATTCTTATGCATGACCTATGGACCAGTATGTGGTCTATTTTAGAAAAGACTCATGTGCAGCTGAAAAAAAAAATCTATTCAGCTGATTTTGGATGGAACACTCGGTATATGTCCACTAAGTCCATCTGTTTTAAGCTCTTGTTCAGTTCTGTGACTGCTAATTTTTTGTCTGCTTGACCTGTTTCTTTGGGATAAGGGGTGTTAAGGTCTCCTGTTAAGACTGTGGTATTTAATATTAGATTTTTCATGTCCATTAAAATTTGTCTTATACAGTTGGGTGCTCCTGTGTTTGGTGTGTAAACATTTATGAGTTTTACTTCTTCCTCTTGAATTTTTTCCTGAACCAGTATATAGTGGCCTTCTTTATTTCATTTTATCATTCTTGACTTGAAGTTGAGACTGTCTGAGTACAAGATTGCTACCCCTGCTTTTTTCTGAGCTGCTGGGGCATGTAGTATTGTTTTCCATCCTTTGACATTTAGCTTATGAATTTTTTTGTGATTTAAGTGTGTTTCTTATGTACAGCCGATGGTAGGATTTTGTTTCCAAATCCACTGTGCCAGTCTCTTTCTTTTAATTGGTTAATTGTCTATTTACATTAATGGTTATCATTGAGACATATTGACTTATGGTCAACATGTTATTTACCTGATGCTGTTTTCTCCTTTTTTCCTTTTTCTCCTGTTTTTATTTGTTTGCCATATTTAGTGGGTTCTTTGTGTTCTCATTCTTGGAGTTCTGATTATTTTGGTCCCTCTCTAGAACATCTTTTAGTAGTCTGTGTAAAGTTGGGTTTGTCATCATGAAATTCTTTAGTTATTCTTTGTCATGGAAGCATTTCACTTCTTCATCAAACTTGAAAGAGAGTTTTGCAGGGTATAGTAGTTTGGGCGGGAATTCATTTTCATAGAGGACTTGAAGTACTCTGCTTCATGCTCTTCTTGCCTTCATGGTTTGTGAAGATAATTCTGCCATTATTCTGATGGGTTTTTCTTTAAATTTGATCTGTTTCTTTTCTCTAGTGACTTTCAGTATATTATTCTTGTGCGGGATTTCTGGGATCTTGACTATTATATGTCTTGGTGTGTTTTTAATTGGGTGGAAGTTATTTTGAGTTCTGTCTGCTTCGGTTACCTGAATGTCAGATTTTTTTCTCATATTGGGGAAGTTTTCTGCTATTACTTCCGCCTATGTTCTTTTTATATCATTTGTATTGACTCCTTCTTTATCATTGATGTCTTTTAATCTCATGTTGTTCATCTTTGCATCATCTTGCAGGTGATGAATTATTTTTTCCTGCATCCTAGTTGTTTTTATGAGGTCTTTTCTTACCTTTACACTAGCTGGGATGGCATCTTCAAGATCTGAAACTCTATCTTCACTTTCACTCAAATGGTTTTGCAAGCTTGTTATTGGGATTTTAAGTTCCTCTATATCTCTTTGGCTCTGCTTTGTGCGGTTTATTTCTTTCCTGTATTGATTATTTAGGGAATCCATCATTTTTCTAATCTCTTTTATTTTTCTATCTGTATCTTCTTGAGAAGCAGTTAATAATTCTTTTACTACAGAGGGTATTTCTGATCTGATTTCCTCTATATGTTTCTGCATTTGATTCTTTACTTCAGACACTTTTATTTCAGAGATTGCTTTTTTTGTTTCAGAGGTTATTTCTGATCTGTGTTCTTCTATACATTTCTGTAGTTGTTTCTTTACTTCCTCGGCTATTGTTTCAGACATTTCAGCTGGATAATTTCCAATTTCTTCTGTGCTAGTGTCCTCAGCACTTGCTTTCGGTGGGCTCGGGGCTTGAGACTGCACGTTGATCCTGCTCTTTGTCATTTTGCATAGCACTGACCTTTGATCTTTGGTATAGAGTTTTGGTGCTATTATAACCTTAGCAGCTTTTGAAATTTGGGTGCAGGTCTACTAAGATTGAGTTCCTCCAGTTGTTCCTGGCTTGGGTCTGGTTGCTGTACTCAGCTCCTTCCTGCTGTGGTCCTTAGAAGTGAATCTGTTTTGCCCCTCTGGCATAAGGTTCTACTCCTGGATTAATTGGGTGGTTCAGTCCCCTATCCTCCCTGCAGGGACTTCAGCTGCAGAGTTTCTCTCCAAAACTGTATACCAGGCCTAGACTGTGTCTGGAGGGGTCCAGGAGACTTAGGGAAGCATGGGAGCTCTCCCACACACTCACTGGGCCTGATCTTGGGTTAGATGGGAGGGGCAGAGGTTTCCCGAGAGAGTGAGGCAGGAGGGGGTCCAGAGAATGCCTCAGAAGGTCTCACACATGGGGGTAGCCTGGGCTCAAACCAGCACAGGGGAGCATGGTAGCTCTCCCACACACTGGCCAGGCTTGAGCTTAGGCTGGATAGGAGGGGTGGCGGGAAGGGTCCCAAGACTGTGGCAGAAGGTTTCACTCTTGTTTTGTTTTGTTTGCTGTGGAAAGCATACTCATAACCTTGCTCTTGCCAGGCAGGTGCTGTGCCACTGGCCCATATCCTCTGCCACTTGAAATATATAGTTTGTGTTTGTGTTCTGTTGTTCATCAGTTATGTCTGTAGACTAATATTATTGTAACAGTAAAGTACATTTTTAACATTATGATGTTTCCTTTTATACCAAGAACAATAAAAATAACAGAGAAAGTGTATGTTAACTGTCTGGTAAATGTTGGGGAACTTTGCTTTCAGTGAAGAAAATATAGACAGCATCTCATGAATGAAAGAGTTTACAAGCTCAATTTTTGATGGTTTAAAATGTTGTCTAGATAATGTTTATGAACATCAAGTTGTATCTTTAACTGGGTGATAAATTTTCCTTATTTCTATGGATATTTTGGAATTATGAATTTGTATGATAATATGAACATTTTCCTATTATAATTTTAAAAGTATTTTATGAAGTATCTGAATAGTAATAAAATACTGTCAAAAGGGTTCCTTTTTCCCTCTCCAACATTTATTGTTGGTTGATTTCTTTATGATAGCCCTTCATTTTGGGGCGGTGGGAATGTAGACCACCATGTAGAATGGAAATCAGTGTGGAGAATCCTTAGAAAACTAGGACTGGAAATCCCATTTAAATCAACTTTTCCTCTACTTGAAATTTTCCCAGAAGATCTGAAAACATTGTATCATAGTGATATATATGTGCCTATGTTTATAGCAGCACAATTTGTGTTAGCCAAATCTGGGTAATAAACAAGATGCCCGTCACCTGAGGAATGGCTGAGAAAGATGTGGTATTTTTATACAATGGAGTATTACTCAGCTATAAAGAATGATAAACTTGAAACCTTTATATTGAAGTGGATGCCACTTGAAGATATACACATAAGTCAAATAAACCAGACATATATGTGTAAATATCCTACAGTTTCCCTTATATAAGAACTCAAAAGAAGAAATACAAATAGAAAGGTATAATACAACTAACAGGAAAGCAAGAACTTGAGGACTAAATAATTAAGAGAGGGAAAGGAGAAGAGCTAGGAAACATGACAGTGGCAAGCCATACAGTTATATGTCCAAGATGGGTAACGCAATGATCCTGAGAATCTACAGAAGATTTTTGTATCTAGCAGTTAATTGGAAGGATTCTCACCCTGACTAACTATATATACCGACACCTGTGAACTAAGCAACTGCACTGAAGATGGCAATTTGCAGTAGTAGATTCATACTTGGAGTACCTGTCATTCTGGTCTTCTGAATATGGGCTGCTTGTCATGACATGCCAGTTGCTGCTGTGCTGTCTCTCAGGTAGATGATTGTTCAAAAAGAAGGGGGTGGTGAATGAAGGCAGGAGACAGGAAAAGGAAGGTTGTGGTACTGTCCTGCTACAAGGTCATATATGGTTAGATTTTTGGACTTATGTGTAAACATAAGAATTATATAA
>NW_004524634.1:9448453-9453087 GCF_000260255.1 Octodon degus | reverse complement strand
ACAGGATCTCAGGATAAATCCTGAAGGGATGTGACTGACCTTATCAGATCCAAAAGCTACAACTCTTGTTGCAGAGATCTTGCTTTATCTTGGTCTTAACCAACCAATAGAAAAGTATTAAAATGAAATATAAGTAGTAAAGCCATGCTGTTATATTGAGCTGTAGGGGACTCACGTCTACAATTTCTGACATTGCCAGTCAAGCAGAAGACCCAATACTATTATGGACTACTAGACTCTTTTAGAATATTTTGCTGAGTTAACACACCTATAATATTCAAATGACAGAACTAAACAAAAAAAGCGGATGCAGATGAATATCCATTTTGTATCTGTGTATTCAAAATGGTTAGGATAGTTATATAGTTACATTCTCTTAATGAAAAGAGAGATTTGTTCTAATAGTGTTTGTAAATAGTATATCATGTCTGCATTTTGTACAGCAAATAACCTCTAGGAAGAGAGTATGCAATGTGTTAATTATTGAAAGTGTCCTAGAATTTGATGTGAAACTGTCTCATTGATATTTGTTTCTCAATAAATTTATGGAGAAAAAAAAGACACTAAAAAAAGGAATACTGTCACAAGTTGATTATTAGAAATATGTAAGAAATAGCAAATACTGGTAAATTAAATTATATAAACAATTCCATTAATCAAAAAGAAGGCCTAGAAAGACAAAATAGTCTTCTGGAAAAAAAAAAGCATTCATTCAATACGTATATTTAGTCCAATTAGAATTATAAGCAGATTTTTTTATAATGAAATAGGATTTTAAGAACAAAAAGCCAAGAACCAAAATGATATAAATCACTAAAGAACTATGTCCATCTGATCACTCATCAAAGACAACTTTTTATCAAGCAGCAAAATCAGAAGTAATTAACTATCAGGGTGTCAACAATGTAGCTGGTAAGAAATATGCTAAACATTTGGAAAAATGTGAACACAAACATAAGTAAAATTGTAGCAATAGTTAACTACTTGAGGAAGTACACTTTGAATAAATGAGAATACTATGACTTCAAATGTTTCGTTTTCTCTCAAATTATGTTTTAGATAAAAAGTAATGTGTTTGTTTATTTGTTTGTTTTTCGGCAGAACTGTGGCTAGAACTCAGGCCCTTGCGCTTTCCAGGCAAGCACTTATTCTACTGAGCCATCTCCCCCACCCCAAAAAGTAGTATAAATTGGAGTCTAGATGACGATAATAGCCTCATGTTGAATGTGTAGACCTAAAGGGGCAATCCACAAGATGCAGGAAGAACATTTGAGATTTAGGAGAGCAGAATCTTTGGAAAGAGACTCCCTCCACTAAAGAGTATATTTTTCACTCTTGGTTGGAAAAGACAAAATTGCGAACACACACACACTCACATACAAACACGAACGAGTTATAGCATAATACGTTAAATTGCATTAATGCGGGGCCCTCAAATTGTGAGGAACAGTACTGTTGCTATGGGGGCCCGAGGTTGGTCAAACCTAACACAGTGTCCCATTGTCGTTCAGTAGAACAGCTCAATTTCTTTCGTGTTGCTACCATAACACTGAGGAATCCCTCTCAAAAATTTACTCCAATTCATGGGTCAGTCTCCATTTCCTACTCAATAACTTTCTTTACCCCTCCATATATTTACAGAAATGAGACATGAAATAAAATAGTAGATTTAGCTTATTCAATACTGTACCAATCTCTCATTTCTTGAGAGATTCAGAGAGAGAGAGAGAGAGAGAGAGAGAGAGAGAGAGAGAGAGAGAGAGAGACTAAATACCTGTTAAGGAGAAATGTATAAGATAATCAATAGTCTAATACCTCCCCTACTCCTCAAAATTGATTATGTGCCACAAGATAAAAAAGAAAGAAGCAGGAACATATTATAGATCATCATTTTGAAAGGTAGCATTAAATCCCACTCAAAAAGTTAAAAATTTTAAATAAATTACCTGATTTTATATTTATGATAAAGTATTTTGATATACTTTCACAAAGAAAAAGAGTGTAAACCATAGATATCCCTATAAGAATTTTTCTTTCAAATACAACAGTTGTGCATATAGTTTGTTTTCCTTTGTAAACTCACATTTAGAGTTTGAAATCATTTCACCTTGAAAACATGCAAGAATATAATAACAATGTCCTCTGTACCCTTCACCAAGTTCCTTTAGATATGCTCCAAAATGTTTTGTTTATATTTTGATCACTCTCCATTTCTAAATATTGCTGAATAAATATCTTCCAACTACATATATTGTGTGTTATGATCATCACTTTTCCTCATTTTTGAAGATAATTGAAGACATTACACCCTTTACTTTTACACTATTTAATGTGTATTTCCCCAAATAAGAACATTATTTTAAATAACCACAGTAAAATATAAAAATAAAAACACACCGGATTAATTCTAAATGTTATCTGTATCTTAAAATTTCTGTATTTTCTAAAAATTCATGTTCAACTTTCTTTAATTGA
Organism: Octodon degus; assembly: GCF_000260255.1. Lineage (NCBI taxonomy): Eukaryota > Metazoa > Chordata > Mammalia > Rodentia > Octodontidae > Octodon > Octodon degus. The sequence goes on along the minus strand of NW_004524634.1, from coordinate 9,450,612 downwards.
ACTGATAATGCATTCACTTATGCTTTCCACAGCGAGACTCAACATTGCATTCACCTGGGAGGCCTTATAAATCTGTTTGAATCCACAGCAATGCCCAAGCAATTGCAGTTTATCTTCAATAGATTAAGATGTGTTGGCCAGTTATTTTACTGTCACATCCATCCACCGGGAGTTTCCACGTAAATTCAGTGTGCATTCTGGCCTTGTGTACCCTAAAATGATGTTTCCATCAATTTGCATTTTATTAGGAGACACATGAAGATATTGTACCAGTGATCTTCAATATCAGTATTATAGGTTATCATTATGTCATTAACGCAATGTCCACGTTCTCTTTTCAAATGTGAAAGTAATTTTTAATTTCATGTTTCAGTTAGGATCAACAGATGATTTTGAAGTTTATTATTTATTTCATATCTATTTCTTTCCATTAGTTTAAAAGAGTTGCCAGGTTTGTTAATAAAATTTTAACTTCAATATTTTGAAACAAAAATAGATAAATTAATTAATCATATAATTCCACATTCATGAAATAGAATGCTATTACCATAGAAAACATGACATAAATATGCACTATGTAAATTTCATGTAAATTTATATTTAGATACATTCAATATTGTTTTATATGAAATGGTTCTGGTACCCTTAAACATACAACTTTAGTGCTATTTCTATCCATCTAAATACCTATCAATCACAAAATTTTTACTATGTCTATGATTCATGTTTTATGGAAAGTCATCTTGTAATCAAAAAGGATGTCACTTTTTGTTTAGATTGGATCCTTTCAGACAGGAATATGCATTTGAGGATAGTTCATGGCTTTCCATACCTATACAACACATTTTACTGTTAGTACCCAGCTGGTTATGTGGGCTGTTTATCCACTTACCTACTGTGGAATGTTTTTGTTGCTTCCACATTTTGGCAGCCATTATAAGGCTATTGTGTCCATTACTGTGAAGGGGTTTGAATCATATAGTCAGTGGATGTTTAAAAATAATAAAAAGAATTCTTTGCCGCTTAATAGTTCTACGTGCAATGATTGGAAGTTCTTTTCTCTGCTTCTTCATCAGGTTTTGTTATCCTTAGTGTGCTTGTTTTCGGTCATTGTAACAGATCCAATAGTAATACAATGCTGTTGTTATAATTTGTATGCCCTTTATAACATATGTTACAGAGAAACTTTTACTTTCCAACTATATGTCTTCTATGCTGGGTTGCCTGCTAAGATTTTTAGCCCTTTTTAAAACTCAGGTTGTTAATCTTCTTCCTATCTAGTTTTAAGAGTACTTCATGCAGTTTTAGAAGCTGTACTTTTATTAGACACGTCTTTCAAAGATTTTGCCCCAGTAGATGGCTTGTCCTCTCATCTCTTGACAGTATCTTTCCTGGAGAACATTTTGTTTAAAACTTTTAGGAAGTTCATCTTGCTCATTCTTTATCTCAAGATTACGTTTTCATTGTTATAACAAAAGTCATTACTGACCCCAAGGTTGTGAAGATTTTCCTCAATGATATTTTCTAAGTTTTGTAAGTTTGAATTTTAAATTTATTTTGTGGTCCACGTTGAGTTAAATTTTGTGTTAACTGTGTAAGATTTTTATCTACATTCATTTTCCCATTACCCTACAAATAGTCAAATATACCAGCAATATTTGTGGATATTTTTCCATTGTTATGACAGCTTTTTGACAATGTTTGGATTATAAAACATTTGTGGGGCAATTTCTAATTTTTCTATTCTGTTGAATTCTATTGCTATTCTTTAATCTCCATGTTCATTCTTTAAGAAATACCACAGTGGTTTACTGTAACCATCCAAGTTGGAAAGTGAAAGTATTTTGTTCTCCCTGTCTGTCATTCTTGGGTTGGTTCATTGGGGTCTTTTTCATTTCCATATAAATTGTACAATATTCACAAAATCACGTGCTACAATTTTGATTGTGATTGCCCTGCATCTATAGATTAAATATGGTAAAACTGATATCCTTATAAAATTAATAATACTGACTCCTAGCTATGAACATATCATATTTCTTTATATACCCAGTTCTTTAACAGTTTTCATCAGAATTATGTAGTCTTACGCATCTAGACTTTATCAAAATTTCATTAGATTCACAGCTAATTATTTCACTTGGGGAAGTGCAAGTATA
>NW_004524634.1:9426030-9448342 GCF_000260255.1 Octodon degus | reverse complement strand
CCAGCTCTGGGATTACAGTTGTATGCCACCACTTCCAGTCTCAGTTGCCAGTTCAGCATGCCTGGTGGACAAGGCTGACACAGCATATGGTGACAGGGTTCAAACCCTTGTCCCTGTGCTTGTCTAAGAAGGAACTTAGTCTGCTGCACTATCTCGCCAGACCTGTAAACATTATTATAATAAAATACCTGAGCTAATTATCATAAAGACAAAGCCCTGGAGCAAGAAGCATACTTTAGGTCTATATTTAGAACAGTATGGAATGACAGAAGATTCCCACTAGACCTACTTGCTAATGGCTACATGACCACTCAGCAGTGTCATTCTGGGGACCAAACCTTTGTCTCATGGACCTTTGAAGGTCATACATCTAATCCATAACCATATATAGAGAGACACAAAAAGCTTATTGAAACACATCACTTAATCAAAAGGAAAAAGATACTCTCAATATTACTCCATATTCTATTCTAGAAAGACCTTGAAAGGTCTATTTGTAGAAGCAGATTTAATTTTGAAACCTCAATGAACTTCTCTCAAGTAATTTAAATGACTAGCTATACCTAGTGTGTAAAAATAGGCAAATGGATTTTGAGGGTAGTAGAATCAAACTACTTCTGTCAAATACAGTTTCTGGAAATGCTGACAACTGTGAAATTTGTTTTGTGTGCAAACATTCTCTATTGATGGTGTTTTCCCTTTAAATAAAAATGCATTTATTCTTTCAAAATATTTTACTGACTTAAATAATTGCAAAAAGAATCTCCTTGGATTACTTTTTTAAAAATTATAGCTCTCTGCTTCATATTCCCTTCAGAAATAGGATGTCTGAGAGGTGTGCTTATAAATATATTCATTTTTTTTAAAAAAAACTTTTAAAACTATAAATAAAAAGTTCAAGCAGTCAATCAATGTTTTAGAGTGCCAAGTCTTTGCAGAGGGTAGGTACAGAAAAGATAATGAGGGAATTTTAATGAATTATTTTATTTCCATGCTAAATAGAAAATGTTGCTTTTACAATGCCTTCAGCATACATATCTTTTCTCATTTTTTTTCTTCATCTTTCAGCACCAGATCCTGGAACAGAGCCCTGAATCTAGGAAGAGTTTACTTTGTGTAGGACTTATACATAACATTCCCAACCCTGCTAAAGACTGCAGTTTAAGAGAAAAGAAGTAATTTAATGTAAACAAATAATGGATACATACAGTATTCAGCAAAGAAAGTATATCGCAAGTCTTTATATTTAGTGATTGCAGAATTTCTATAAAAGGCAATTGCTTCTCAGAACTTAGGATATTTATTTTCGGAATGTTTAGCACTACCCTAAGATACAGAGCTTTAGAGTGAACTTTCAAAACAGGAAGGAAGAAATTAACTTAAAGCTATGTTTTCTCCATGTCTGAGTCCTTTCACACTGCTGCCAGACCTTACCACAACTTCCAAGCAACTGAAAACTGTTCAGGAGATTTTTCCTTCATATGGAAGTTGTTGCTGGTCTCTAAGGAGAAGCATTTCCTTATTTTGTGTGAAATTGTTACTGTCTCTGGGGTTAAAGGAAAGCAGAATGTGTCCTTTCCTTTTTTAAATATGTATAGTAAATGTCATCAAGTTTTTTCATATAATAATGCCATATCATAAAATAAAATCATAAATATTCCCAAATCATGGGAAATCTAAAGCATAGATACCCAAATTTTTTATTTTGGTTTTGTAATTTTCTGAGATTCATAGAAATCTGAAAGAGAGGTTAGACAAGCATATTGAAAATGAAACACTTAATGTTTTTATTGATATTTTTCTCTGTCCCTGAGGACATGTAATTATGGTGATAGGACTATTAGCCCTGTTTGCATAAAAGCTAATATTATGAGTTAAAGTGTCCCCTGAAGCACATATAAATTTCTACTGCCCTCCTTCCCATTTTCACCTAGCATCATCTACCCAGTCTCTCTCTGTCTCTGTCTCTCTGTCTCTGTCTTTCTGTCTCTCTGTGTCTGTCTGTCTGTCTGTCTGTCTGTCTGTCTGTCTGTCTCTCTCTCTCTCTCTCTTTCTCTCTCTCGCTCTCTCACTCTCTCTCTGCTTCACTCTGTCCCTCTGTCTCTTCCTTTGTACTCTACCATTGAAATCAGAGCTAACATAACTTAGTTCTGGGTTCATGGTGCTCCAGAATGTCAGTTCTCCTTCATATTTTTTTTTCAGAACTGGGGATTGAATTCAGGCCCTTGTGCTTGCCAGGGAAGCACTTGTTCTACTGAGTTTAACTTCCTGGCCATCTTCTTCAAATTACTGAGCTCCTCCAAAATAAAATAGGCACAGAATGCAAACTTAGAGAATAGTCCACATATGACTGCCCTCATTTCTGATCCTAACTGTAACCTCAGGCTTTCTCAATGTCACCCTATTTCATAACTCTAAGAAAACTTTAAGAATACTGCTGCTGTACCAATACTATACTTATGGATAAGGATTGTTAGAGAAAAAAAGATACCAGTTAGAATCAGCAAAAGGAAGAGGCCCATAGGAAGTACAGGAGAGTTTAAATTCCAAATTTTTATTTTTCTTGGCAGTTAATTCCTGACTTCTACCTGTAAAACAAACCTGGGCTACTGTCAACATGAGAAGTTCTCCTCAGCATCAGTGTCCGATTTTGGGGAAACTTCATTATGTAGACATGACTGACTACTGTCCACCGTGCTGAACACTGTCTCTGTAAGAGCTGAAGTCTCATGACCTGAATACTAAAAGTCATGATTGGGTTTCTGTCATAGTTAGTCCCTGTTCTAAGATTACAAGTGCATTCATACTCAAAGTCCTCTCATTGTAAAACATCAGCTGTGTTCAGAAAGTCCATTAGGAAATAAAAAAGGCTCTTATTAATTAGAAATTTAAAAGATCTAGAAAAGGAATAAGGGTCATCTCCCAATTTTCCTTTCTTTTTAAATCTCTCTAGTGTCTCCCTGTCTCTATCTCCCCCACATTACTTTTATTCTTACATGTCTGCATTAATATTGTATAAGAATATGACCTGAATAATTTGCTCTAAATATGCTCCCTGGAGAAATGACATCAGCATGTCCTGGAAGTTTCCTGGAAAGGAAAATTTCTACAGCTAGCATTAGACTCACTGAGTCAGAAACCCCTGAGGGAGAGTCAAGGTGATCTGAACTCAATAAACCATACAAGTTAATTTCATTGATCCTCAAATTTCAATCCAATATTCTAATCTCACAATCATTGACAGTGAGAGAACAAGAAAGAGATGGGAGAATTTAAGAGCTTTTTCAGAGGAGTGCTTTTGCTGAGAAAGTCAGTAAGTTGTATTTCTATATCTATTTGCACCTTAAAATTTATATTAAGTTCTCTACATTAGCATCAAATTTGAGGTGTAACATGCTCATTCATTTTTCCTTTCAGTTTGCTGCAGCTGAAAACAACTCTGAATTTACATTAGTTATAATCATGAAAAAATTATAGAGAAATATTTAAGGAAATAAAATTCATCAATTTCAGCCTTGTAGTGAGTGTTTTTGTTTCACCAATTAAAAACAAAGACCATTTTTTCACAAGTGGTAAACTTGCATCATATTCTGAAACAGGGGACAATGTTCCAAATAGTCCAGCTCCAAAGCATTCAGCATAGGGGTTTCTGATATGAAAGCTGACAGTTTGTAATGTAAGGTTTAATTAAATTGGGCACTGCTATAATTAAAGGTTTTGAGTTATTAATGCATCACTCTGGCAAACATTTAATTTTTATCTCTCTAGTGAAACCCTTATTAAAATGGGATATTAGGACAGTTAAACAGAATTTGCTGCAGAAATGGTGTGAATTTTCAGATGTAATTCAACAAAATACACTGCAGGAATTGTTGTGCTTATAAATAAAAGGAAAACTTCTAGAAGCTCAAGAAAGTGCATACTATCTGAGTTAAGACAACAATTTCAATTTTAAAAAATCTTATATCAGGAATAGCAAAAAGTAATAATGAAAAAGAATTATTCCCAATGCTTAGTGTTGGATATCTGTCTATGTTTCCTCCGAAACAAGTTGGCACCTTTGGCTGTTATAATTATTCCTGAAGTTCAGGGCTCTGCAGTATCACATAGAATCTTAGGTTTGCTTTTATATATTCCTTTTGCACCTACAAAATGGATGGACACTGCCTTTAAGTAGTGATTCCAGCTGCTCTAAGTACTAATATTAATTAAAATATCATCTCTATTCATCTATCACTAGTTCTAGATGGTTTCCTTGAATACTTTCCTTTGCCAACAGCCTACCCAAATTCACTGATTCTGTGAGCTCCTCACTTATAGGGTCTAAAATCTAGAGAGAATTTTAAGTAACACTAGTTTCAGAATTCTGCCTGCTAAAGAAAGCAAAGCTAGAGTTAAATTTAACTGGTAAATACTACATATAATTTGAAAGACTTAAATTATATGATAGTATACTGCAAATCATGAAGATTCCTATAATTAAGAAATACAGGAAATTTTATTTCAACACTTGTGAAATTAAACTTACAGTAGGGTTTTGCCCTCTGTCCACAACACCATTCCACAGATCACACACTGGAAAGTACGGTTGTCTTGAGAAAGTTCCTCTTTTTGTCATTTACAGGCATCCCTTACAAATCTACCCTGGTTCCCTTATTTGCTAATGATGAAGCTTAGAGAAATAAAATGTGTAAAGATTCGGTTTCCCATCTTTACAATAAGTTTGATACTATGCTCCTTGCTTGTTGTGAAGAGTAAATAAACATTGTGTTCAGAATCCTGATAGATTTCTCAGTGCAGCTAAAAAGTTCATTTTTATTTCACCATGCCTCACTTGGACAGCAGTGAGTGATGGATTCTGAGTTCCCCAGAGCTTTCCTGCTCTCTCTCGCAGCGTCTTTGAGGCCCTCTCAGCGTGCCTTAGGTGATGGTGGTAACGTAAAAATGTGGCTTAGAATTCTCAGAGCACTTAAAGGTAGTGTAGAATAATTTGCTAAATATTTCTCTCCTGGGTGTGTCTAGGCAGACTTTATACAGGAGTACTGCCTGAGACTCATTCATAGTAGGTCCTTTTTAATTAAAAGATATTTTGAATAATAAAAGAATGTGTAGGTGTCCATGATATAAATATCACAGGTATGGGATTGATAAAATATTGGCAGGAAGAGAGATTTAAGTACAATGAAAGGGCTGGTAGCATATATGCATGGAAATGTCGCCTACCTAGCGGTAGGAATTTTAAGAGAACCAGTTATGTTCATCCACACGGCAGGAAGAAGTAAAGTCTAAGTCAGATATGTAGTGTGAATCGTTGCTTTAAGACTACTCATTATGGATACTTGAAGAGAGATAATAACAGAATTTGCTGACTAAAATCCTTTTTTTCTTTAGGGGCAGAAGTGAGAAGAAAATATTTAGCAGCTAGTCTGTGGTACTCTTGTGGGAAATGTAAATGTTCTGTGTAAAGATACATTGGCGGTGTCAGGTATATGTCACTCTTCTCAAAAACACAGTCACAGTCTACATCACTCCTCTTGTTAACATGCTAGTGGTAAAGAACGGAATGTCTCTCTCTCTCTTTTCTTAAGTAAATGATGTTAGAGGGAAATATCAAACATCGGTCAAGTTTCATTATAAATAAAACTGGAATTATAGATTTATAAAATGTGACTAGCTAGACACTAGGAGACAATTCACATTTTTGGAACAGAGAATGAAACTCAGAGAGCCCTGCAATGAAAACAGCTGTTTGATTTTGCTCTGCTTGCTTGTTTGTTGTTTACATTTTTCAGTACAGGGATACACTCCAAGGCTTTCATGTGGAGCTACGTCTACAGCTCTTTAGTATTGTTGTTTTAAAATTTGAGCCATGTTCTCTCCAAAGTGGGATACAAACATGCAACATATCCGCTTCATCCTCTTATGTGCTGGGATTACAAGTTCGTGCCACGACAGCCACTTGAAACAGGTTCTTTATAAGGTTGTTTTCGCATCCATCATGTAGAATTTAACTGTTAATCTAGTATCTATCAAGAAAGGCTCTAATACAAAAGACATTTCTTGGAAATTGTGATTTATAGTTATTGTTTCTTCAGAAGGAAATCAGAGTTTTGTACTTACTTAGCATTGGAATTGCCAAAGAAGCTTGGTTTCAGGTTAAAAACATGATCATTTCAATGAGCCTCTTTAAACCATTTAACCCCTTGGTGTCAATAGAAGACGATTTCAAATCCCTTAGCTTTTTTGTTTTTGTTTTCTTTTTGTATTTTAGGGCAGGATCTACAGGGTGTTCAGGGTCTCACTACTAGATCGAACTCATAGTGTTCCTCCTGTTTACAGCCTCTCAAGAGCTGGGATTACAGGCATGCGCCACCACGACCATTCTTAATTGCCCTCTAGCACGCCCTGGGGTAGGGAGGCAGCATGGCAGAACCGGGAATCAAAGCCCTGGCCCCTTCACCTGCTTGCAGGCGCTTTAATCCGCTGAGCTACTTGGCCGGCCCTTACCACTCTTTTTGCTTTATTTTGCCTCTTTTAACTTCCAGCACCCTTGTCCAAATGGACTCCTGAGGTCACATTTAGTGCAATGTGCTTTCAACGTACCACCCATCAGAATCTGAATGTGAAGCTTTCCTTTCTTTTCCCAGCTCTCATGCAATTGTCAAGCTCCATAAAGTTTTAAAACAGCTATCACAGGCTCCATTTTTTTATAGACTCCAATTAGACAGTAATGGTTTCACCCAGAATGTGGTTTGTGCCAAGAACTTTATCATTCAGATACTGTAGAGGAATAAGACCCTGGAAAAGTGAAATTAACATATTTTTACACCTCAAGAGGTGATGGATGGTAAGTGATTTTAGTACTGGATAATCATATTTAAACAATTTTCCAAAAAAGATGAATATAAGGATTCTATCTAATGCTCATTTTAAACATTCCAACACTTCAAATGTGGAAAAAAAATAATTGTGCTATTTATACAGGACTTAAAACAGAAATTGTTAATAAAGAGATTATATATGCTCAAGTTTGCTAGATGGGGAAATATTCTTTCACTCCTTGAGCTTTCTCCAAAATATCTGTGATTGTGGCTATATTTATCATCCTGATAAAATTACATATTTCAAAAAAGTGTAATGCAGTATCTTTCTTAGTCTCTATTTAAATGCAAATTTTGAGTTTCTTTCTGTCATAAAAAGTTTTTATTTTCAGAAAAAAAGAGGCATGTGAGTATTAATGCTGATGGCCTCTTTGTCCCACTACAAGGCTTGTCATTAAGGTCCAAGAGCAAGAGATTTGTTTACCTTTGGGGAGGGATCAAAAGATAGATTCATTGGAAAACATATAAATCTTCATGGTAGTATACTTATTAAGGCATAAAGAAGGAATAAAAATATTCTCCCTTAAGAAACCCCATTCTACTTTACAACAAAATATAAAGTAAAATAGTCTTAGAGACTGCAGTTTCCTGTAGGGGAAAGATATGCAATTTTATAAGGCTTTCCACTACAGTGTAAAAAAACTATAAGTAGGTCTGTAAAGTTTAAAATTTAGAATTATATTTTAAGCCTTGTTCCAGTAAAGTGAATATTTAGCCTTGAGTACCATCTCACTTCATGATGTTCAGTCCCTGCTACCTTTCCCTGGTTTTATTCAGGTAGTACAAGTCTCTCCCCACATTTTTAGAAATTCTGCAGTTCCTGAAAGGTGGGTTCTAACCAAACAGGCAAGTGAAGCAGTACCTCACTCTTCCTGATTTAAATACAAATAGGAGAGATATGAGCTAGATACAGTTATTTCCTAATCCAAGGGAAAATATTTTGAAGACCTCAGTGCAACTTTTCAGAGCTGATGAAGGAGAAGGGAACAAGGAGAAAGAAATATTGTGTGGACTTCAGGAAGACATTATCCATTTGTCGTTTAAGGTAGAAAAATGTATACACGGTTAGAGAGATAACTCAGTGGAATAAGCACCTATCTGGCAAGCTCAAGGTCCCAAGTTCGATCGCTGGTCCAGAACTGCATGAGGTGGCACACAGCTGTAGTCCCAGCACTGGGGAGAGTGAAGAAGGATCACTAGGGGTCCAAACTGCATAGCAAGACCCTTTGTCCAAAATATTTTTTTAAATGTATACATCTGAGAATACTTAAAAAGATGTACTTTGCACATATTAAATATAAGACTATAAATTAAATTATAAAACATTTTACCTTGTACAGTAATTGTGAAGCTATTATAAGAGCCTTCAAAGGTTAAAAAGAGATTGGTTGGGTCAAGTCAGGAAATGCAGTGAATGAAACTGAACATAATTCTACCTTTTGGGATAATGATGAGCACAGTACTCAATGATTTGTAAAAAGATAGGGCAGATTGCAAAACTTAGTAATTCATTCCTTATCATGTTATTCATTTTTTCTCTAAAGCTGATGATACTGATAACATTTATCACTATACAAGGAGAAGAGCACCACTTTTCCTTCATCCTAATGCCAGATAGAAAACTTACCAAGTTCAAGCTAAGGCTAAGGAAATGATTTTGTGTGTAAAACGTTGGATTCTCAATTATGGTATTTTCACATGCAATCTTTTATTTCCTGAAGATATGAAATGAATGCTTCAATAGTGTCCTTTTCTGCATTTGTCAGGTGTGGTAAAATGGTTTGCCTGAATTTTTTCATTTGAAATTCTTGAAAATTGGAAATGTAAATCATCCCTGCAGCAGATCTTCAAAATATATCTGAATTTTCTTTCTTATATCCATCTCTCTTCCATTGTTTATATTCACCAGGTTTGATACATCTCCCTTTCAGAATAGCTAAGTGAGTAGTGTGGTTCAACAGATAGACTTCTCCGCATGCAGTGACACAAGGGCTGTGCAAGGTGAACCTTCAGATCCTCTAAGCTCAAAATCATCATTACTTGTATCTACACATCTATAGGAAAAGTGTTTACGTAGAAAATCTCACTTTTACATTAGGGAAGTGGGCACAATGTCAGTGCAGCTGAAATCATCTCTGTAACTGACTAAGCTATTCAAATTACATCTAGAAGTTTACAAGGTTTTAGGCTTTTCCTCCATGCTCTTCTTTTCTACCTTCATGTTTCTCTACATGGAAAATTACCTGTTGTCTGAAGGCAGAGCAGAAACACATGAAAACAGAAATGATGTTTTTGTTGAAGTCCTATATGTCTTCCTTTGGTTTCTAAAAGGTACTTCTTAAGATTAAAATTCACATTTTAAGTACACTGTTTTTGTTTGTCTTATTAGTGTGCTATTTTTTTTCTTTGTCTCTCTGTCTACTTACATTCTCTTTTCATTAGAGTCTTGAGGGGAGTGAAAGACAAATGAACTGTGAATTCAATGCACAATGGCTCGCTCCCTCGGTCATTGGAGAAGTGGCTTTAGAATGGTTCTTGGGCAACACTATTGACATGTTCGAAGACACATTACAATTAGAAAAGAGACAGAATGATGATACAAAAGTGTACAAATTAAGTCACTGTTTTATTTATTTTTTCTTAAGGATAAATTGATTTTGAAACCAGAGACTCAATATTGAGGAAACATGAAAAGACTTCAGGAATGTAGGGTTGCAGGGTTTTTAAAGACTTTTTCTAACTACTTGCTCTGATTTGGGAGATAAAGCTCCCACATTGGTTAAGTGAGAATTGCTCTTCACCAATCTTCCCATTGGAGACAGAGACAGGCAAAGGAACTGTTGGCGCCTCTCATTTATCATCACTTGAAAACATGTCACCTGCCTGATGCACAGATTCAAATGTAAAGTGCAGCTTTTAGATCTTAAATTAATTACATAATATTTGGGAACTAGGAGATCAAATTTAAAGTGAGTATGTGCTCAAACCAAATTGACCTTGAGGGCCCTGTGATGCTGATTAGTGAAAACTGGATTTGGACAAAATATATCAAAGTAATGCAACTAAACGTGTAAACCATGAGAACTAAAGGATTTTCATCCAAGTCACCCCATTGGTTAATATTTTTTATAATAAATTCAAATGAACTCACTGTCCAATTAATTGGCTGACAAGTATCATGTGAACGAAATTCATAAACGAAGATATTATTCCCTTTTAATTATGGGTGCTATAGATTACATATGGGCAATCTGAGACTAATACTACATCACAGAAAAGAAGCCAGATATTTTTAAAGAATAGAACCACTTCTAGGCATTTCTAGTGTTTCTGTCCTATGTCTCCTTAAAAGGAGAGAATGGGAGTAAGGAAACTTGGTTAATTAATTTTGTGTGTTTATTCATTCATGCCATTGCATATTGTGATTAAGATACCCTGTTCTTGATTCTCCAAAATGCATATTCCAATGTGAGAAAATAAGTAAAAAATAATTGACCAATATTTCTAAATATTCCTTTCAGATTTCTTAAAATATTTGCCTTAGAATTTTCCTTTCTTTCTTTTTTTATTTATGTGTTTAGTATGGGGTCTCTCTATGAGGTTCAGATTCATAGTGATCCTCCTGTTTTCAGCCTCCCCAGCACTGGGATTACAGGTTTGCATCACCACTCCAGGTCAGCTCAGCACACCCCAGGGGTGGGGCCAACGAGGAATGCAGGTCCTGGGATCAAACCCTGGTCTTTGCACTTGCCTAAGCAGGCGCTTAGTCCACTGAACTATCTCACCAGCCCTACTCTTTTATTTCCATTTCATTAAAATCTTCCAAATACAATTTCCTTCTAAGACTTCCAATGTGCATTATATGGAAAAGTATACTCAGATTATTTCATGGAAATTAATTTTGAATTTAAATCTTGCATTTTATTGCTCTTATTTAAGCCTGTCTACAAGGAATTTGCTCTTACTTTCCTCATTTTTTTGTACAAATAAATTATATCATGACCTTTACTTCACTAATCAGTGCCACTTAAGAGTAGAACATTTCTGAGCTATGGTGTTGAGGACTTGTGGAAAGTAATATTTTGAATTTATACAATGTCTGAATTACTGTGTAAGTGGAATTATTCAGGATCAAAAATATGGTTGTTACATTAATTTCATTACACCAGGGCTCACTTTTAACTTGATAGCAGCCTGTGGTGTACAGAGAAAAAAGTCAGTCTAACGATGGGCAGGAATTTTACAAAGAAAATAAAACAGCTCTGAAACTTTCTCGTGTATCAAGTTATTATGTTTCCTTTAGGAGAAGACACTGGGTACAAGGGCTTAATGACTCTAAACAGGGAAATAGCAGTCTGTCTATAACCTTTATTCTGGCTTGCAAAGGAAAATGGAATTTCAAAGAAAAATGAAATTCTTCCTTATACATTGAAATTAGACAATCGAGTTTTTTTTTTTTTTGGGGGGGGGAGGACTGGGGATTGAACTCAGGCCCTTGCGCTTGCCATGGAAGCACTTATTCCACTGAGCCATCTCCTTGGCCCAAACAATTGATTTTTAATTTTAGTAAAAATTAAAAATGACCTTCTTTATAAAAAAAAACAAAAATTAATAAAAAAATCTGTGTTTTCTATTTTGAATACTTTTGGAAAAGTAAATGTAGATATTGTCCTGTTGAACTTTGCATGCCTGCCAAGGTTGTGTCTTTCCTGGTAGCTGAAGAACAGAATCAATTGCACTACACATCAAAAAATCCAAAGCAATAGAGTATTAACAATCTGTCATATATGGCATCTATCATTAAGTTTAAGATTAATGTGTGTGAGTGTGTGTATGTGTGAGAGTGTGTGTGTGTGTGTGTGTGTGTGTGCGTGTGCTCTATTTGATACTGTAAACAGCACTCAGCTGTAGTTATTCTGTAAAATTTCAGTCTCACTGGAGCTCTAGGTGTATGTCAGTTGCATTGGTTGGGGGCTAGCAGTACCAGAATGTTGGCTCTAGTTATTCTCTATGACATTAAACACTGTCATCAATGACCCAGTCGTGCCATATTTCTGGAAAATAAGCCAAGAAAAAAGAAACACAAAGTGGTCTTAAACTCAGATAAAATTAAATTAAGAACCACAAAGCTGAGTCCTCAAGGACACCTGAGAGTCAAGGTAACACAAGTAGTGTAAAAGAAAAGCAATATAGGAAAGAGCAAACAGATAAATAGTTTATTTTTTCCCCTCTTCGAAGCAAGTACTTTGTTATAGACATGTTTTATAACTTACTGGTTATTTCTTTTCTCAATTAATTGCACAACTCAATGCTTTTTTCTTAATGCATTTTTCTTCTTCATGCTCTTCAACTTTCCATTATATTCCTTTGCCTTTCAGGAATGTATCACCTCGTACAGTGTTAGTTTGAGACTTTTCCTTGGGATTTGTTTGTTGGAAAACTGTGCATAAATCATTTTCTTTTTTTTTTTTTTGCAGATACTTTTGATGAGAAATGCAAAGTTTCTATAGAGTGATTCATCATTTTGCAGCAATAGGTAAAATTTTCTGTAGTCATTTTTGATTTCTTAGTGTTTAAGTTTCAGTAGAAGGACACAAAAGAAAAAAAATCAGTGTGAGTTTATGAATGGAGAATTTGCTACACAAGTGCACTACACTTTGCCTTGAGTAGGTAAGTAAATATAGTTGAAAAGATTTCCTTTTAGTTTACACTGAGAAGTAGCCTTCAACCACTCAGTACCAAATTTTAGAGAAATTTGAAAGAATTAATATTTATTATTTATTTATTTATTTATTTATTTATTTATTTTGTATTTTTTTAGGTCAGGGTGTACAGGGTCCCCCTGCATAGATCGGAGTCCTAGTGATCTGCCTGTTTACAGCCTCCCAAGTGCCTGGATTACAGGCGCATGCCACCATGCCCAGTCTCAATGGCTATCTCAGTGAGCCCAGGGGCAGGGCCCACACAGCAGGCCCAGGGATTGAACTCCCAGGCCCTGGGTCTAAGCAGATGGTTTAATCCACTGAGATATTTGTCCGGCCCTAAGAATTAACATTTAAACTCTGATCTTTTCCTTTTGCGGTTTAGGGGCCGGGGAGATACTTCAGTGGAATAAGTGTTTACCTGGCAAGCACAAGGTCCTGTGTTCAATCCCCGGTACCAACAGCCCCCCAAAACACAAACAAATAAACAAACAAACACAACTCAGACCTTTTAAAAAGACTTGAAACAAAGTATAATTAAGCATTTCATTCTATGAGCTTAAGATGATATTAGCTTAGGGCTGGCGAGATAACTTAGCAGACATGAGCCTGCTTTGACAAGTGCAGGGACCAGGGTTCAATCCTTGGTCCTGAATGCCTGGCTAGCCACACCCTCGGGGCATGCTGAGCCTGTGACTGAGTCTGGGCATGGTGATGCATACCTGTAATCCCAGTACTACAGAGACTGAAAACAGGAGAAGTCTGAGCTGCCCAGTGAGACACTGTAGCAAATACTTTTTTTAAAAAAAGGTAATATAAGCTTAAAAATAATTCCTAAATCTGATATAAAATTGTGAGGTAAGGAAATATATTTGTTAAGAGAAAGCTTTTACAGGCAGAGGAGGTAATATGATAAAACATACTCCCCCTAAAAAAACCTTCCCCCATAGAATGAAATGGCTTTCTATAAGATATACAATCATAACTTACTAAGAAATCTCTACTTCGGTTACCACAACAGTTGCACCAGCCTACACTCCCACCGACATTGGACAGAAGGGATCTTTTCCCTACTGACCCTCCAGCATTTGTTATTGGTTGATTTCTTGATGATACCCATCTTTTCTGGGGTGAGATGGAATCTCATTGTTATTTTAATTTGCATTTCCGAGATGACCAGTGATGTTGAACATTTTTTCATATGCTTACTTGATATTTCTATTTCTTAATCTGAAGACATATTCATCTGAGATTCTCATTTTTGGATTGGGTCTTAAGATTTGGATTTTTTCTGCTCTTTATATGTTGTAGCTCTGTCTTTGTCTCAGGGACAATTGGTCAAATTCTTTTTAATGTGCACCCGTATTTATAGCAGCACAATTTGTCATAGGTAAATCTATAAAAATACCTATGAACTAAAGAATGGATAAAAATGATGTGGCATTGTTAAACAATGGAGTATTACTCACCTGGAAGGAAAGATAAACTCATAGCTTTCATAGATAAATGGATGCCACTTGAGAACTTACTCATAAGTGAAGTAGGTCAGATTCATACGTGTAAATATCTTATTGTCTCCCTGGTTTAAGAACTGAAATAGTAAATAAGATCCAAATTGTACAATGGATATCATAAAATGAATTGTACAATAGATATCATAAAATGAGAAGAAACTATTCAAAAGGAAAGAGAAGCTCAGATGGGCAGAGAAGAAAAGAAGGGAAAAGAAGATTAGATAGATAGATAGATAGATAGATAGATAGATAGATAGATAGATAGATAGATAGATAGATATCTTTCACTGGAAAGAAAGAAGACAAATTTGGGGACCTATTGTTTGATCAGTTTTTCATGGCTATATCTTAAAATCTGAGCAACTAATTTAAAGTTAACAATATGCAACATGTTAACCACTATTACTCTCCTATTTGTTTTAATAAAGGAAGGCTATTTTATTACTGCAAGTGTTAATGATAAAAATATTTCAGAGTAGTTTTTCCATTTTAAAAAGTGAAAGTACACTCTATAGCCCAGTACACTGATTAAACCTGCTGTCTTTGAATCATATAGCCGTTGAATATTGAACAGTACATTTCATGAAGACCTGTAAATTAAAGAACTTCTGTTTTGAAGTTAGTGAATAAGAAACAAGTATGCTTTCATGGTTTCAGCTTCTTTTTCCTTCTACTCATCAGATGCTCCATCCATTGTATGTTTCTGTGTGGAAAGGCTTTGGTCCTTGTGTCTTTTTTCTCTGCCTTCTTTCTCCTTTTCTTCTAGTTCTGTGTCTTCCCTTTGATTCAATGTAGTTAAGGGGTTACACCTCCTCTGGAGCTCCACTGCAGTTCCGTAGAGCTCAGAAACCAATCAAATGTGAACTGAGGAGAGTTTCAGATACACTGTAGCAATTCATCATACAAATTTTCTTTGTCAAATCCAAGCTTGTGAAGCAAACAAATCAGGAAATGATTCCTTACTTCTGTGTAATTACTTTTCCTTTATTAATACCATATGAACTTTGGAGCTGATGAAAAGGTACTTTATATCATCCAATCTTTGCATCAAGTGCCTTTCTGACTTCTTGCCTCTCTCCTTTCAACCTGAGCCATAATCATCCTTGTCTCAGAGATCTTCACATCTTTTATAGGACAAAGCTTACTATTCAATGACTTCTGGAGTTTTTCCTTCCATTTCTCTTGCTACATTTGTAATATCATCATAACCTCATTTCTCATTAGCTTTAATAAAACGGTTAAAGTCTCTCTCATTCCAATTGGTAAATTCTTATGTCAGAACCTTATCTATCTTCTACTTCCTCCTATTAAGGGGTTCCACTTTATCAATTTTAAGGTATTCTTTCTTTGCTTGTGCTGCATTAGAATGATCAGGACTTTGAGTTACCTTGAACCTAATAGTTTTTCTGTAGTGCAAAATCTATTTTTCCAGTAATTCAAATAAATGTGGAGAAAAGGCCTATAATTCCTAAACATTGGCTTGTTTGGGGAGTTCAGGAACCTTGGGTGCTTTAGGCTCACTAAGGTGAAGAACTTCTCTGTAATATGCATCAACGGCACAGTGAGCCTTTCTCTCTCATTTGGTGGTTCAAACTACTCAGGGAATGCAACTGTCTGTTTTTCTGTAAGGTCCTCTCATTCAAAGCTATCCACAATTGTCTCTGTATCCATTATGAAATTTTTTTTTTTTTAAAACAATCAGTTTATTTTTTTTTTAATTTTTTTTTTATTTATTAGAGAGAGAGAGAGAGAGAGAGAGAGAGAGGTGTGTGTGGCCAGCTCAGCCCACCAGGGGGCGGGCTGGCTGGCATGTGGTGCTGGGGGATTGAACCGTGGTCCCTGTGCTTCGCTGAACTTGTTCTAAGTAGGTGCTTTAGACCACTGAGCCATCTCTCCAGCCCGATTATGAAATTTTAAAGAGAGGTTTTACCCACTTTTGGAGAATGTGGCTTTCTTCTTTATGTTTCTTTCCAAAAATGCCATCAATATCCTCCTCAGTTTTTTCACTTTCCTTTGAGGCAAACATATGTGTTGCTCCATGGGGAATCATTTGAAGCATTTCATCCTTTCCAATTTTGTTAGGATTCTGATCTACAAGCCTCCCTTATTGAATGACAATGGAATACACTCTGAGTTTCATCTCTGCACATTCTACTATTCTTTCTTCTACAGGGTTATCAGGTATTAAACATAACACTCTGTCTTCGTTTGTCCAGTTCTTTTTGTTTTACTTTAAAGAGGAAAGAAATAAAAATAATGACAATGAAGACAAAAAAGGCACTGTAAGACAATAAAAATGGTACAGAATTTCAAAAGAAGAATGAGCAATTAATAATGGTTGTTATGTTTCACACTATTATCATCAAATTCATTGCTCACACTATAAGATATAGGCATGGGGCATAACACAGACCTGAGGATCAATGGAACAGATTAGAAGATGCAGAAACAACTACAAACAAACTCAGCCATATTATCATTGACAAAGGAGCCAAACATGTTCACTGGAAGAAAAATACACTCTTTACCAAATGTCACTGACTCTCCACTTACCAAAAATTAAAACTAAATCCATGGCTATCATCATACACTAAACTAAAGTCAAAATGAATTAAAGACCTAAACATAAAAGTGAAAACACTAAATCTACTGGCAGAGAAAATAGGTGGAAATCTTGAAGACATAGAGGTAGGCAGAGAGCTCATGAACAAAAGCCAAACTGCGCATGAAATGTTTCATGAAATCAACAACTGGGATCTCACTTATTGAGAAGTTTCTATAAATCAAAACACATCACCAACAGAGTGAAAAAACAACCAACCAACAAATTGAGAAAAATCTTAACAGTCCTTCAGAGAAAGGTTTTTCCAGTTCTGTGTTCTAGGTCCATACCCTGGAGATTGACTCGGGGATTCCAATCCAAGTCATAAAATTATAACATCAGCAGTAGCAAGACTGATGGCAAGGCCACTAGCATGTATGTTTAATGTGAAAACAGACTTTGTGCTGTTTGGTTCCTTGTGTTCATTGATAGAGTCCTGGCTCTCATCATGGGGAGTCTGTCCATCCTACCTATAGTGCTCATAATTTTTCCACATGCAATAACCTTTCAGAATGTCTAGTTCTCTTCTCATTGGTATAAAGATTAGTGATTAGGAATCTTGTTGCTCTCATTTAGGGAGCAACTTGTCTAACACCATTGTTTTGCTATTGTTCGTAACTAGATGCTTAACTATTGTATAAGATGGACCAGGTTCTACTCCATAAAGATGTAGGCTTTATCACAGCGTTTTCTCCACTGCCTCAGGATGTTCAATAACTTCAACTTGTCCATTGTTTCTTCTGAGTTCAGTATATCTGTGTCCTTCATTAATATCTGGGTACACCATTCCCTGTGTCTTGCTGAGCCTCATTTAGATCTTCACTTCCTTCTTTGGTGGCAAATTGTTTTTAATATCAGCCTTGATGCAAAGGATAGGAACGGGTACAAAACCATGTGAAGCCTCTCTACTAGATTTTGGTACCTAAGATAGTTATTCATATCAAACCAAGAATCAAAGTTATCACTTGAATAAACACATCTGGCAACAACAACAACAAAAAAATAAGAATTGATCAGATGTCATACAAGTTGTTCTAAAAAGGTATTCTAGTTAATAGTAGTCCAATTGTAGTATTGAATTCCCATACTATTTCTGACAATTTAGACTTCTCATTTTGAAGCAGTGGGCTTCATCTATACTGAAATACATCCAGTTAAATTATTTTCAGCATAGACCTCTCTTTAATAAGCATTTCATAAGATATTCCACATACATCCCATTCTTCTAATAACAAGAAGATCTTTGTTCTTTATTTCCACTTAGACAAGCAGATCTAAGGGTTAGCACCTGTCTCTTGAATTCACTCATTCAGTTGTGTGATGAAAGCTTAGGAACCAAAACCATATGAAGACCAGGAATGTTTCTATGGTTTTTTAGGCACTCAAGATAAATTGCTTGAAGGGTCTTTCCCAGGACAATTTCATCTACCAGGTTACCCTTGCTGCTGTAGTAATAAATAAATAAATAAATAAATAAATAAATAAATAGAGGGTCAATTCAATCCTCAGATCTGTTAATCTCTCAGTTTGCACCATCTCACAAAGGATGGGGATCTTCAAATGGAGCGCAAATATTGGTTGATTTGGAGTTTCCTGTTAATAGTTCTACATCCTCCTCTTGCTCTGTTCCATGGAGTTGGTGATCCCCAGCTGAGATTAATTCTGTTTCTGAACCTTTTTTTTATTTGTGGGTACCCTGGTTTTATCCTCAAAAGTGAGGTTGGAGTCTTCTGAGCAGCAGGTTGAATGAAATGTGCAAACAACTCTGCTTGATTTAATAAATACTCAAATCCATTTGCTGGATCAGTTTGCATTTTTCATGATAGGTGGAATCTGCTCCTTGTATTTTGTTTTTCTTCCATGCTGATGCATCCTCAAATACTTCCTCTAGGACCTGCAAGAAAGCTAAGCAGACCAATCGCCTGCTTACGCAAGCACAGGGACCTGGGTTCAATCCCTGGCATATGCTGAGCTGGCCTCAGCCCTGGACATGCTGAACTCACTACCAACACCAGGTGTGGTGGTGCACACCTGTAATCCCAGTGATGCAAGGCTGAAAATAGGAGGATCACTAGGAGTCCAAGCTGTGTAATGAGACCCTGTACCAAATACATTAAAATAAATAAATAAACAAACAAACACTTCGTCCATATCTGTATCCCTGGGAAGAGGCTGTCTGTAGCAGGAGCTTCTGGGTGCAGTGCCCCGGGGTCCCTTTTGCTGCTGCTGGGACTTGGGGTGGCAGAGGCTAGGCTACATTGGACAGGTCTCCCATCTCCTTTAATCTTGTTTTGAAATTTTATATCATTGTTTTTATTTTTTTTTTGCTTTAAAATAAAAAATACCAAAAGCATTATCTAAATGCAGAGAATGAGAAACTACAAATTAAGTTAAAAGAAAAATGACCCTAACATGAACTCCATAAGTTTACCTATCTGTCTATCCATATATTTCTCATTTATATCTATCTATCAGAAATAACATCAGTATCTTGTTTTTTTTCATTTTTTTTTATTCTTTTATCCAGAACCAGGGATTAAACTCAGGCCCTTGCACTTGACAGGGAAGCACTTATTCCACTGAGCCATCTCCCCAGCCCCCATCAGTATCTTGTTGATACACCTAAATTATCAAATATATTAAGTCCAAATTTTATGTATCTTTCACATTATCTTTTGTGGTACAGATCAGAAGTAATTCCTTTTCATTCCTAATACTCTTTATTTCCTTCATCTCTGTTTTTGTCTGTCCATATTACTAGAATTTGAACAATCTTATGGAATTTGTAAGAGCCAATTTTTGTTACAGTTACTTTGCAATCACATTCTTTAATTTCACGAATTTTTCATAGTTATTATTTCCTTCTCTTTTTATGTTAAAATAAATAACAAAATAATGTGCTCTTGTTGGTTATGAAAGTGGGAATTTAGATGATCAGTTTCAGTGCTATTTCTCCTATAGTTGATTTATCTTCAACTGACACATTTCTACAAGTTGTATTATGTCCTCTTTTAATTTTCTGAAATTTTATGTTTTCATTGAGATTGTTCCAGAGTACTATTTTATTTCCAATTACTTTCAGATTTCTCTTTATTCTTGTTTTTAATTTATATTTTGACATGATCAGAGGACATGTTTTATGATATTTATACTAAAACTTTGTTGAGGCTTATTTTAAGATCCAGATTATTATGTTTCTGAATTTCCCATGTGTAGTCAAAATGTTTTAAAAATGTTATTTGAATGTGTTCTAAATATTAATCAAACTGAATATATTCTTGCCAATTTTACTCTTTACTAGTTCTGTCATTCGCTACAGTAGATGAGTTGAAATCCTTAACTAACAATACTCTATATTCTTTTGGGTCCATCAAACTCTGCTTCTGTTATTTTTACCTTTCTGTACATATATATTACAGATATTTATGTATTCTTGATGAGTTGATCTTTTAGTTATTGCTTTAGATATTTTACTTTGTTCTGAAATATAATTTACATCACAGAATTAAAAAAAAAATTTTTTTTTCTTTTGCGGAACTGGAGACTGAACTCAGACCCTTGCGCTTGCCAGGGAAGCACTTATTCTACTGAGCCATCTCCCTGACCCCTGAAAGTTTCTATTTTTATTCGGAAATCAAGTCCAGGCTCTCGTATATGCTAGGCAAGAAATCTAGATCTCTCCCGAGCCCTGAAGGTATCATTGCCACAGTAGGCATATGCCCTTTATGTTAGCAGACTCTGCATCCTAATTTAATTCAAATTTTTTCAATCTTTCCATTTGCTTATAACATAATTCCAGATCACCTTGGAACCTGTGATTCTGATGATAATTAACTTTTCAGAGCATTGTGGTGTCATTTTTATTGGCTTGGCTTAGCTTATGCTTCTTTGGTTACCACGGGTCCCGTGGCACCTTTTGCAAGAGGTCCTAAAGGAGTTTCCCCACAGTAGTTCTTCTGTTGCCTCTGAGTAGGCTGAGAGAATCTTTGGAGTGTAGGTCCAGAGGCTTCCTACATTGTACCCTCTGGGTGTGATCCCTTTAGTCTGCTTCTCAACCGACTAATATCTCCCTTTGGATAAGAGGAGTCTCAAATATGACTCCCTAGAAGATCATTCTGGCTCATTTTGTCAGCACAGCTCACAACTGATTTTTCTGCTGGTGCAGCGTGGCTCCTCTGGTATTTGTGATGGGAATTGTCTTTGTTCTGGGGAATGAAAAAACTTGCATGGGGTTCTTCCTCCTATTAGACTGAGTGCTAGAAAATGACGGTAGAACATAGATATATTTCATAATTATTTATATATTTCATATTATGCACAACTAACTCCAATTCTGATTGGTGAGATCACATATATCTTAATGTTTCTGTTTTTTTTATTCAATAGTATTAAGACAATTGCATTATAATCGCAGAAATCATATTATTCATTTTAAAACTCTTGTAATGTAGGTGATACGGTATATAGTGAGTTTCAAAATTTTAATTATTTTCTAGTAAACAAAAGTTAATTCGTGCATTTTACTCATAACTTGCACCCCTAAGAAAAAGAAACAAGTCAAAAAATCTTTCAAAATGTTTTCCCTGAATTGCAAATGGATAATTATGGCTTAATGTGTCATGACTGTAAGAGATTAGCTTATGTCTAGAATCGTGGTGTGCTATGAATCATAAATGAATTCTCTCACTGCACACACAAAAAAGAAAAAGAAACAACAACAACCAAAAAAAAATTCAATTCTCCTGTCTTTGGACTTGCCTGCTTCATTTTGGTAACTTTTTCAGAAATTCAAACACTTTAAATGTTAGTTTCCTACCCTGTGAAATATGACCATAAGTGTATAATGCCTGATATATAGCACTTTTTACTGTCACCTACATGAAGGTAAAATAAGTCTGTACCTACTAAATTATTTTTTGAATGCTCGAAAGATAGAGAACATTTAGTTCAAAACCTTGCTGTTTTAGTGCAGGCCTAGAGAATGTTGGAGAATTTAGAGATTATACTTCAGAAATGGAACAAATGTAGTTTAAAAGCTCCATTGCATTGACTGTCATATCACAACAATAGTCCAAATGCAATATTGACATTGCACAATTTGGCAAATGTTGGTCTGAGATTCAAACTAAAACTAGGAAGAATTCCCACCTAGAAATATGAGGCCCACAAATGGTAGGGGAGGTGAAGGGAAGAATCAAAGAAGGAAATGTTTCAATACAAGCCCAGGGTTGTGAAAAGCAGGAGACTGCAATCCAAGGCAGCTAGGAGAGTCACATAATTAGCTGCAGTATGGGACCACATTGAAAGCTGCAGGGAGCTCAGATCTGCTCCAGGGGGAGTCATTGTTCTCATGCTGGGCACTGAACTCCAGAAAGGGACATTAGAAGATGCACAACTTAATCCTCTTGCTCAAGCTTTAAAACTCAAGAATGCTAGTTCCAGAGTTTGGAACTAGCTTTACTGTTTCTTCTACCCCATGCATTATTTATCTTTGCTTTGTTGCTTTAACTTAATTGTAATCTATTGAGAAAGACAAAATGACAGTGTACATTAGTGCAGAAAATGCTACAGCACTCAACTTTGCATAGGTGTTGTGTATTTTCCAACTAACAT
>NW_004524634.1:9423255-9425930 GCF_000260255.1 Octodon degus | reverse complement strand
TTTTAATTTTTAACCAGAAATTGAACTCAGGACCTTATTCTTGCCAGGCAGGCACTATCCCACTATCCTTCAGCCCATATATTTTTTTTTCTTTTGAAGTTTAAAATTCTGTAAATGAACAGTTATGATAACAGTTGTAAAAAACCGTATTTAACATTATTTACCTTAAAGGTTTCTATTTTATTTTATATGTCAATTCATTCAGCAATGAAGTACTCAAATGGAAATCAATAGCTTGGATCCTACAGTTGGTTTTCTGTATGACTTGATATACACTATAGAAACCATGCCTGGGGCCGGGGAGATGGCTCAGTAGAATAAGCGCTTGCCTGGCAAGCCCAAGTGTCTGAGTTCAATCCCCAGTTCCCCCCCCCAAAAAAAAAAGAAACCATGCCTAAAATTAATAGTCTTATGACTTGGTACAAAACATATCTAAAATACTGTGTCCCATTGCTCAGTTTATAAACTGTGTTCCATTAGTAGTGATGGTAATAATTATTGGAAAATCAACCTAAAATGACCTGTGATCAAATTTACCCATAAGAAAAATAAAAGTTACCACATTCCTTATTAGTAAATCAGCATCACCGTCCAGTGGTGTGTAGGAATAATTTGAACCAATAAAGTGGAAGGTTTGCATCAATGCCCACATGTCTATACTTGAGAATAAATGGCAAATATTTGGGGGAAATGCACTGAAAGAAAATGAGTTGTTTAATTTTTAGATGGGCTATTCTATGTAACTTATCCTCTTGATTCAAGTTTTCTTTTAAGTCAGTAACTGAGGATCAAAAAATTATATATAGGGATGTATCTGTGTATTTATGAAGGATTACTTGGATAACTGTAGCGTGGATTTTCACTGGTCTATGGAAAAGAGAAGTTAATGCTTATTTTTCTTTTTAATATATTTAGCACAGGGTCTACAGGGTCTTAGTACATAGCTTGTACTTGTAGTGATCCTCCTGTTTTTCACCCTCCCATACACTGGGATTACAGGCCCAAACAATCACTCCCAATCTCAATCACCTGCTCAGCATGCTCCAGGGCAGGACTAGCATTGCATGCCAGGCATCGAACCCCAGTCCCTGTGTCTGCTTAAGCAGACACTTTAATCTGCTGAGCTATATGGCCAGCCCTAATGCTTAATAATTTTTATTTGTCTTCTTTTCCATTTTTTCCTCTTTCTTAATTTCTTGCAAATTTTTCTTTTTTTTCCTTTTCTCCAATTTTGTGTATATATATCTGATAATCTGAACAACTAAGTTAAGACAGCACTATGATTATAATAAATACTATGCAATTCATATTATTTTTGCTTAGTGAAATTCTGTATCATTTTTAATTCTTATCGTTATTTTATATTCTCTTTAAAAAATAAAACAAGCAAAAAGCAGATTTTTAAACTGGACTATATCTGAATGCACTTATTCTATAATTGAGGCATATTAAAACTTGCTTCTTGGCACAAGATATTGTGAGGCAGTAAAAAGACATAATAGTTATATCTTTAGATTGCAAAAGAAAAAACATTGCTTTAAAGTTTATTTTTATCATAATTTATGGTGATCAGTTTTTTATCTGAACTGCTAAGAGAAGCCCATATTGTCAGTTTTTGGTTACTGTGACAAATAGCTGAATCCATCAACAAATAGTGAGCTTAGTTTGGGTTCACAGATTTTGGTGGTTGCAACCAAAGATGGACTGGGCCTCATGCCTGAGGACTGCTGCAGCACACCATGGCAGAGCCTTGGTAGAAAAAGAGTGCTCCCCTCCAGGTTGGGAAGTGGACAGAGCAAAGGGAAAAGAACTAGAGACTCACAGTGTCTGTTAGTACCATCAGTAACAGAAAGACAACTCGCTAGTTCTTATCTCTAAAGTTCTACCACTAACCAGTAGCTCCATACCATGGATAGTAAACTATAGCAAACTTCAATACAGTTTTATACTTTTGTCGATATTCACAAAATCGACAAAAAACCTTTTATTTATTTTTAATGTTCCTTTTTTCCTTAAAAAGACCCAATAGAAGTAAAAATGTCTACCTCTGACAGTAAGAATGGTTGCTATGGAAATAATTATGACTTTTGGTGTAAAGAGGATAAAAAAGCTGGAGAATTTGAAATGTGAAGAAATAAATACACTATTATCATGCAAAACTCCTTGGTAGAAACAGATATTTTAAAGGTATATACCACATTAATCAGAATTGATTCTAAATAGGACATTTCCAAAAATGTTTAAAGTTTTAGCAGCTTTGAAACTTTAATAAAAAAAAAGTCTGCTGCTAAGAATTCTGAGCATGAACATTGTACAGTCATTTAAGTTACTTACATCTAGAATCAACTCTTTAAAAATTGAATTAACTTTTCTAATAAAAGCTGAATATTGAGATTATGTAACACCAACACATAGTTATAAAAATAACATACATTATTTCATTGTAAGTTATAATTTTACTTATTTTAGAGCAGCATTGTATTCCCCCATCCTATTGCAATGAAATACCTAGGATGGAAATAAAATCAATATAATTTCTTTTCTTAAAAAACATATTAATTTAACAATTTTCAAAATAAATGAGAGTCCTAGCCCAGGTCCGGTGAGTGTGCGGAGAGTTTCCTGCTACCCTGCGCCGGCGGGACCAGTCCCAGCCCAGGCGCAGCGTGGGCCGG
>NW_004524634.1:9387027-9394659 GCF_000260255.1 Octodon degus | reverse complement strand
ATATAAGTAAAGTACAGTAGTGCATTTCTGTATTCCCAGTATTGTAGTAGACAGAGACAGGACCCTCGCAAGTTCCAACCCAGTGTGGACAATTAGGAAGGTCAGGAAGGCTTTCTCTCAAAACAGAAAATGAGAAGACTTGGGATGAAGTACAGTTTGGAGTCTCTGTTTTCAATTCTTGGCATTTCAAGCAGTAAAACAGGTCATAATAATATATATTCTTATTCACCTACACTGATCAGTTTTTCTTTCAGCAGCATTGTTAAGTCTATATCATACACTTATTTCTGTACAGATGAAAGTAATTTTTAAATTTTTAAATTCATTTTAATAAGAATAAAAAGATAAAATAACAATCAAACAGTTTCAGAACAGGTTAGTAGGACAGTTACAATAATACATTGTGTATTATTGTCTTCATAGTAGTTATTCAGAGGACAAGTGTGCAGACATGATATCTCATCTAAACACTATTAGTACAAACCTTTCTTCTCATTGGACTAAGAGAAAGTAGCTGTATATCTAGCCTAACTATCTTGTATATACATATATTTTTTCATACAAAATGGTCCTGTATTTATATCCCTTTTTTGTTTCATTTTGTCAGAGATGGGTGCTCTATTGCTGTTACAGAAGCTGTACTTGGAAAAGTCTTTACACTCTAAAGTAAATGTATATATAAAAAAAGAAATAAAAGTAAACGAGGGACAAGAAATACAAAAGGTAGCAGGATTGTGCTGCTACAACATTGCATATGGTTTGACATCTAAATGTCTGTGTAAAAATTGTATAATTGTTTTTTAACATTCTATAGGGATTTAAATTTTAGAACATTCGTGGTTTTTGGAAAATGGCAGTTTCATTTTATGTCTAAGGTATGCAATATTTAGACAGTGACATTAAGCTTAAGTGTCTGTCTTATAGGATAATATCAGTCATCTTCTCCTCTGGATGTTTAATAACTAAAATTTGAAGATCAAAAATTAGAAAGTCATTTTGGTAGGATAAATTTCTAAAAATTAAATCTTATTAGGAAAATAAATATATTTTTAATAATTTTTAAAGTGATATGTAGAAAGAACTAAATAAGTAATTTTTGTCAATAGTGAATAATTTTAATATTTTGGTTCTCAAATTAATTTATTTAAATTTTTTGTAGAGTTATTATTAAGGAAGAGGTATTTTGACAGAACCCATTCGTGAGCTGGTTAATTAATACACCTAAAATATGTAATTTAGAGGAAAGGCAACTTTGAAAAATCTCTAAGCTGTAATAAAAGTTTCAATTTTAAACTGAGAATAAAAAAATATTAAGCTGAGAATAAAATGGATTGAATTATGTGAATAAAAGATTTTTGAGCTGGATCTGAAATAATCCTAGTTAAGTATGCCATTAATATACCAGCTTCACAGTATGAGTTTTGTTCCTATCATAGAAAATTCTTAAAGTTATGCTTAACGTGCAAGAATATCTTGAAGTACTATTCTAAGAATGTGGGAAAATGTGAACATTTTCCAAACATCAGTACTAGCAGTGTGCAATAAATCAGTAGAATAGCACAGAGAATTCACAGATTACATAAACTGAGTGATGTGCCTGCCACACTCAGGGGAGTGACTTTTTTTTTTTTTTTTTTTTCAGAAATTGCCCGGTTTTTTTTTAACTAATGTAGTTCAGACTAGCCTTGAACTCACTTTGTTTTTTTTTTTTTTTTTTGTATTTTAGGGAAAGGTCTACAAGATGTTCAGGGTCTCACTACTAGATTAAACTCCTGTTTACAGCCTCTCAAGAATTGGGATTATAGGCGTGTGCCACTACGTGAAGTCTCAATCCCCATCTCAGCTTCCCCTGCACAGAGTGGCAAGGCAGGCCCAGGGATTGAACTGGATGCTTTAATCTGCTGAGCTATTTGGTGAGCCTTGGGAGTGACCTTAATACTCTTTTCTCTGTGACTAAATTTTCTTTCGAACTGTAATATAATTTAAAATGAATCTGGGGCTGGTGAGATGGCTCGGTGGTCTAAAGCACCTACTTAGAACAAGCTCAGCAAAGTACAGGGACCGCGGTTCAATCCCCCAGCACCACATGCCAGCCAGCCCCGCCTCCTGGTGGGCTGAGCTGGGCACACACACACACACACACACACACACACACACACACACAAATTAAAAAAATAAAAAATAAAAAATAAAAAAATAAGATAAAATGAATCTGCCCATATACGTGGAAACCCAACTAGTTGGTAGGTAACTGAACACAATCAGGGCTGTGGTGCACGGAAAGCAGTGCAGGCTCAGGCTTACTACAGCAGCACATTGTTTTTTGTTGTTGTTGTTGTTGTTGTTGCTTTTTTAATTTATTTATTTGTGTGTGTGTGTGGCCAGCTCAACCCACCAGGGGGCGGGGCTGGCTGGCATGTGGTGCTGGGGGGTTGAACTGCGGTCCCTGTGCTTTGCTAAGCTTGTTCTAAGTAGGTGCTTTAGACCACTGAGCCATCTCACCAGCCCCTACAGCAGCACATTGTGATCCTGAGTGCAACCATCAAAATCAATTATCACAAAGACGCAAGGACAACATGAAGAATGAATGTGCTTAATTCAGGATTTTCAGATGAAAATTCTGTGACAGTAAAAACTTTCTTGGCAGAACTTTGATGCTCTCATGGAAGCAGATGAACTATTTATGGAATATATTTTACTATTTTGGTCGTTCTTTCATAAAATACAAACACATACATTTTGTATCAAGATAAAAAGATAAATACCATATTTAGTGATAGCTCTTCACAAGACTTACTACTTCATGTCTGAAGTAGTTGACATCCTGAAATTATTTAATTTTATACTCAAAATTGGTTTTTGGAGGATTTCTATATAAAAAATAAAGAATTTGAGAAAACCAGGCCCCACAAATTCAAGACTCAATCCAAAAATGGGCATCTGAGATGAATATATACTTTTCAGATGAAGAAATACAAGTGGCAAAAAAATATGAAAAAAATGTTCACCCATTGAGAAATGTAAAATAAAACAATATTGAGATATCATCTCATCCCAGAAAGAATGGATAATCTCAACAAGTCAGCCAACAGCAAATGCTGGAGAGGCTGTGGGGAAAAAAGAGCCCTTCCCCATTGTCAGTGGGAGTGTAGACTTGTACAACCATTATGGAAATTAGTGTTGAGCTTTCTTAAAAAGCTAGGACTGGAGATTCCATTCAATCCAGTTATTCTCTTCCTGGATGTTTTTTCAGAAGAGCTGAAAACATCATATCACAGCAATACATATGCACCCATGCTTATAGCAGCACAATTTGTCATAGCTCAATCTTGGAAACAACCCAAATGCCCATCAGCTGAAGAATTGCTAAAGAATATGTGATACTTTTACAAAGCAGAGTATTATTCAGCCGTAAAGCAGGACAAATTTGAGGTTTTTATTGGTAAATGAATGCAACTAGATACCATACTCTAAAGTGAAATAAATCAGGCCCAAATGTACAAACATTGTACTGTCTCTTCAGTGAGAGAAACTGAAAGAAAAATTAAAACCTGAAGGGTACAATACATACTGGAAAAATGGGATGAACCTATTCAAAATGAAGTCATTACTGATTTAAGGAGAAGGATAGACGATGGAGTGGGGAAAGGGATATATCTATGCATGTAAACAGGATGATTAGGACAACTTTACTATGGATTTCTGCTGTCTATAGAAAGGGACAGTTAATGCTTAATTTGTTTTGTATCCTTTTTTAATTGCCCTGTTTCTCCTAATTTCCTACACATTTCATTTTTTCTTTCTTTGTTCAATTTTCTATGCATAGATCTGGTAATATGAACAACTAGTTGGAAGACAATACTATGCATTACAACAAATACTGTGAAATTCACATTATTTTGTTAAGGGAAATTTTGTATTGCTTGTAATTTTTCTATTTAGTACAATTTTGTAGCCTCTTAAAACAAAAAATAATTTAAAAATGGCTGTTAAAGTCAGAAATCTTTCAAGATGTTGCTGACAAGGGCAATGGCCCAAATTTCTGGTGAAGTTTATTATTTCACATCAATAAGTTTTGTGAAGCCCTAGCTAAGATATTTTTAAAAAGGTGAACCTCCCCATTCTCATTAAATCAATCTCAGCCACAAAGGAGGACAGTGAAGTCAAATCACAAAATGCCACGATTTGTTGTCAGTGCTGATGGTAACAACATGAACAACCATAATAAGCAATTATAGTAACGTATTTGTTTCCTTCATTACTCACAGTTGATGAAGTCATATGAAGTTATATGAGTAAAACACAAACACACATACACACTCAACCATACAAGTCTAGTTCCTGCTTAAACTACAATCTGGAGACTGGGAAATTTTTTTAAAACTGATCATTCTAGCTCTGCTTATTCCCTAACTTGCTAATTTTTATGTTGCTACCCTGACTGTACATCACTCTGAAGAAGAATGGATACAGCAGGAAAACTAAGCCCCACTCTTGTGTACTTTTGCTTGGAGAAATATATCAACAATTTTTTTTCTCAGCAGACTCCTTACATGGCTCTGTCATTTCTGTATGAGAAATGAAGGAAAGTAGGGGGTATCTCATGAGCTGTACCATTTCACTCACAAGAACTCCATGTGATTTAGAACAACTAAGTTCATGGAATTACTATTAAGTTCTGCACTGGAGAAGAAAGCTGCCTAGCCATTCAAGAAAGATCCTGTTTAGGTTCTTTAGAGAAACATAAGTTTCCTGATAATTTTTTTCAAATTGAAAGTGGGATCACATGTTCATACATGCAATCCAAAGAAGCAAACTTAAACTATTACTCATTTGGTCAGTGTGTGTACAATGATATATTTATATGCCTTACTCTAAGCCTATTTCAATATTTGTAATACAGAAACATTTAACATACAAATATCAGCTTAAAAAATGAAAACAATGCTTATATTATATAGGTGTATATATACAAAATATTCAAAAGCATCAATGCAAGAACAGTTGAAAAACACTTTACAAAGTACCTTCAAGTTATGCTTTCATTTGATGAAAAGGAGGAGATTATATGATTAATAGCACAGCTCCTATTGGCCTGGGGAGTGTATCAGATAACTACTAATCATTTATGTTTATCTATTCTGTTGTAATACCTCAAAGACAATAAGACCTAGCTCTTAAGGCCATGTGAAAATTAAATGAAATAGAACAGATAATGTTCTTAGAACCATTCCTGGAACACGGGAAACATCAAAAAAAAAAAAAAAATGCCAACTGTTTTTGCACCTATTACTGGAAAACCCCTTTCTGGTGGAATTCACTTTAAAAGCTTGAGTCTGTACTAATTAAAGTATCCAGGATTAGAATAGTGGAAGAGTTTGTCCTTCTACCAGACAAGTAGGAAGAATCAAACATTAGCTAAACTAAGGGGTTATGTCAGCATAAAAGGCAGCTCTCTAATCTTTTCTCTACTCAAGTAAAAAAAAATCATTAAAGATCCATTTTTCTTTTTCTGTTCAGATAATGATGATCAAGGACCTATGATTTCCTATAAAATAATCATGAATGAAACGTGTTGTTCATTTTCTTAATGGCTCATAATAGCCTTTCTAAGCAGCATTAAATTCATAATCTATGCACTGGAAAGTGCATATTATACCTCAGTGTACAAATCTTCATTCATTTTTTTCTATTTTATTCATCCTATGATTTCAAGTACATAGAGAAAGGTACTAGTATATATTTAAAACAGCATATTATTTAAAAATATTTTCTTAGTCACTCAGGTTTAGATGCAAAATATAATTCTATCAATAACCAGCTGAACAACAATAGAAATGTCCTTTAAATTCCAGCCCTCCTCTGTAGAGCAGGAATTAAAATAGCTCTCCCATATGTTATTGTCAAAATTGAGAAGTAGTTTAAGTTTCCCTTGGTCAATTTAAAAAGATTCCAATTCCCTGTTGAAGTGTAGATTTTCATGAATTCATGTAATGGTAAAGTAAAAGTCAAACTGTAATTCTTCATCAAAGGAAATAACCCACTACTATTATTGAAATAATGGTGTTTTAGGAGTTTTTCAGAGCTCTGGCTTGCTTGCCTTTGAATGAACTAATCACAGGTCAGATCAAAGAAAGGTACAATTTGGCTTACTTTACTTATTTTTTTGTTTGGTGAACACAGAAGGCCCTTAAAACAGAGTTGATTTCATCCAAAGAAAGAGCAACTGGCCATTAGCTCATGCAATCTGTCCCAATTGCAAACTAAATTTTTTCTACGGAGAATCAAAATGTGAATATAAAAAATGACTATTTAAAATAAGATTTATGGAGTCCTAGCCCAGGTCCAGTGAGTGTGCGGAGAGCTTCCTGCTAACCTGCGCCGGCGGGACCAGTCCCAGCCCAGGCGCAGAGTGGGCCGGACCCTCTCCCAGCCCCTTGGGACGCCCCCCATCACTCCGCAGTGCCTTCCCCACCCTGCCCGACGAGTAGGATTTTCTGCCGAGTTCTGGGAGCCCCCAGACCCAGTCATAGCCCAGGTCCGGTGAGTGTGCAGAGAGCTTCCTGCTACCCTGCGCCAGCGGGACCAGTCCCAGCCCAGGTGCAGAGTGGGCCGGACCCTCTCCCAGCCCCTTGGGCCACCCCCCATCACTCCGAAGTGCCTCCTCCACCCCGCCCACCGAGTACGATTTTCTGCTGAGTTCCAGGAGCCCCCAGACCCAGCCCTACCCCAGGTCCGGTGAGTGTGCGGAGAGCTTCCTGCTACCCTGCACCAGTGGGACCAGTCCCAGCCCAGGTGCAGAGTGGTCCAGAACCTCTACCAGCCCCTTGGGCCGCCCCCCACCACTCCGCAGTGCCTCTCCCACCCCACCTGCCAAGTAGGATTTTCTGCTGAGATACAGGAAACCCCAGACCCAGTCCTAGCCCACGTCCCTTGAGTGTGTGTGGAGAGCTTCCTCTTCCTCCTATTTCACCTTGCCCCCTCCAGGCACAGCTCAGGCCTGGCATACACACCTGAGGTGTAATCCTGCAGCTGCAATCCCTGCAGGGGAGAATGTAGAGAATAGATCAAACCAGCTAGTCCAGGAGCAGAACATCTCGCCACAGGGGCACAACAGGTTCACCCTTAAGGGCAGCAGTGGGAAGGATTGAGCACAGCAGCCAGACCGAAGCCAGACCCAGCTGGATAAGTAATAACTTTGTAGAGCTGCACCTGAACTTCAGTACGTGTGAAGGGTATAACTACAGCAAAGATCTACAACAAAGGTCAGAAGACAGTGCTCCACAAAATGACGAGAAGGAACAAAACACAACCTCAGAACCCAAGCCTACCTGTAACAAGTACAGAGGACACTAACACAGAAAAAATTGGAAATCACACAGGTGAAAGCAATAAATCAGCAGCTTCTGAAATAAAGAAACAGCTGCAGAAAGATATAGAAGATGTCAGATTGGAAAGGAGAAAAGAAATCCTTGAATTAATAACATCTGAACTAAACAATCAAATGCAGAAACATATGAAAGAAACCCAGCACCCACCCAGAACAAGTGCGGAGGGCACTATCTTGGTTCAAATGCATGAATTAAGAGCGTCGATAGTAAATAAGCAACAGCAGAAAGATATAGAGGAAAT
>NW_004524634.1:9357195-9383282 GCF_000260255.1 Octodon degus | reverse complement strand
ATAACATATCACTATATTTTTGTATACAGATCCCTACTTATATTGTTTCTTAAGTGAGACCATACCAAATATGTTCAATAAAACACTGTAGTTACCTGCCTAAAATACATGAAAACTAAACAAGAGGAAGAAATTTAATTGGGACAATTCATTTAGATTTGTTGAGTACATAATAATTGTTAGTTAATAACAGTAATCACCCATACACACAAATTGCTGTCAGGAAGAACTGAAGATAAAATTGCAACACTATAAGCCAGTGCTTACCTTATCTGTTCTTTTGGAGAAATTCATAAGAGAGTTAGGCTCACCTTAATGGGAGTAGAGTCAAGTTGGGGAAAGCTTAATAAAGCAGGTAGTTTGAACTTAGTCCTTGAACCTTTCATTAGCTATTTTACAATAATAGAATGCATGTCCACATATATGCAAAAGTGATATCTATATATATATCCCTACTCATGGTCACTATGTTTTATGTTCTCTCTTATCAAGAGATATATTTGTTTTGCCCCTTCTACAGTGGAATATACACCCCATGCAGTCTAAGTTCCTTCTACTTTTCCAATCCAATCCTTCTACTTTCTGCAGTCTCCTTGCACAGATCTGGTGTTTTGTCACTTCTTGTGAGATCGTTAAGATCCTGGCTTCTCTCATCTGTTAGCTTCTGAGACATGACATCCACTTGTTCTCCTCTTGCCTTGATGGCTACTCCGTCACATTTCCTGTGCTTTTAGCTTCCCTTCATCCTAATCCCTGAAGTTCCATGTTCTGTCGGGCTCCATGAATTTATCTACTGTTGTCCTTCCTTATACTCAGGCTCATGAACCACTATGGCCTCATTTAAGTACATGAAATACCCCAGCCATAACTTTTGTACGCATCCCTTTACCCAGAGATGTTTTACACAGATATAACTATTATTACAGATCATTGCAGTAATTATTCCATTATTGTGTCTTTGATTTCTTACAAATTATAAATATTATCTCTTAATTTTCCTTACTTGAAGATAGTAACCACACTCACACATACAACAATCATTCTTTTCGTTGCCATGATTTCTCCTTATACACACACGGCACACATTTCTTGCTTTATGTTTTGTTTTGGCTTGGTTTTGGTATTTTGAGGCAGGTTCTTGTTGTACAGTTCAAGCTGCCCTTGAACTCACAGTGATGAGTGTATAGCTTAGTGATAAAACATGACATTAAATGTATAACATCCTAGATTTGACTTCTAGCACCAAAATGAAAAAAGTGCTAACAAAAAACAAAAACATTGCAGAATCTAAAAGACATTTAAACACAATGTGCAACAAACAGCATAAAAATGGAGATCAGTGAAGTACGGTAGAAATAAACTGTGCTTTCAACACACAAAACTAATACAGTGTAATCTGTGATTGAAGTTTCACTATGCCATATGTTTGAATGACAACTATATATGTTTAAACATAGGTAGCCATTGCGAAAAGAAAAATCTTTCCAGGCAGGTGTTACCTTCGCTTTGAACAAAATGAGATCTTATTTGATTAGCTTGAAAGACATAATCATTTCCTGTGAGTGTAAAGCAGAGAAACGATTGCATGTAGTCTGGCATTAGAACTGGAGGTTTGTAAAAACATCCAATTCATAGATGATTGAGAGGATTATTGTTAGTATATGAAAAACAACCATGCAATTCGTATGCATAATCAGCATGCTGTATACAAGTTATCTGTTTGATTCATAATTTGTATTTTTGTTTGTGGTTTATTTCTTACTACTTGTGATTTAATATATAGTACCTGTATCATTTTAGCTTCATGGGAG
Organism: Octodon degus; assembly: GCF_000260255.1. NCBI lineage: Eukaryota > Metazoa > Chordata > Mammalia > Rodentia > Octodontidae > Octodon > Octodon degus. The sequence goes on along the minus strand of NW_004524634.1, from coordinate 9,381,471 downwards.
GGCCTGTATATGAGTATATGTAATGTTTTCTACATTCAATTTTAAATGTACAAATTTTAAAAGCATAATATTCTAAACTAACTAATTTTAGTCCCACAGAAGTACTTAGTTTAGTTTCCCTAGATAATTGCAAGTAATACATATGCTTTTACTGTATCCAGCTAGAATTGAAATTGGAATGTCCCACTGTTTGTAATCCCATATAACAAACTCAACTCAGTTTGAGAAAAAAAATGAATAATAGAAAAAAGATGAAATGTGGAATTTATATTAACTAAATTCTTGGAAATGTGAGAATGGTTTCATATAGAATCTACACTTGACAAACTGTTAGTTTAAATTCATGTTTTTTTAAAATTGTCTTCCAATGAAGTATTGTACAGAATTTTGGGGGAAAATGATTTTGAAATTAAAAGGTAAAAATTATCTACACTTAAATTCCCCCAGACCATGTAGATAGCTCAATAGAATTAGTGCTTGCCTGGCACGTGCAAGGTCCTGAGTTCAATCCCTGGTACCATTAAATAAATAAATAATAAATACAAAAATAAGTATAAAATTTAAAAAATCAAGTAGATAAATGTTTTTGCTTATGCATGTATAGTTTTCTTTTGCTAGTTTTCCTTGGCTTTAAGGAAAATATGTTGTCTGTTTTCCAAGAATCCTTCTATACACCTACATATGTGCATTGTTGAGTATATCCAGGATTCTTGTTTATGTATACATTCCTGTAAAAGATAACATCTTTTCCCGAGTATGACTTGCTCCTAGTTCTCTTCAAGACTAATTGTTCCTAGTGAAACTTTAGTCATAAAAGGGAAAAGAGCTAAGTTTATATTTTTTCTGATAATATTTTTAGAAATTGATTTACTTTAACAAGTAGATATTCAAATAACGGAACTTAACAAAAAATGGGTATACAGATGAATGTCCATTTTATATCTGTGTATTCAAAATGGTTAGGATAGATATATAGTTACATTCTCTTAATGAATAAATTGATTTGTTCTAACGGTGTTTGTAAATAGGATATCATGTCCGCATCTTGTACAGCAATTAACCACTGGGAAGAATGTATGCAATGTGTTCATTATTGAAACTGTCCTATCAATTTGGTTTGAAACTGTCTCATTGCTATTTGTTTATCAATAAAATTATGGGAAAAAATAAAAAAAAACAAGTAGGGACAATTTAATTGACAAGTAGCCTCTCCTTCACAATTGGATTCATTCTCTGTGCTTGTGTTCCAGAAGTTCATATGTAAACTAAGGTAATAGTTCTCTTGCTTTATTTAGAATGTATTCAGTGTTATATCTACAGAGGAAATCATTTTGCAGCTAGATTAACCACATAGTTTTCTTTTTCTTTCTTTCTTTCTTTCTTTTTTTTTTTTTTGCTCTGAATGCCTTCAGGGCAGTTTTGGCTGACTTCAGTTGTGGGGATCGAACCACAGCAACCTGAGCCTGACTGCTTTGTTGAAGCAGTCACTTAAAGAACTGAGCTACAGGGCAGGCCCCCAACCACATAGTTTTCTGGCAAACTTTATCACATGAGTTGGTTTGGGTTTACCTTTGCCTTTAGTTTATCTTTACCTCTTTTCTTTACCTTGCATCTACTTTAGCATCAAGATATTATTTGGAAGTACAGCTCTTTTGGTGTATTGGATTTGCCCAGTATCTCTTCTCTCAGTCTGCATCTAAGAATGTGTTGCATTCATTGACAGTGTTTTAGGGAAACAAACCAATTGCATTTGCGATTCTTCCATTACTCATGTTTCAGTCAACAGTTGTACTTTCTAAAGCAAAGTCTACCTGTGATGGTTTGTGTCTAATTGTCCCCCAAAGCCTCATGCAAGCTTCTGGAGTTTATGATCAATTCATGATCCAATACTGGGATTGTATGTGTGAGTGCTACACCCACCCTGTGGTGAGTAATCTGCATACAACTTTAGGAAAGGAAAGAGGCTTGCTAGCTGCCTTGGCTCTTTGCTGTTTTCTGCCCCCAGGAACAGCTGCTCTACGCAATGTGCCACCCTACCTTAGAGCCAGCCAAGCATGGGCTGACACCTCCACTAGATGTGAGCTAAATAAATCTTTCCTTCCTTAATTTTGGGTGTTGGGTATTTTGTCCCAGTAACAAGAGAAAATTAACTGAGACACTACTATGATACAGAATTTCATAGTTCTGTAGAATCTGATAAACTTGATAGCCTTTTGGCTGTTAAGAAATAATGCAATCATTAGTTCCTTCTTTACTCCTTGGTCAATTCCATGACAACTTGAAAGTAAATTTCATATTTTAAACCAAAATTTGGATTTAAACAAATATCTTGGATAAAGTCTTTAGTATTTTTCAGATTTCACAATAAACATGTATCATCTTTATCAGTATGATAGATTTTGAAAAATTCAATCACTATTTTCTACTCTTTGTCTAAGGGTATTCCCCAAATCACAGACTACTTCTACGCTAGCTAAAAAGCATAAAACTATAAGAATAAGTTGGTGACATTTTCAGTTTTCTTTTTCACTGAGAAAAATGTTATCTTTTTCCTATAAACTTGAAAGCTATAATTTTCAAGAAGCTTAATCACATTTTAAGTTAAAGGTATGCCTTTTTACAACTTTTGACCTTTCTAATAGTCAAGGCGAAATAGGTAATTGATGCTTATTCTTTAATGGCTTTAAAGAAATGAGTAAAAGTGACCTTTTGATAACTGCTGTCCTCTGCCAAGGTGCCAGCACTGCAGTTGGCATCCTAGAATTTACTAAGGGGAGCCCAGGTGTGCAAGTGTGTACCAGGGTCTGTGTTCTTCAAATATCCATAATGAAATTGAAACAGTAACTCAACACAGAATTCCTGCCCGCAGGCCCAGGAGAAGCCACATTCAGCTTTTTATAATTCATTTTGGGTGTTAGACATTTATCCTGCATTTTTTTTAAGGTAGGCACTGCACTGTACCCAATCTGGCAATACACTGGCTAACAATTAAGTAATATAATCAATTCTATATTGTTCTCAGTTTGTAAAATCACTTTTGCACCCACGATCCCACTTACCTCTTTTAGCCTGGTCAATATTAATAGAAGCACCATTTTTCATGTTGAAAAACAGCAGAAGCTAATTTAATATAAAGATAGATTTCAAGCAAAAGTCTTATGTTTGCACATTTTGTTTTCTTTTCATTGGAACATAAATCTTTACAAAATATGTAGTGACCCTGCAAATTATCACATAAAATAATTCTCCAAGGAAAAGGATGGACTTTCTCAAATCTGATACATTTGGGCGGGATTACAAAATTACATTGCAGTTCATTGCACTCACATTCTTTGTTGAAACCATACCTAGACTATAAAGAATGAAAGTCAAATGTACTAGAGTGACCAGTGAGATCATTCATTCCTCAAGTGTAACTTTATTATTATTGCTATTATTATTTATTTTAGGGAAGGGTCTATAGGGTGCTCAGGGTCTCACTACTAGATCAGACTCATAGTGATCTGCCTGATTACAGCCTCCCAAGAGCTGGGATAACAGGAGCATGCCACCACTCCCAGTCTCGACTGCTGTCTCAGCATGCCCTGGGGGATGGGGCCAGCACGGCAGGCTGAGGATCGAACCCCAGGGCCACTGTGCCTGCTTGCAGGTGCTTTAATCTGCTGAGCTATTTGGCCAGCCCTTTAATTCTACTTTTAATGAAAACAAATGAAACTGAATGACATTGTAGAAAGCGAAAGCAACACAACTATTATATGAGTGTCTCAGAAATCAATAGTATTTCCTTGTTTCTGAAGAAAACAACTAGACGGTTTAAATTTGAAAAGTGTGTACTTAATGTATATTTCATATATAATGGTGCTCAAGAATTACATTTATCACAGAAAATATGACAATGAAATAGTTTCAGAAATGTTAAAAATTGTCACTTCTGTGTATGAGTTGAAAAGCCTTTAAGAGATTTACCTCAATGAAACATTCTAAATTTAGGTGAATGACTGAGAGCGCTGTTGAAAAGAGAAATTCAGATTCAGTAAATTCCAGGCCATTAATATTTAATCGGAGAGAGAAGATAGGACATTAAAGTCTTAATCCAAGGTGTCACCAGAAACAAGTAGCTGATAGGCTTAACTGAAAATGATCTCCATTGAGGAGAAGTTGTCTGACTTCAAAATACAGAAGCAATCACTGAATTCACTAAAAATCCAGAATTTAAAAGTTGGTGACTTGAATAATTTTTAAAAACTGATAGATTTCTGTCAAGAACTGTGAACATCAGTACAGACAGAAGGTTAGCATGCTCACGAACTTTAAAAAGTACTGAGAGTGCAGGGTGTGGTGACACACACCTATAATCCCAGCACTTGGGAGCCTGAGGCAGGAGGATCCTTAAGAGTCTGAGACCAACCTGGGATACATAGTGAGTTTCAGAAGAGATGAGTTACATAGGAAAACCCTATCTCATTAAACAAACAAAGAACACTGACAGAAACAAGACAAGAACAACAACAACAAAAAAAATGTACAGCAAGAGCAGTAGAGAAACTAAAATTCAACAACAGATTAAAAGGACACCTTCTTAAAATAAAAAATATAAAAAAAGAGATACAAAAAGAAGCACATAACTTTTCAAACCATATACATCAGTTAAATACATTAAAATGTTACACTCACACACGTATACAAATGAACACACACAGACATTATGATTCAAAGTGCTAATACTGAATGTTAATTTAAAAATTGCATGAACCACTCCAAAATAAATTTCAGATGCTAAAACATCTTAAACTTTCAATGATCTGCCTTAATCCTAATACTTCATCACATATAGGATATTTTAGTGAACAACATCAAAGGCATAGTTGCTCCCAACTTTTTAAACTTTATTTTTGATCTTTTATTTCCTTATTTATTTGGCACAGGTTCTCACTATGCACCTTAGACTCACGGTGATCCTCCTGGCTCACCCTCCCCAAAGCTGGTATTACAGGTGTGCACCACCACACTCAGTTTTGGTGTCCCGCAGGACATGCCCAGGGTTCCAGGACCAGCACAGCATGTGTTACCAGGGATTGAACTCGGGTCTTTGAACTTTCCAGGCAGGAGCTTAGACCACCGAGCTGTCTCTCCAGCCCTGCCCAAACCTTTAAGAAAATTATAAAATTGAGTTTTGCAATATTACCAAAAAAGAAAATTTCACTGTGCATATATTTTATGTACATTTCCTTTGTTGGCTATAGATGGTGGTTATGCTAGTTATATTTTGTTTCTTTCATCACTTCTATTCTAGTTGCTGATTTTGCTGTGATCTTCCTCTAGTGTGCCAGACTTTTGTCAAAATTGTGGATTATCAGGACTTGGCTTACCATGCCTTGGACAAGTGAGGACTGCCATAGCTATAAGCAGAACAGTGCGGAGATGGGCTGCCTTGAGGCCAGAGACTTCTGTGTGATGAAGCATCTGGGAAAGAGTTTTTGGTTCTTCATATACTGTAGCTGTCAATCCTCAGTTAAAGGAATAAGTAGCAACAATTCTTGTTCTTAGGTTGTCTCTTACCTCCTGTTTTACTTGTGTACAGATGCTTTTTTAATTTGACATGATTCCATTTAAAGTTCGGTATTATTTCTTCTGCCAATTGGTTCTGTTCAGAAAGTGTTTACATTCACGTACGTCTTCAAGAATTTTGCCTATTTTTTCTTCCATCAGAGCAAGAGTTTATTACACCAAAATATTTACATAAATTCATTCTGAACCTAGTTATTACATAATGAGATAGATATTTGTTAATAATAGTGTGAATTTGAAATATTTTGGAAACTTTGTATTTCTCTTAGATATTTGTAATTGCACCTCCAGATATTTGTAAGTTTAATGTTGGTGTTTTATTTTATGTAGCAAACAGATATTAGTGCAATATGAAAGAACTGACTCAGCTCCATTACATATTTTTATGCATGTTGTCTATATAGTTATATTTTCATTTTCCTGTTTACTTCAACTTGAAGAATCCATTTCAGTTAATATAAAGATTTTAAATTATGCAGGTAATGCTTTTCTAGGTCATGTTCCTTGTATTCAGGTTTGTCAACCTCAACTCACTGCCATATTTAGTTCAACATGTGACCACTCAATTTCTAAACAAAGGTATTGGTGATCATAACACTACATAGGATATCTTTGTGATGAGTGAATGAAAGAAATCAATATTTGTAAGCAAGATAGATGATTTTGGCAGTTTTCAGCATTTCATGAAAACATGCTACACTCATAAACACATTAACATGTTTTGTTTTCCCTAAAAATCAATCTGTTCCTATCAAGTTGAAAATCATCTGTTGAGTGAAAATAATATTTCAATATGAAGTGCCTCTTGCATCTTATTGTGGATGTTATGTAACATTGTTGTAGATCAGATGTGGGCAAACGTTTCCTTCGCAGAAAGTACCTCTGCGTTGCAGTTATTAACTCTGAGGCAATAGGAAAAATTAGCTGTAGTCAACACATATATTTCTACACTAAAAGAAAAGTTAGATATTGGTTGCTAGTTGTATTTTAGTGGGCTTTGCTTTATAATAAGCAGCAAGAAAAACTCACACAAATAACATTAATGAAATAAAAAATATAATAAACTTCAAAACTGTATCAATATTTATTTGATGATGATGATAATAATAATAATAATAATAATAATAATAATATATGTTTCTAAGTCAAAGAACACACCTAGAAAAACCAATAAGATAAGCTGCCTCAAGAAAATTTAAAGTAGAAGTTTCATTATTTTTTGTTACACATCTTTTATGATTCCAGGAGGCAACTCCCCAACCAGGAGTGTTTACAGCTGTAGGAAACTCAGGGTTTGGGAGATACGGGTCAAAGCAATTAGCAGGAGGAGACAAAGCAGGTAATGTAGGGGCAATTAGGCAGAATGGGGTAAAGCAGTTTGCATGATAAATTGAATTACATTCTGCTTCTCTAAGTTAAGTTTATTGTTCTGAATCATCCAGTCAAGGTTAGGCTGAATTCTGCTGTCCTAAGTTAGGTTTTATCTCTTAGAAATAAAGTAGTCTGTCTGAAAGGATTCTGTATTAAGATATTGATGGAATATATAGTATATCCTAAGGATATGAACAAGTGAAGTTTTTTTTATATATAACATGTGCATGTGTAACAGTTGTGTTAATGAAACAGGACTCAAGTGTCATAATCAAAACCTCTGTGATCTTTTACAATTACCATTGCTTTATCTTGGTTCTGTTGAATGCTTAAGCCATGCTGGTATGGAGACAGGAAAAAAAAACCCACAATATTGTCTACTTAATTAATATGTTTGGTTCTGTTTTAATGATTCTTTGCTGCTCATTGCTGAAGATTAGAGTAAACTTTATACTCTTTGGCACTTGCTGTGAAGAAAATGAACTCATTTAACAAATAATATACGTAGTCCACATATTCGTGAAACCTCTGCACTTTTGAATTGGAGCATCCACCCTAGATGGCTTGAACTACAGCTAGAAGTAGATCTTCTGCAGTGATAGAGGATACATGATTTCCAAATCTATTTCCCAATCCTTTGTTTCCTGATGTCTAAGCCATTCTGGTATGGAAACAGGAAAGAAAACCCTACAATATTGTCTACTTAATTAATATGCTTATAATATTAAGTTATTTGTATATGAGAAATATTACATGATAAATCTTTTTTTTTTATTTTTCTAGTGAGGCCCTGTATGGGAGCATAACAGATGTCTAACACTTCAGCTGAAGATTTTAAACCTAGAGTTACTTTGGAGTGTAGGAAAGAATGCTGATTAAATTATGATTCCTGATCTCCTAAGCCAATCCCCTTGACAATACAGGTTGATTTTCATTTTTATATCAGGCAGGGTTTTATTAGAGGTACAGATATAACACAAGATGTACAAATGTATAAGAAATTCCAAGATTGGCTTACGACGGTCAGCCACAGAGTTGGATGAAGAAGCGTGTAGAGGGCGTCTTCACACTGGGGACTGATTGATTTAGTTCAAGGTCTGGAACCCACTGCAGTGCTCCCTGTGAGTCCATATCAGGAGGCTGATAGGTCTACACTGGAAGGCTGATGAGTCTATACCAGAAAGCTGAAGGCCCTAAGGCAGAAACCAAGATCTGAGCTAGAGCCAGGAGATGTAGTCCAAGCTGAAGGGAAAACAGCTCCCTCCAAGGAAGAATGAGACCTTACTACCTTCATAATTTTCCTTTAAGTGATGAGTCACTCTAGCGTGGGGCCTCCACAGCCTAGAATGTGGAAATGCTGAGCCACTTAGTTAATCGATTAGCTTCTCAAGTTGACACAATCAATCAACCACTACAGTTCCACTGAGTTACAGTCCCCAAAACATCTAGATGAAAAGCATGTGCCAGATATTTCACCATTAAGGAACTCCTCAAGCTCTGGGGAATGACCCACTTTTCCTTAGAAGAAATTTAAGAGACCAGACCTATTCCAGCCTAGCCACATCCTCCTTGCTGGAGAACAAAGCCAGCCAGACTTCTTAACTTTGACATATTGGATTGTCTAGACATAAATGAAAAGACAATGTCCATTTTCTACCCCTCCAACTCTGTCAAAAACATTTATGAAGTTCTGTGAATGGAAGTGTGTGTCCTTACATCATAATTACTTTCTCTTGGAGTAAGAAGACACATTAAAAACTTTGAGAAGATTAAAATGCTCTTTTTACATGAATTTCAACTCATAATCTTTATGAGTAAATATCTAAGAGCTGGGCAATTAGCTCAATTATATGGTTTAACACTTCTACCATGACTTACCTTCCTATTGTGGAGTATGACAGTTATTGCTTTATAAGAGAAATAGGCTGAATCTTAAAGGGAAATACTGTTTCTTTGCACAGATGAATTTTAAGATATCTACAACATTTTAAATATGTATAGGATATGTACACCACTATTTATATCACAATGAGCTGCTATATATGATAGCAATGATCCATTTAAAATGAAACTGGATGGCCAGACAAATATCTCCGTGGATGAGAGCACCTGCAAGTAGGCACAGAGGGCAGGGGTTCAATCCTGGGGCCCTGCCCCAGGGCACACTGAGATGGCAATTCAGAAAGGGCTTGGTGGTGTGCACCTATAATCCCAGCACTTGGGAGGCTTTAAACAGAAGAATCACTATGAGTCCAATCTTTTAGCGAGACCTGGAACACCCTGTAGACTCTTCCCTAAAATACAAAAATAAATAAATAAAATTGGAAAACAGTTGAGATGTCATGTAGTTGCACAAACAATGTTTAATATAATTGGGAATTTGATTCACAGATCCCAAAGTCTTATTTTTATATATCTCCCATTGAAGGCTAGCATATTTTACTTCTTGGGATGTTCAATAAGTCATTTCAGATAGATGGCCATTCTCTCCTTTTCTATAAGCTGTATTTCTTTAGCATCATGTCCTTGTGCTCCTAATATATCATGATATTTATTTATTTATTTATTTATTTTTCTGTGTTGTGTACGGGGTCTCACTATACATCTCAGACTCTAATAATCCTCCTGTTTTCAGCCTCCCCAGCCCTGGGGTTACAGGCACGCACCACCACACCTGGTCTCAGTGGCAGCCTCAGTGCTACTGGGACCAAGGCTGCTGTGGCCTGTTGAACAGAAAATTGAACCCCAGTTCCTGTGTTTGCCTAAGCAGGCACTTAATCCACTGAGCTAGCTCCCTGACCATATCACATTATTCTTGACTTCCTCTTTGCCAGACCTGCAGTTCTTCCTCATTCATCTATGTTTAAATTAATGGACTTCATTATTTTTCCTTCTTGCACACTTCTTCCTTTCTCATCTAGCTAATTCACTGATCATCTATATACTGAGGCATGCATAATTATAATTTTAAGTAAATCATTGCCTTTTGTAGATCTGCTTGTTCCAAATGCCTTCCTATGATTTGTTATTGTTCTAAAATTGATCACATCATTGAAGCCAGGACTTACGCTTTCAGATCTCAGACCTCTCTTTTTCTTCCTAACTTTATCCAGGCAATACAGCGTAGTCCAGTAATACATAAGAACCAAATCTAATTTTACATATGATCTTCCCCAAATTCTCCACACTTTCGTAATGTTAGCGAAGCTCACATAATAGCTTTGACTATAGGCCCGTTTCTTCTTTTGAAATTTTTCTGATCATGCTGTCAGACAACAGTGCTCATTCAATCATAGCATTATTTGTCTTATATATTCGCCATTATACATTCATTAAATGCGGGCCTGTTGTATGTTAGATACGAAGCATCTTCCAAACACTGATCTTTTGAATGGTTTGTTCCTGAGGTGGTACAGCCCTAATATGGACCTAGGAAGAGGAATCCAGTCTCAGAAAGCAAGGCTCTGAAGAGTGGATCTCTTTTATGGTTCTTTCCCTTTGCATCTGCTGCCTGGGTCTTGGCTTTCTGCCACCTCATCTTCCAGCCTTTGTATTAACCAACAAGGAGCTGAATCCTCTGAAAACCTAAACCAAAATAACCCTTTTCACACTACACCTAGCTTCTGAGTGAATGTGTCCACAACATCTCCTAAAAGCTTTTAAATGATTTTTACCATAATTGTCATTCTGTATGTTCCACTAAGATATTCTTACTTATTCTTCATGTTTTGAAACTGTTATGACTTGTGTCTATGTGTTCCCCTATCTCCAAGCCTCATGCATTCATAGGTGGGGAATTTTCAGAGATGACTGAATTTAGGGTGCGATTCTGGTTTTAAGGGTGTGTAATTAATCACTTAGTAGACCAGTGGTCTTTGGTATAGTTTTGGGTAGCATGAAGGGTGTCTAACCTGGGTGTCAGTGCTACCCACTGTCAGGGCAGACAGCTTGTATAAGATACAAACAAGAGCAAGAGTTCACTGCTTGTTGCTCATCACTTGCTGCTTTGGTTCTTCACCACTCTGTGCCTTGTGCCTGCCATGAAGTATTTGTTCTCCTCTCTGATGCCCCTCTGCCCTGCCACCTGCCTTGGCACCAGTCAACCACAAAGTGAAGCCTTAACTACCGAGCTAAGCAAACCTTTCCGCCCTTAACTTAGGGTGTCAATTATTTAGTCTGAACAAGGACACAAATAACTAACACTCAAACCTAATACCTCACTGATATATAACAGGAGACTATTTTTGAGTGAATAAGTGAACATGTGTTTCTACAGCATATGGTTAAACTTACGGATAATATGGATAAGTTATGCTTTTTAAACTTTATTTTCAAGACAAATCACATAAAATTAATAACCAGTGACTTGTAAAAAGTGAGGGAAGTTATTTTTTTGTTGTTGAAAAATAAAAATGCTGTATACTCAGGCTACCTAGGAAAGAAAAAGCAAATATTAACACCATATAAGTAAATAATAAATGATTATATAAATGTCAATGTATTTAAGATAAGAAACCACAAAGCACCTATTTTTTAAATGTTTGTTAACTTAGTGATCACATTTATTGAAACAGGGAGTCTTTGAAAAAATACTTTTTCAAAATGCATTTTTGTGTGTATGTAAAAGCAGTAAAGCAGCTTAATACTAATATGTTATAAATAGGGATAAGTACCTTGGTAGAAAATATTAATAAATATGCAAATAAACATTGCCTTTGGTGACAGTATTTATGAACTTATTCCATTTTATCATTTTTTTCTTTGTTCAAGGATTATCATAGTACTAAAAACATATTTCAAAGATGCACCCTTACGTAGTTTTTATTACATATGTTTTACATGTTATGTTCTGATATCAAGTGTGCAGCCCCATGTAGATGTTTTACTGAAATATTTTATGGGCCAGTCAGATACCTCAGTGGATTAAAGTGCCTGCTGAGGCAGATGCAGGGACCAGGGTTGGATCCTGGCCTGCTGTGCCTGCCCAGCCCCGGGGGCATGCTGAGATAGTGATTGAGACTGGGCGAGGTGGCACTGGCGCCTGTAATCAAATCACTATGAGTCCCATCTGTGTAGTGAAACCCTGAGACTCTGTACTAAATACATAAACATAAAATAAAATATTTTATTTTATTTTATTAAGGTATAAAATATTTTTCTATACTTACAAAAAAAATTTTAGCATAGACTTAAAATTATCAGGTGTTTCTCTTTGGCATTGAGATGCTGATATTGTTTCCCTTAAGAAATCAAATTAGTCCATTATACTTTGCAGTATTCTAGTAATAAACCATCCTTGCATTTCTAGACCATATTCTACTTTGTTATGTCATACACATGCATATACAGTGTGCCATTACTTATGGTGATTTATTTGTGTATAAATATGTATGTTATTCATGAATAATTGCATTTTGTTTCAGATATAATGCATTTGTATAGATGTTATAAGTGTACGTATATATACATATATGAAAACCATAAACACATGTCTGATTTATATGTTCTAATAGTCTGTGTATAACTTGCGAATACAGTGCTTAAAAATGTTTGTTACAAAGCAAAAGGTGGAGGAATATTTTCTCAAACTCAATTAGCACAGTTGTGATGCCTGAACTATATTACACTTATGAAATTTTATGTATTTTCCTTCAGACTTCATAAAGTTTATGAAGATCAAAATTATGATTTCCTTGAATTCTTATAGCATTAATCTGACCAAATAACTAAGTATTTCCTATAAAGGATTATTTGAAATACAGATTTAATTGCTTTATATCATAGGAATACGAAGATTTTCTAAGTTAGACTTTAAGGTTATAGTAACATATTTTCCTTAATATTAATTATATATGAATATTCATAACAATTTAGTGAGATCACAAGTAGTACCTAATATAAATTTAAGGCTATACAAATATGAAGAAAATATTTCCAAGTACATTCTTTGTGTCTGAGTATTTGATTATCGTGCATTTGATATCCCTGTTAGTGGAAAAGACTAAAAGCTGAGTAACATAACCTTCAACCAAACTAAACTAAGCAATGTTGGAGAATTATCTACCAGGCAGTCATTTAAATTTTTAATATTATGATTCTGTCTTTAAACTTTATAAATATACTTAAATTATTTTAGAGTCAGGAAGAAGCTCTTTCAATGGATACACTTTTCTTTCTGAGATAAAATTTTGATTAATTCATTGCTACTCCCTAAAGAAACATGAGAGTTTTGTGTGATATTTTATTTACTACAAAGTTTCTTAATTACCTAATGCAATTATTAATTCAATAACTGCACACTTGCTTCAAATTTTACCATTAATGAAAGTTACTATAAAATTATCACTCACTTTTCTGTATTCTATAAGCAAACAAAAAATAAGTTTTATTTTATTTTTGTTGGTGAAAACACCCAGGTACCTTATAAATATAATTCACATTTAAATCTTCCAACATGGTTTGAAGCTTTCTTACTCAGTATTCTTTGTGCATTTTGGCTCTTTTTTTTTCTTAGAAAACTATATTTATCCAGACTAGTCCTTTAGAAATTGTACTTGGGAATCTTTGATGGAAGATACAGATGTTTATTTATCTAAAGATATATTTGTACCAGCAACCAAACAATCTCATACTTGCCAGACAGACACTCTACTGCTGAGCTATATCTCTGGTGCTAAAACTATCTTGAATCAAATTTTTATTATTATACTTATTGCAAAGCAAAGATTATGAAGTTGAATATTTACTTCCATCAATTTTAATGTAATCTGATGATTTTGCTTCTGCTCATGTCAATTTAGACATGCCCTTTCAAGTGAATTGATATTATCTTTTCCAGAAATTTTTGTATTTATCTCTCCACATGCTTTTAAAATTGTCTTGGCTGTGCCTATGTTTATGTGTATGTGTGTACTGTACTCCATTACAGGTAGAGTTATTGATAATTCTTACTAAAATGTTATAATGATACTGTTTTTGTCCATTTTTTTGCTTATTGCATATGAAATGCACATGAAACAATTAATAAATTGCTTAATTTGTATAATTTATCCTTAAATTTTTCTGAATAAACTAAATGAAATAAAATAAATACAGTCAGAGAGAGCAACAACATACACAATAAGCAAGACATGTCAAAAAGTCAAGACACAACTTGAATTCTTCAAAAAGGATTAGAAATTAATGATATTAACAGCTATATAGGCAATGCCTTATGGTAACTGAGAAAAGTTATTTACATGGAAAATAATTACCAAAAACTAGTACCACTAGATTTGCTTATATAAAAATTTATTTGAAAGAAATAAAGTATATAACAAAAGTAAATGTGAGTTCAGATGAGGGTCTTTGAAGAAATAACCACTCTCCATACCATATATTTATAATATCAAAGATGAAAATAAAATAGATTAAACATACAAACACAAACTAGTGCTTACTGAATTATAGCAAGTCCTGATATTTTAGCCTTAAATGAATCACTAAAGTCTGGAACCTTTATTATTTTAGCATATTTTATACAACTCCCTTGTTCTATTAAAATGAAAATCATACACACATCTTCATGCGCTAAACTATAGTTCAAGATTTAAATATTAAGACAGGAAGCAAAAATTTACTTGAGAGAAAAGTATGTAGAAATGTTAAAGACTTGTGGGTAGATAAAGAGTTCATGAAAAAAAAAGATAAATAAATAAATAAATAGAGGTAATACTTCAGAAAGTCAATAACTGGGATCTTACCTTTTTGAAAAATTTCTGCACATCAGAGAAATCACCAACAGAGGGAAACAAAACCCAGAAACTGAAAAAATGAGAGCCAATTGTCACTCTGACAAAGACCTTCAATCTAGAAGATACAAAGAATTAAAAAAATCAGGTCCCCAAAATTCAAAGACTCAGTCCTGAAATGGGCATCTGAGATGAAGATACTTTTCAGGTGAAGAAATACAATTCAAAGATAAATATATGTTAAAAAATTCAACATCATTTGTCTTTTGAGAAATGCAAATTAAAGCAGCACACAGATTCCAGTTCACTCCAGAAAAATGACTATCATAAAGATGACAACCAATAACAAATGATGGAGCGGCTTGGGTTTGAAAGAATCCTCCTCCACTATTGGTGGATGTGTACATTCATACAACAACTGTCTCAGTTACTCTTCTTCCATTGCTGGGACAAAGTACCAGATACTCAAATTAAGGAATGAAAGATGTATTTAGTTCACAGTTTGTGGAGGTTTCAGTCCATACTCAGTTGTGTCCAAGGCAGACAGGCACATGGCAGAGGTCAGCAGCACATGGTGTCGGAAAACAGCAAAAGCAAAAAGGAGGAATAGTGGCAACAATAGTGGCAGTAGAAAGCAAGTCTTTCTCTCTTATGTTACATTCAGGCTCTCCCAGGCCAGGCGCGGCCCTCACACCTGTAATCTCAACAGCACTTTATACCCACTGGATCATGCACTAATCACAAAGTGCTGAAGTCCACCCCATGATTTCATGAGGCTTTGGTGGACAACTAGACAGAAACCACAACAACCACCTTGGAAATCAGTGTGGATATTTCTCAGAAAACTAGGATTAGAGGGGTCCTATTCAACCCAGATATTCCCCTTCTGGGTATTTTTTCAGAAGAACTGAAAACATCATACCACTATGATACATGTGTGCTCATATTTATAGCAGCACAATTTGTCATAGCTCTATCTTGAAAACAAAAATTGAGGAACTGATGAAGATATAGTATATTTACACAATGGAGTATAATTTAGCTATAAAAATAATAGACTTAAGGCCTTTATTGGTAAATGAATTCAACCGGGGACCATACTTTTTAAGTGCAATAAATCAGACCCACATTTGCAAACATCATATTGTCTCCCTAGTGTAACAACCTTTAACAGTAAATAACATCTGAAGCATAAAATAGATACTGCAAAAAGGGAATGAAAATGATCAAAACGAATGAATTACTGACATAAGAAGGTTAGGAGAAGGAGCAAGGAGAGGAAAGAGATAGTTATGGATGTATGCAGCATAGCTTGGATAACTGTACTGTGGACTTCTGATCTGTGAAATGGAGCAGTGAATTTTTTTCTTCTTCATTTTTTCCTCTTTCTTCTTAATTTCTTTTTCTTTTCTTTCTTTTTTTTTCAAAACCAGGGATTGAACTCAGGCCCTTGCGCTTGCCAGGGAAGCACTTATTCTAATAATAAGATAATTATTACTAATACTATTAGTAATAATAGTATTATGAGCCATCTCCCCAGTCCCTCTTCTTAATTTCTTATAACTTTTTTTTTTCTTTTTGCACTTTTGCCTCCATATATAGGTAATCTAAATATCTAAGCTGAAGGCAACACTATGCAAAAACAACAAACACTGTCCAATTTAAAAAAATAAAATTGTATGTTATGAGAAATCAGAGGCAAAATTGAAAGCATTGCAAAGGTCACGTGAGGAACACAAACAAAGATGATGGGGAGAATAGGAGAAAAATGTCTTAAAAGGTCATTCTTTTTGAACCCACTAATTAGATGAGAAATAGTGTGTCATCATGAGAAATAAAAATATTTGATTTCATTTCCAGATTGTAGTAGAAAAATATGCTTTGTGTATTGGAGAGCTATAATTTTTATCTTTCCAAAAGTAATCCGTCAATATTTATTAAATTGAACTATAACTCTGGTACCAATTCCTTTTTCAGGAATTAATTTCTCAAGAGAAAATTCTCCAAATAAAATTGTGCCAGAAGGTGTTGAAAAAAATGTAAACAACATTAAGTGATTCTTTAGTGATATCAAGCTGTTAAAATGGATTATCTTGCAATGCCATTTTGACTAGTTTTTATCGAAAATGTATGTATTGATGCATACTTCTTCCACAATAATTCTGATTCTAATGTAGCACTTTATAAGTATTTGTGTATGTGCTGAAGTATGCAAAACATAGAAAAACTTTTTACTGTCACTGTGTTTTGTATTTCTGCATCTTATAGATAACTTACAAGGTATATCTACAGTTTGAAAAGGTCAATTCTTCATTTGAAAATCAATGTGAAATATTTTATGATGTAAGAATCATTTTATGAAGCAAAACTAATTCAAGTGTTATTTACTATTTTCACTTCAGTCCATGATTTTCCTGAAATAGGAATTAGAATTTGCAAAGGAAGTATTCTTCCAGGATGTTTCTCTGTACACTTTCACTTTCTGTTTTATAAAAATTTTCTGAATTTATGGAAAATAAATTTTAAAAGTAAAAATTCAAATCAAGAGGAAACATTATTACTGACATTACAAATACTTTATACAGAAAATTTTTATAAACAAATAAATGCCAAATTATTAATGAATATGAAGTGAATTTCAAGAATATACAAACTGTAAAACTAATATGAGAAATAGAAAGTCTGAATTGATAAATAATTGGAGGAAACAAATTAATAACTAATATGTTCTTTATAGAGAGAGAAGCATGATAAAATTGACTACTACAGATATGTTTACCTGGGTTTTTCATTATGATTCATCTTTATAATTATCTTATTACTAATACTAAATTTTCTTCAGTAAAGATTAATCACTTTTATAATAAAATATGAAAAAGCAAGTAGTAATGAGCTTAAGGTTCAATTGACCAATGGAGTTATTAGTGATTGTTAACATATGATAAAATAAATTTATAAAGAGAACTCGAAGTATCCAAGTGTAGTATTTATTTATTTATTTCTGTCTGTTTAATTTCTTAGGGAAGGGGCTACAGGGTGTTCAGGGTCTCCTACTAGATTGGACTTGTACTGATCTGTCTGTTAACAGCCTCCTAAGAGCTAGATTTACAGGCGTGCACCACCACGCCAAGTCTCAATTGCCCTTTCAGTGTGCCCCGGGGAAGGGGCTGGCAGGGAAGGTCTGGGGATCAAACCCCTGACCTCTGTGCCTGTTTGCAGGTCTTTTAATCTGCTGAGCTATTTGACCAGCCCCAAGATGTGGCATTTAAAAAAAAAAGTGCATAATAAAATAGAAAAAAAAAAAAAAAAAAAAACCCTGCCAATATTTAGGAAACAAAGTTTCATTATATAAAATTGTCATTTCAAGTATGTATTTGATATGCTGCAACAATTACTGCAGTTCTTTGCTTAAAATACAGAACTATCCCTTCTGCGTTTTTCCAAGATTTGCTAAGAGGAAAACAAATGCTCAGTCTAAGGCTAATTATTACCTCCATGAGGAGTGATCAATACTTGAGTTTACACAATGTCCTGTAAATAATGAGGTTGCATAACTCCTAGAAAAGACTCTGTATTCTCACACCTCTGTGATTACTGGGCACTGTTATTTCTCATCTTTCTTTGTATTTTTTTTTGACAACTCTTTTCCCAGACTGGAGTAATTTTCTTACGTACATGGACTGATTGAAAATCAGCCTAGTTAAATAAACTCTCTCCACAACTTTGGAATTCTTTCTCTGTGAAGCTTTCTTTTATCCATCACTGTCCTGCTCATGCCAGCTAAATACTTCTCCTAGGCTGCTGGGTTCATGTCCTCAGTTCAAGGAGTTTACTAGTTTCACTGGGGTCCACATTTTTCATCCAACAAACATGCTCAGCATGGGTTAATCACATGATCGTTTTCACTCTACAAGGTCACCAATTTCCCTGGTACAGCATGCTGCGCTGGCTCTGCCCCTGGACTCGCTAAGCCTGCCACTGAGACCAGGAGTAGTGGTGCACACCTGTAATCCCAGTAGTGGAGAGGCTAAAACAGAAGGATCACTAGGAGTCTGATCAATCTAGTGAGACCCCGTATGAAAAACATTTTCTAAAAAATCACTGATTTCCTTGCTGGTGCCCAGTGTGTTGAAAGACATGTCTTTTTTTCTTTTCTTTCTTTCTTTTTTTAATTTTAGGGAAGGGTCTACAGGGTGTTCAGGGTCTCATTACTAAATTGGACGCATAGTGATCTGCCTATTTAAGCCTCCCAAGAGCTGGGATTACAGGTGCGTGCCACCACACCCAGTCTCAATTGCCATCTCAATGCGTCCCTGGGGGTGGGGCCGGCATGGCATTCCCGGGACCGATTCCCCCGGTCCCTGTGCCTACTTAAAGATATGTCTTGAATGTCATATTTTTCATAGTTTTAAGTGGCAGTAATGAAGCATAATCCTGTGAATCTATCTTGGCAAAAAGAGAAACACTGAGGGTTTTAATTGCTTGAAGGAGTTCATTCAAATGGCAAATGAATGATTTAAAACAGAAAGTCATGAATTTAATAACAGAGTTTACTTAATTTTTAAAAAGCTATTTTTTAGTAAATAAATATGACTTAATCACTGGAAAATGGCTTTGTGGAATGAATATTTTTAAATCATCAGAAAAATTTATATTACTGAGAGCTTTTAAAAAATCTACTCAGTAACTGTTTATATAATTTTAAGTCAGTAAAGATGAAATTACTAGCAAACCAATTTAGTATTTGTGAAATTCATAAAGCATATGGATTTCTTGGTTTGCTTTACATTGGTATTTTAAACTCTGTGCCATGTTCATTTCTGAACTATCACAGATTAAAAAAAATAAAACCTTTCTGTTGACCTTAAAGTCAAAACAAAAATCTAGTTTGATTTATTTTGGCCATTTCAGTGATTCGATCCTAACACACTGTACATTTTTGTATTTCTATTTTATTTTATTTATTTGATTTTACTTTATAGAAAAAACAAAAACAAAAGCAAAAAAAAGAGCAAAAACATAAGTCCAGGGTGATAGACAGTGGTATTAAGTGCCTGCTTGGCAAACCCAAGTTTAAAAATTGGATCCCTGGTACTGCATACAGTGCTGGCCCTGGAGCCAGGCATGGCGGTGTACTCCTGTGCTCCCAGCACTGGGTAGATTTTGACAGGAGGATCACTATTAATCCAAGCTGTGTAGCAAGATGCTGTATCAAAAAAAAAGACATAAACAAAACAAAAATGATACAGAATTTCAATAAGATGATAAGAAATTAACAGTTGTTGTTATGTTACATTTGCTATCAGTTTAATGAAAGAAACAGTTAATGTGTATTTGTTTGATCAGTCTTGCATGCCTGTATCTGGTAATCTTAGCAATTACTTTGCTTTCCATTTTAAAATATATGATAATTTTTATATTTTATACCATACTTAAATGAAGTAGGTTTTTATAAAAGAAATTTTGAAGTCCACAGAACATTTTCTGAAATACTTCAAATCCTTATAGAAGAACCTATTACACAGAACCGAACATTCTAAACTATTAATTAGTGAAATTCCTGGAAAAAATAGAAAGTTTAAATGTCTTTCTATGACTATTTTATTGAATCAGGTTAAAGCAAACACTTGCCAACAATGCTTCCAGTAGGACACTTAAAACAGAAAAAAAATCCACCAATAATTTTGAAGTAGAAAAAACCAGCTAAAAATTTTCTGCTGTGCCAAAATAGACAATGTGAAGAGCAGAAGCATGTTATCAACTGCAAATGTATTATAGATGATAAAAATTCTTATTTCCATTTTTGTTCTGCGTTTAGATACTAAAGGATGCACGCTGCAGAAGATAAATGTTCCTCAATTGTTCCCACATAGGTGAGATTTTAGAAAGAAATTATATGGAGGACCTAAATTTTATTAAAATTGTAAGTAAAAGTAGATGCTTGATTTTCTAGAATAACTTATGTATTGAAATCCAAGATTCATATTCCCTAAAGTAGAATAAGAATTTGTGTTTAGTATTAAAGTGTCATATATCTAAGGGTTTCATTTTTGCTACGTGATGCCGAGAATTGTATAAGATGGAAAAATGTTCTTCAATTTGAAGTTGGAGACAACATCACTTTTAAAATATGATCAAATTAAATTGAATTATGTAAAATTCATGGAATTACTTATTACTTATTTTATTATACTCATTGTTAATAGTACTGAAAAATTAGGATAAAAGGTATTCTTTTGAAAAATAATTTGAATCAACTCACATTCACCAGAAAATTTCACACACACACACACACACACACACACACACACTATACAACTAACCAAAAGGAAAATTGTTTATATCCTTGCAAATAAAATATTTATATTTGCTAGCTGGGGGTCTCTGGAAACTGCTCTTTTTGATTTGAAGTCAATAAAGGGAAGCTGCTATAATTTATGTACTGTTTATAAGGCTGTCACTTACAAGAAGCTTAAAAACCTACTGAGGTGTTGGGGAGATAGCTCAGTTGAATAAGTGTCCTGAGTTCAATCCCTGACACCACTAAAAGAAAGAAGAAAGAAAGAAAGAAATTAAGAAAGGAAAGAAAGAAAAGAAACCTATTGGGTTCCCAAAGTATTATGTTAATTGATGGTAAAGAGAAATGGGAAATTCTGGAATATGGAAAAATCCTTGGCTCTATCAATGTACCCTTTCATGAAGTAACTGGAGCCCTGCAGATGAACTCAAGAGACTTGAAGAAGTACCATAAAACCAAGCCATCCAAGTCAGATAGTCTGGTGTGCTCTTACTTAGTAGGAGTAAGAAGCAGGGAGGCTCTGGACACAGCAAGGGATCTGGGCTTTAACAATGCTATAAACACTGTGCTACAAGATGGAAGGAATATGGGCAACCTACGAGTTTTCAGAGAAGAAACAAGGACATTGAATTTTGGAATTCAAGTTGGCTCTTTGTACACATACAGCCTAGGACAGTGGAATGAACTAAGAGAAGTGTAGTCCTGACACCAGTGGTTAATGGTAAGGGCATTCTTACCATTAACACATAGGTATATAAGCTACCTATTTGTTCAGTCTTTTGCTCAACTGTAAATTAAGAATAATGCCTGCCCCCTTCGCTAGCTGATCTTTTTCAAAAGGCTACTGAGTGTTGAAATACTGGGTGTGCCTTGTTCTGGAAGTACACATTTGGATTCTGATTTTTCAGTAGCGTATCACAGTTCAGTAGTACTCCCCATGACCAGGTTACTTGTACTGTTTAATCATGTGTAGCCATGTGGGTTAACATAGGTTCAATTCATCAAAGAAGAAATGAACTTGACAGTAGACCAACAAGTAGACATGACCTTAAAAAAAAAAATAAAATCAAGACTGTGTGATTAGCATGGGGCTAGAAACCAGAACAGTGGTTACTTCTGTGGTAGATTAACTAGAAAAGGAGAGAATTTCCTAGAATGATAGAAATGTTTTGTGTCTCATCTTAGATATTGGTACACAGGTGTCTATTTTTACAACTTTCTGAAGTAAAAAAAATAACCCACCAAAGACATGCTTGTCTGTAAGAATACCTCAACCAAAAAATAAAGAAAAAAGTTTTAAAAATCTATATTTAAAAATGTTTAAATATGTTAAAAAATTCCAAGGGCCAAAGGTATAGCTCCGTGGACAAAGTGCTTGCTTAGGTAAGCACAGGGTCCAGGTTCAATTTGAGACACCACATGCCCTGCCGGCCCCACCCCTGGACAACCGGAGCCAGCCACAGAATCCAGGTGTGGTGGCGCACACCTGTAATCCCAGCACCAGCGAGGCAGAAATAAGGAGGATCACTATGAGTCCAAGCTGCATAGTGAGAACCTGCACAGAAAAATAAATAAATAAATAAATAAACAAATAAATAAATAAATAAATATAAATAAATAATAAATAAAGCATTTAAAAATTTTAAATATAATAGCCTTGTATTGTCCTAGAAATTGTTTTCTTTAAAAAAAAACATTTAATTTATTTACATATGTATGTATGTGTTTATTTGGTACAGGTTCTCTCTAAGCATCTTGGGCTTTAGTCATCCTCCTGTCTCAACCTCCCCAGCTCTGGGAGTACAGGCAATGCCGCCATGCCTGGTTTCAGTGGCTAGCAGTGCACACCAAGGTTGTACCTAGGGTGGAACTTTGGTCCTTATGCTTGCCAGGCAATCTCTTAGACCACTGAGCTATCACTCCAAAATGGCCTACAAATTCTTGCAGTAGAAGAAAAGGTGACTTTTGGAATACATTCATTGCTTGCTGTCGCTGGCACCAATCTGCAGTACAGGCTGTTAAAATCCCCAGTTTCATGACTGAAGACGCCCACAGTAATGCACTCCCTTAGAAGCCTGCCCCTAACTAGCTTGGGGCCTAGCACCTGCAAGAATGATCTCCACCACTCAGTGCTTGAAATGCCATACTGCCTAATCATTATAACATGGAAGGAAGTTTTTCTTAAAAATTTCCAGAATATTTCATACATTTTTATTATTGAAATTGAACATGTTAAATGGAAAATATAACTTAATTTACTCTCATTAATTTAATAATATGAAGATGTGTTTCTTGCAGTCTTATATGAAGTTGCTCTATTAATTTCTATATTTCAAGTTCTGCTAACATTCTGGGTGTTTCTATAACTGATTCATTCTGATTTTCACAACAACCTGTAACAAGAGATGGTTGCTTCTAATTTTTAGGTTGGATTAAAGGATGGAGTTTGATTTTTTTCTAATACAAGATTAAATGATTCAATTTGTTAAAAACCAATGTCCCTTTTTTCCTTCCCTTTAAAAGATCCTCTGTCTTCATCAATGTTTCTAAATGAAGGTTTCTTCAGAACAAGATCATTCATAAAAATTTTTAAAGTTAATTTCTCTTCTCTACTTATATTTAACATGTCAAAATCTTAAGGGTGTGTAAACTTTTATATTTTTAAAATTGTTTTAGTATTACTTAATAGGATTATACAAAATCATTTTGTGATGGAACCTATTTTTCGCATAACACTATGAATAAAAATGTTAAGCAAAAAAAGTATGTAATTGTGAATTTTCATCTATTTCAAAAGACTGCTCTTACAGTACTGTGAACATTTTCTAAATAACAGCAAAAAAATCTTAGATATTTATCTTCATAAAGTAATGTTTTTGTCCTCATAACTTTGTAGTTGGACTAAATTTTACATGAGCTCATTTTATATAGCATTTTTTTTCCTCTAAATTTTGGTGCACGCTTGTCAGTTACTTATGTAAAATAGATAGATCAATGCTTACATTTATCTTTGTCAGTTAATTTTTTTTCTCTTTTCTTTTCTTCCATTGTATTATAGGTCCTTCAGGATGCATTAGCAGGCGAACACAACACATACCCTAGAGCAGTAAGTTGAATGGAAGTATAGATATGAGTCATTAGTGTTTATTAAGGCCAGTGGCTATGCTACATATCATACTTTATGTGTAGTATGGTACTTGATCCTTAAACTTAACCATATCTGTCCTGTTTGTACTCTCTGTAAAGATCATGATATTTATTTATTTATTTATTTATTTATTTATTTATATTTTAGGGAAAGGTCTACAC
>NW_004524634.1:9341362-9348827 GCF_000260255.1 Octodon degus | reverse complement strand
CCGGCCCATGCTGCGCCTGGGCTGGGACTGGTCCCGCCGGCGCAGGGTAGCAGGAAACTCTCCGCACACTCACCAGACCTGGGCTAGGACTAAGACATCTAGTATTAGATATGAAGAATAACATTCTTCTGTGAGGGAACTTTAACAAAGTGTATTATTTTAATGAAAAAATAAAATTTAATTTGGGACTTTCTAAGTTTGAGAAGTATGTGTGTCACTTACAGGAAGATGTGCCTACATTTAGATATACAGAGTTTGCAGAGAAGTTTGGGCTTGATGTGTGAGATTTTAGGTTGTGCATTTTTTTGTAGAGATCTAGGAATGGAAGAGATTATGGATAAGAAGAAACGTGGTTTAGGGATGAATCTGGGGATATTATTTTAGCTTTATGCAGACTCAGAAACTCTACCATAAAAATGTAAATGCAATTGGAAGCACAATCAACTCATGCGTGCTGCTATGAGGCTGCTCCTGCGCATGAGCTATGCCTGGGCTTCTCTTTAGTGATGTCCTAGAAGGACACTGTGTTTCCTGCAAGCATAGCAAACCTGGAATACATTGACTGACAGAGAAAATCTGGAAAACAGAAATAATATAATTTTCAACTTTGAAATAGCGAAAGGCAAGAACTATGAGAAATGGCTTTCAAGATCAAGAGGACATATTGTTTGGGACTTTATATTTATTTTTTAAATTCCTATGTATTAATTACCATGTACAGGAGACCTTCAACTTAAAAACATTTCTCAGTGCTTATAATACTAGAATAAAATCATTTAAAATTTACTTCATGTCATTTTTCTCTTTAAAAATGTTGCTGTCTGCGAAGCACTTCATAATTCCTCTACCTTATCTCTGAAGGGCAACACAATCATAAAATTTGTATGTCTCATTCAAATGAACATTTTACATTTAATTTATATGAGTGAATAAATATGAATTTTTACATTCCTTGATAGTGATAAAAAATCACTTCATTCTCTTAGCATTTCATGGTGTTTTTTTTTTTTTTTTTTTGGAACCAGGGAATTGAACTCAGGCCCTTGAGCTTGCCAGGGAAGCGCTTATGTCACGGAGCCATCTCCCCGGCCCCGCATTTCATGTTTTGACACATACAGATAGCATCTTTAATGATTCCTAGGTGTAAGTACATTAAATTTATTTAAGCAATATGTACTATTCCATTTTTAGAATAAGGTGAAATGTAATTAATTAGTTTACCTTTGAATAACATTTATGATTTCTGCTTTTTTAACTTTTTAAAGAAAGGATACAATGAGTTTTCTTAACAAAGTCTTTTAAAACATAAGAGATTCTCTATGGTAAAATCTGTAATTTTACCATGTTTATAATCTCAAGTTTTTTGTTTTTCTTTGCTTTTGTTTTTCCCAATACTTGGGATTGAACTCATGACCCTGCGCTTGCCAGGCAGGAGCTTATTCTACTGAGCTATCTCCCCAACCCCTATAATCTCAGTTTAAATGTATAATTGACAGGTTGTAGATCAAATTTTCTTTATAGCTTCCCAATTTTAAATATATTTAACCTGTAGCTACTAATTTTGTATTTACAAAATATAATAATTTCTATCTCCTTATACATCTGTTAAACTCTAATGTTATTAGATATTGCTTTTCTGATTAATCTGTTCATTAATGAATTACATTTAACCACTTAGTACACATGTAACTCTTAGTAGAGTTAAATAAGAGTTCATTTATTAGTTACTGTTCATGGGTACTTTTTAAAATGTATTTGGTTGTTGGAAGGTCTCACTGTGCAGCTTGGACTCGTGGTGATCCTCCTGTTTTTCAGCCTCCCCCACACTGGGATTTTAGGCAAGTGCCACTATGTCCAGAAAATGGCTGGCTCATCTTGCCCTGGGGGCAGGACTGACACAGCATGTGGTGCCAGGATCAAACTGGGGTTCCTGACCTTGCCTAAGCTTGCTTAAGCAGGTGCTTTTGTCTGCTGAGCTATTCAGTAGCTTTGTTTATGGCTATTTAAAACCCAAACAAGTATAAGTATATTTATTTGCAGTTATACATTACCTGTCTCTTGAACATTAGTGTATTGTGTGTACAGATGTATGTAAATAAATTGTCAGCATATAATTAATTTTATTAGATATATATGAGTAAGTTGATGCTACTAGGAATCTTTAGAAGACAAATGTTGAGTAAAGGTTAAATGACAACAGTCACATTAAGAAGAAAAGGAAGAAAGAGAAAGCATGCATAATTCATGCATATATGTATAGTCTGCATGTTCTCAGACTTAATTGCAAGAAGATTAAATATTGCCTGATTTCATTTATGAGAAAATCAATTTATAAATCAAGAACAGAAGAAAGGCTAAAAATAGAAGGGGAACTAGAAATGGAGGGTGGAGAGAAAAAGAGAGAAGGGAGAGAAAGGGGACAGGAAAAGGGAACTGAAAGAAATTGCAATGTGGCTTGTGCAAGTGCAAAGTCAACCAGGAGCTGAAAGGAGAGGGGAGGATCAGGGAGCAGGTGTGAGAGATAGCAAAGGAATTGAGATGTTTATGTATTTGTACCAGCTCCCCACATTAAATATAATCACAATGTGCTACAAAGAAACTAATAAAAATTCCAGAATAAAATAAATAATAAAAGTAATGTCATCAAAATCAACATCATTAATAATACTTATAAAGTAAGGACCATGTTGCAACAAATACTTTAAGTGCTTTGGATGTTTTAGCACATGTAATCATAACACCTTCCCATGTAAGATCAGACTATTGCTTATCACGTTTTATAGATTATTAAGTCAGTCAAATAAAACGCATATTTTACCATTGATCGCTTACATAATAAGTGATTTTAAACCACAGACTAGCCCAGAATGGGTATTACTCACTTTTACGAAGATTTCATACATTTTCTATGGTTGCAAATGGAAAGAGAAATAGAGTGACTCTTCAGTACACAAACTCTTTCTCTTGCAAAAAATTCATCTTGCAAGCAAAAATGTTAGGCAAACTTTTGTTTATATTTGCAAACTGCGTATTGGGTGACAAAAAGGACCACAGGTACTTGCCCCACACAAACACAAATGTAGCAATGTTCCCCCAAAATCCTAAAGCAAATTATATTTGTTCACTGATGTACTGCTGTACAAGCATCAAGTAATCAGGCAGAAGTAAACTAGAAACAGAGTGAGAAAAGGGAAGAGAAACGTTTGAAATAACAATGAGATAGTCGTGGGTTGGGTGTTGCACAAAAATACATAAAATATTCAGGACCTATGTCTAACTCTCACGATATCAGCAACAGGTGAGTACGCTTTAAGATCATATTAAGTTTGAAATGAAAACCATTTAATTTCTGCTGTTAATGTGCATTTCTTTAAGATGAAATAATTAAGCAAGATATTTATTTTCCTGATATAAACATATTTTTTTTGGTAGTAATGGTGATTGAACTGAGGACCTTGCACTTTCCAGGCAAGTGCTTATGCTACTGAGCTATCTCCGTAGCCCCCTGTAATCATAATTTGTGATAGGCCAATTCCACAGCGAATTCAGGTGTTTTTGATTGGGCATAGGTTTATATATTGCATATATTATTACCAGTATTTGCTAATTGGTTAAAGGATTTTACATTTCAAAGAAAACTGTGAGGAGACAAACTATATTTTTTCTTTTTCTATCTTGCCAAAAATCTCCAGCTAAGCTTCTATATTATTTAGGAATTTAAATTAGTCTTGTCAATTATATATATGATCTCTTTGAACCAATCTGACACTATTGAAATAGTCCAAATATTTTAAGATGAAGAAATGAGACAATGAGGGTATGAGTCTTTATTTCAAGAAATGGTTACCATTTTGTTTTTCATTTTTACTTAAAAATTTTAAGTAATTCAAAGTAAAAGATAACTGTTAAATATATATTAAGAGTCAAAAAATGCAATTATGTTAAAGTGTCTAAAGTGAGTGGATTGCTATGAATAGTCTTTCAGGTTTTAGATACTTGAAAAAGAAAAAAATTAATAATCTAATTAAAATGGACAAAAGAAGAAAAGAGACATTCCTCAAAAATTCCACAAGTGCCTAAAAGGTATATGGTAAGTGTTCAGCATCACTAATTATTAGAGATGACATAAGCCAACATCACTACCATTGTACTCTGCAAATCAATTCAGTCTAGTAAGATTGTCTACTCTCAGAAAGATAGCAAATTTTGACAGAAATGTGAAGAAAAAAGAAATTCGAAGCGTTGGTAGTGGCTAAGGAAATTAATATAACACAAAAAATTAAAAATAGAGCCTTTTTAACAAGATGGCACTCAAGGTGATGAAGGAAGCCCCTGCCTCTCCTAAAGACTAAGCCAAGGCAAAAGCTTTGAAGACCAAGAAGGCCACGCTGAAAGGCATCCACAGCCATAAAAAGAAGAAGATAAGAACTTGGACCAACTTGTGCTGTCTCAAGACACTGTGGCTCTGAAGGCAGCCCAAATATCCTCGGAAGAGGACCTCCAGGAGAAGCAAGCTTGACCTGGATGCCATCATCAAGTTTCCCCTGACCACACAACAACACACTTGTGTTCATTGTGGATGTCAAAGCCAATAAGCACCAAATCAAACAAGCTGTAAAGAAGCTCTATGATACTGATGTTGCCAAGGTCAATACCTTAATCAGGCCTGATGGAGAGAAGAAGGCATAGGTATTGTGATGCATTGGATATTGCCAACAAAATTGGAATCATCTAAACTGAGTCCAGCTGACTAATTCTAAATACATACTTTTTTCCCAGTAAAAAAGAAAAGAAATAAAAAATACAAGTGGGTGTAGTAACTGTGATTGGCATATAGTGAATGAGTAAAAAATTACAGTAAAATACACACTGTCATTCACTGAGACCTCAAACATCTTATTCACAAGATCTGTCTTTGTAGCACTCATAGCTCTTCCCCAAGAGCAAAAAGATCATGAAAAGTAAATATTTTGAGCTAATTCAAGACATAGAGACAAGCAACATAGTGCAAGTAAAGATACTCAGGAAAGAGGACATACAGAACTGTTTCAAATGGTGCAAGATTTAGTGGACAAATATATTTGAAGTGAGAGAGAATTTAAAATTGACACCATGTTTCAATCCTATTTAGGTTCCTTCAAAAGAAATAACTATATCAATACATGTTTGTACTTTGAGGTTGATTATATCAATAGCTATAGAATCAACCTGAATGTTTATCATTAAATAAATGAACAAAGAGTATTTGGCACATATAAACAAATGAATAACATTAAACTATAAAAAGGATGCAATCTTCTTCTGCAACAACACAGCTGAATATTGAAGACATTATGTTAAGAGAAATAAGCCAAGTACAGAAAGAAAAATACCTCTGCATTCTCATCTTAGGAAGAATCCATTAAAAGCGATTCCATAGAAGAATTTACCATAAGTTGGGGCAGAGAGAAGATACTGGGTACAGTACTAATGTTAAAGAGAAAGATGGATCTCCATACTCTATTGCACCTATATATGGCTACATTTAACAATAATTATTTATACATTTTTAAATCACCAGAAGTGAGAATATGTAAAATATTATAAAAATTCATAATAAGTATTTCATTGAAGGAAGGATATGCCTATTGCCCTGATATGTTTATTGCATCATATGTACGTGTGCAGAAATATCACATTTTATCTCATATTTATACACAGCTAATGTGTCAATCAAAAACAAATCAAGAACTGACATGATTGGAATGCTTTGGAGCCTTAGGAACTCTAAACGAAACAAAAATACAAGCACCAAAATGATAATCTTTACACAACAGACTACGAGTTTCTTAAGATATTTGACATATACTTTGAAAACTCTATTAGAAAAACCTTTATATAGAAATACATTTTGTCATTGATGGAAACTATCAAATTTTGGTCTGTGAAGTTGTCAGTTCAGTCAATTAAGCATGCACTCCATCAAGTGAACAAGTGAAAAGTATTCAATTCAAATGCATCATAAAGTTTTTTTTTTTTTGTTTTGTTTTTGTGGAACCGGGAATTAAACTTAGGCCCTTGCGCTTGCCAGGAAAGCACTTATTCTCTGAACCTTGTACCCAGCCCCAAGTTTGTTTCTTGAGTTGTATAACAATCTACTATTTTACCTGACTCTGACAACTATAAAATTTTGTGACATTTTAATTAGCTAAGACTTAAAGTACCCTGACAAGGGTGAAATCAAATTAGTTAAATCTGTAACTTAGTCATTGAATAATGAATACTAATCATGTATAGCATTATGCAATGAATCAAGACTGGGTAACTGTATATGGAAATTCAATGTGTTTATTAAAACTATCTAAAATCATAAACTAACAACTGTAATAACAATTTCATAGTTGACATTTACTTTGTATTAATCATTCACATCTCAAATTTCAACAAACTCACAAAAGATACTTAAGTAAAACATGAGTTAGAAAGTAACATTTGAATTCAACAAACATCACATAATTTAGAAATAAATATATCTTGTTGTTTTCAGCTGTGTAAAAAACTTTCAAACTGTAGTTCCTACTCTCATATTAGATCTACAAGTAGTTCCTTCAATACTTAATTAACCCATTAAATGTCAAAAAGATTTGAAACTGCATCAATTATGGATTTCATTTTCACTTTTACGGTGGGAAAAGACAACTATCTCCTTTAAAAAAAACAATAGGTTAAGCTCTTGCAGAAAACTAGCTATGCTTCCTTTTAATATAAAGTAAATTAATATTGCAATTAGAGTTTTACAACAGAGGAATTATAAATGTGAAAGAAAAAGCTCTCCTCTTCCTTCACTGTATCTTCCCACTAATAGTAGATTTATGCAGTTAAATCGCTATTCTTGTCTTTTTAATTCTCTACATTTCTAATGTAGATGAAATGTCCATATTATCCTTCCAAACTATGAGTCATTACATGAGAACATACTGTAATTCACAAATATAAACACCCACATACATGAGCACACACTTTCCTGATGGATCAACGTCAGAAGGGTCAACAATACAATTAGTGGTATGACTCACAAAGCAGGTAAGAGCCTTTAATTTTAATGGCGTGCTCTTTAGATTGCTTTAGGTTCACAAGCCACCCTCTGACCCTTATTCAAAATGTGCAGAAGCAATAGAGATGCATTAAAAAAGAAGTAAAACTATAACAGCATAATAAGAACTCAGTATAAATATGAGGACACATGAAATAAGCTTTAAAAAATGAATAAAAACCTTATTGAGGCATTTTATGCAGCTTAAAGAACAAACATTTTTGACCTGGGAGCATGTATGTCTTGAATATTATTTTGGTAAAAATTCTAAAAAAACTGATTGCTAATTTAGCTGAACAGTAAAGACATCATGCCCTGCAGAAAACTAGTGTTCCTGGGGCTGGGGAGATGGCTCAGCGGGCCGGGGAGATGGCTCAGTGGAATAAGCTCTTC
>NW_004524634.1:9340352-9341262 GCF_000260255.1 Octodon degus | reverse complement strand
GTGTTTATGGCCTCACTACTAGATTAGACTTGTAGTGATCCGCTTGTTTCCAGCCTCTCAAGAGCTGGGAATACAAAGATGCGCACCACCACACCCAGTCGCAATTGCCATCTCAGTGCTTCCTTGGGGAGGGGCCAGCACTGCAGGCCCAGGGATCG
Source organism: Octodon degus (assembly GCF_000260255.1). Classification (NCBI taxonomy): domain Eukaryota; kingdom Metazoa; phylum Chordata; class Mammalia; order Rodentia; family Octodontidae; genus Octodon; species Octodon degus. The sequence continues at coordinate 9,341,104 of NW_004524634.1, read as the reverse complement.
AACCTCAGGACCCTGTGCCTGATTCCACTAAGCTATTTAGTGGGCCCTTAGATCTTGGCATTTAAATAATTTCCTCAATATCAAACAAAGAGGTAATTGCTGCATCTATATTTATAGTTATAAGTGTTATGACAGCAAAAGGCGCACAGTTCAAGGGCAGGCTCAGCTATTCAATCTGTGAACTATGTTAGCAAACTTGGAATGTGATGTGTGGATAAGATTTATCTAGGGCCAGAGAATGGTGAAAGTGGTTCCCACAAGTGGGTCTGCATAAGAAAGCATAAATGAGAGGGTGGCACACAGTGTTCTTAAGGAGCTTAATGAGTAAAGAAGAATACTGAAAATAATGGTCAATCCTCTATAGCCAAGCCTTCTTAGACATGGACTTACTTATGATCCTGTATGTGGTGGGGTGCAATTGTAGAGTTTAAAGTTCTGTGACATGTCAGGCAAATGTCACCCTATAGGGAATGAACTGGAGAGGCCACTGTAGAAAACACAAAAGCAGTTTGTACACCACAAATGTTTAATGCAAAGACTGTGCTTACCTGCATTAGGTGGTGTCAGTGTCAGTATACAAGAGAGATGATTCTAGATGTCCTGGACTCCGATGTGTGGGAATGAAGAAAAAACACTTGTCAAGACATCTAGTATTAGTGACAAAGAGATAGCAATGAGACAGTTTCAAATCAAATCGGAAGGACAGTTTCAACAAATAATACACTGCATATATTCTTCTTAGTGGTTAATTG
>NW_004524634.1:9330898-9337164 GCF_000260255.1 Octodon degus | reverse complement strand
CTAGTGCTGCTGAATTACGTCAACATGGAGCATTGTTTCACTGATGATATATGGGATGTTTTATTTTCTTTTTTATGTATTTTTTTTATTTTGAAGAGTGAAAACAACAGCAAGTAAAACAAAAGCAAAGACAGAAACAGGGTAATATACAACAACACACATTACAGATTTTCAAAACAAGAATATCTGACCAACAGTAATGGATATACTATCTATTGTCCTTATCATTAGAGCCCCACAATTTGACTCATTCAAAAAATGGGCATCTTTGATGAATATACACTTCTCAGAGAAAGAAATGCAAGAGGCATATAAAAACATGAAAAAATGTTCCACATCACTAGCCATCTGTGAAATGCAAATTAAAACAACACTGAGATATCAACTCACCCCCAGAAAGAATGGATATCATAAAGAAATCTAACAATAACAAATGTAGAAGAGGCTGTGGGGGAAAAGGGAATCCTTTTTCACTGCTGGGGGGAATGTAGACTGGTACAACCATTATGGAAATCAGTGTGGAGACTCCTTAAAAAAACTAGGACTGAAAATACCATTCAAGCCAGCTATCCCCCTACTGGGAATTTTCCCAGAAGAACTGAAAACATCATATCATAGTGATATATGTGCACCTATGTTTATTGCAGCATAATTTGTGATAGCCAAATCTTGGAAACAACCAAAATGCCCATTATGTAAAGAATGGATGAAAAAGATATGGTATTTTTATACAATGGATTATTACTCAGCTATACAGAAAAACAAACTCAAAGCCTTTATAAGTAAGTGGACATAACTGGAGGATATGCTCATAAGTGAAAGAAGCCATACCCACATGGGTAAATATCATATTGTCTCCCTAGTTTAAGAATTCAAAAGAAGAAATAAAAACTGAAAGTTACAGTGGACAAAATAAATGGAAAAAACAGAACTGCAGCATTTAACAGCAAAGAGAGAGAAAGGGGGAAAGTTGGGAAATAAGGTAGGGGAAAAAACCATACAGAAATATATATATATTTGATAGACAAGAAAATAGTCCTAAGAATTTTCATCAGGTTTTTGAAAATAGCAGTTAATGGGTAGACTTCTCACTGTGACTAGCTCTATAAGTTGATATCTGTGGACTTAGCAACTAGATTGAGGACGACAATGTGTAATACTAAAACCATGCTTGAAATATGTGTCATCTTGGCCTTCTAAATGTGCACCATTTCTAATGTAATATCAATTATTACTACACTCTCTTTAAAGTAAACTTTTTAAAAAGTTAATAAAAGAAAATGAGAAGCAAGAAAAATTTAAGATTGCTTAGATGGAATGTTTTAGATGATGTGAAGGGAATACAATGACTTTCCTTTGCATTCCTGTGTTTCTAGTATTCAGTGCTGAAAGTTTTAGATGTTTTAAACACTGATGACATAAAGCATAAAGCATGCCTACTATAATTTATAGCACATTTCAGTTCCTGCAGATTTGTAATAGGTCAAACAATATAGCACAAGTTCACATAGAGATTTATGCATAAGCAAACAATGACAAACAGGGATGGGATATAGCTCAGCCACACAAGTGCGTGCCTGGAGGTCATGATATAGCTCAGCCACACAAGTGCCTGACTGACAAGCCCAAGGTCCTGAGTTCAACTACTGGTACAAAAAATTCTAATGAAGAATTATAGAGAAAGTCCATAGTATGACTGGGTACTTAACAGAAAATTGCTCCATTGAGCAGAAGGATTTCAAAAAAATTTAGCATGAGTCATGTAATACAGCTTTACCATACTAATGAAGTTTCTGATACGGTTCAAGAAAAACGAATAGCATTTGTAACACACATACTATTATTATATGTGACAGGCCAGATATTTGGTTAGCATGTCAGGACATTAACTAAAACTATAAATGTCTTTTGAGGTATAATACAATCTCTTCATATTTGAAGCTCCAAAATTGAGAGGAATATCATACATTCAACATACAGAAAATTTAAAAAGTATATGTTCATCTTTTCTATTCTAATGCGGCAACTTAATGAAGTAGTTTGATATGTTTTCTACTGTTGGTTCACCTTTCCATTTCTCGGAAAAACCTTCACTGGTCCTGAGGTATTCATCTGCTCAACTTTACTCAGTATTTTTCGTGATTTATTTTGTATGCGTAAATCTGTAGGGTGAGAGAAAGATGCTTTATCAGTACTTATTTAGCAGTACACTTATCATTTAGCTGAAATTTTATGATTCAGTGTGTAGATGAAGTCTATGCTTACCATTTCTACGTAAGTTACATTGGTCAAGTGACTATGTTTAGCCAATGGTAGATAGAAGCGCTTTGTGTGTTTCTGCCTTCGTGGCTATTGAAGAAGATGCTCAGACTGGATTTATTTCTAATACTCCTATTTTGGAATTTGGGTATGGAGGTAATGATGACTAATTACTGTACTACTAATTTATATCCACTTTTTGAAGGTAACAGTTAATGCTTAAATGTTTTAACTGATTTTGCATGCATATATCTGATAATCTGAGTAACTACAGTGACAGCATTGTGCAATATAATAAACAATATTGAATACTAGGTATCTTGGTTTTCTTTCTGAAATTGTACACAGTTTCTGATGTCTTCTCTATTACTTTTCTGTTCTCTTAAAACAACAAAAAAACACAAGGGAATTAGGAGACTGAAGAGTAAGAAACAAAGAAACCTAAATCCATGAGTAATCTAATGACTCAGAAGGATCTAATTCCCTTTCAGAATCCAAATGCTGAAAGTTATACGAGGGTGAGGGGGAATGTCTCTTTTTCTCTCTACTTCATAGAAGTTTATATACCAGGCAAATTATTTAGCATTTAGAAGTTTGACCAGATTTGAGCATACAATAATATAAAAGAATAGAAATCCTTTAAGGTTTTTTAGTCTGCAACTTGTACTATAGATAACCACAGAGAAGATAACAATATGCACTGTATTAATTATTGAAACTATCCTATTAATCAGTTTTGAAACTGTCTCATTGCTAATTATTTCTCAATACAATAAAAATAGTTTAATGAAAATGAAATGTTTACAGAAATGCTAATGAATTCATAAAACATAATTTCATACTAAACAGCAATAGCCACCACCTGGATCATGATGTTAGACGTTCTCTCCTTCACGATGCTACATTCCCATCGTCACAGGTCTCACTGCACACTCAGGTTAAATGTACTCAAATTATTGGCATATCATTTTTCCCTTCAAAGGTAAATACATATGTAGCTATTTTTTAAGATTTCTTTGCTTTCCTCAGCTTTAGATATTTACATAAAGTCATGTTGAATATATTCTACAATGTAATGTCTATTCACATTATATTATTAAAGTTCATACATGATTTTATGTGCAATATGACATCTTCATTTTTCATGCTGTTATGTATAAAAGTATACAATCTGGAATTATTTCCCACGCCTTTCTATATTTTTTCTTAAAGATGGTGCAGTTATGTAATTATTGTATGTTAAAAAGCTTATTTACAGCTTTACTAGGAATTAAATGATATTAAAATATTAATATTCTTAAGTATGAATGTTACATACATTAGATTTTATAAAATTATGACAGGGTTTACAAACTGTTAAAACAGGTAGAAGATAAACATAAATTCTGATGATTGTTGAATATATTCATGGTTGGGCATATTAATATTCATCATTCTCTCAAAAATCAATAATACTTTATCTACCATCATCTACATTTTTTCCTAAATAATAGCAAAATTGAATTTATTTTATTGCATTTACTATATGTCATAGATCTTTTTGTAAAGGGAATATTCAAGGTTTCTACCCGCTTTTAAAGCATTTAAAATACTCGTGGTTATGGCTAAGCTATACTAACTTATCTTAGTTTGTGTCCTCTTTACTGCCATATATTACCATTCTTTAATATCTAATGCCTTAAATTTCATATGCTTTTAGTAGTTAATCAGTTCCCTTATAGTATAGGCTTGCTGTGTTTTACGAAGGTATATCTATACACTTCGCTCTCGTGAAGACTGCAACTTCTTTTCCTTAAGGCTTTTGCAGGTCTCAGTAAGTGACAAGTCATTCTCCTGAATCCTTAGTTTTTCTTGCTCCCTCATACATTGCAGGATATTTGGTGCTAATTGATAAAAGCCACTTAGATGAATATTTCCTCTCTTCTCTAGGAGCATAGTGCTTATATCTCCCATTCAGCACAGTAGTTGAAAAGCATAACACTTTGTCCTACGTTAGGATAATAGAAAAACTGATCCTAGCTTAACACTCCCCTTGGAATTAGCTGAAGATAATGTTGAGGTTGAACCACAGTTCAGATTCCTCCTCTTAACAACCCTGCTTCTAGTCTCCAGCTATATTTCGGACTTCTGTGTCTTTGACTGAGAGAAGTAAACTCCCATGAGCTAATTGGGTTCTCCAGCACAATATCAAATTGACCATCTAAAATGTTTTCCCTGAAACCATTGTCTAAGGACCCTACTTATGTTATCCTACACAGTGGAAAGAATATCCAAACATTTGAGAACCATTATATACAATATCTGCGGTGATGTTGGTAGCTGTGGATCTCTCTTTGCAGTTCCGTGATAGAGTATGGGTATAAGAGTTCGGTGAAAAAATTGAATTTTAACCAAGATACAGTTAATGTGGAAGTCATCAGGCTCACTGATACACATCATGAGTCATCTTTCAATCTTGGATTTTATTTCTGTAGAAATATTTAGTAGTTGATAGGAGAGATAACTAAATTGGATTTTTAACCATTAAGAGAAAAGTGACATCATGATGTACCCTCTGTCCCTTACTAGGAGAGTGTATCAATGTCAATAGGATATATGGAGGCAGTACATAAAAGAGCTGGTTGCTAAAGATCCAGCAGCATAAAATTCATGGTTCCCTCACATTTCCATTTAATTCACTGGTGTGGCCCTTGGAAAAGATGAAACAGAACAGAAAACCAAATATATCTTTGAAGAGATAGTTGATAACTGCAAACTCAACCAGAAGTAACGAAAATTGAAGCTATTTTGGCAAATATAGCAGCTTTAGATCAGGTAAGAAGATGAAAGCTAAGTATGATAGAATAAATTATCAGTCAACATCCTAGAGCCAAAGTTCATGAAACAGCATTGAATGACTGTGTCCCATGGACACAAATATCCATGTTCTTAATTAGTTACAAAGACTTCCCATGTACAATCAAAATGTTTAAGTAAAAGTATCCCTATTGATTTCATGTTGGCTATTTATTTATTTATTTATTTATTTATTTATTTTTGACAGAACTGGGGATTGAACTCAGGCCTTTGCACTTGCCAGGTAAGCGCTTATTGTACTGAGCTTTCTCCTCTGCTTTTATTGGTTTTGTTTTGTTTTGTTTAGGAAAAATTTTTTTAGAAGTCAGTGAGGTCTGAAGAATAGCTTTGCATTCTAAGTTCCTGCCTGGCTAGTTCAAGGGCCGAGGTTGGTTACACGGTACCATATGTCCTTCCTGCCTCAGAACTCCGGGTACACCTTGTCAGCCACTGAGACCAGGCATGGCAGTACATGCCTACTATCACAGCACTGGGGCAGTTGAGATTGGAGGGTAACTAAGAGTCTGAGCTTCATGCCAAGACCCTGTACCAAATAAATAAATAAATATACCTGTAAAAATAATAAATAAAAGCTGAATAAAAGCTGGCGAAATTGGAATTACAGTCTGACTTTTCTCTATAGAAGTCATGCTAGGTATTATTTTATATCACTTCAAAATTCTTTGAGCATGGTGGCCAGAGATGGATGAATCATTGCAAATTTGGGAGGAGCTCAGTGACATGGTAGTAAGCAGCTGGTGTCAGTTTGAACAGTGTACAATTTAAATAACTTCCATTGGACTGGAGCTTTGGCTTCACTTGGCAGCATCTGGTGCTTATATTCACTGGCATTCAGATATTTTAATTTGAGTTATTCACTATATTTTTATTTTTTTAAATTTTTTTTTGTAATCTTCTTTCTTCCTTGTCCTAGATTTTATTAATTGCCCATAATCAAAATAATAACTTAATAATCATGTGAAATACAGACCATTCTAAAGGCAAGAATTTAAGTGCAAAGCAACTGGTGCAAAAGAAAACTAAGGATCATAAGGGTCATGGATGTAGCTCAGCAGCACAGCACCCTCTCCAAGTACCCCCAAAATGGATAAAACCCCCCAAACAGCATTCTGCTAATATTAATTTCGTTATTACTTATGTACATGAGTATC
>NW_004524634.1:9324504-9330792 GCF_000260255.1 Octodon degus | reverse complement strand
AGTTTTAAAATGACAGTAATTATATTATAATTTATGAGATATAAAGACTAAAACTTACAGAAACAGGATATTGTAAAAAAATTTATTGTGTTAGAATCAATTGGAGTGGTAATCCAACACAAAAGGATTCAAAAGATACTGTATTTAGCAGTTACCTGAAAACTGCAATGTACAGATTCCATGTTGAATATCACTGATAATTCTTTATCACTGAAACATATAATAATCCCCATGTTTTCAAGCAGCATGGAATGTATCAGGAATTGCAGATGGACAAGTGTAGTATTTATATGTTTTTTATTTTAAAGAAAAAATACAAGTGATGTAAGATTTCAAAATAAGTTGGTAGGAGAACAGTATTAGTTAGTACGCTTTATATTGTTATCTTCAAAGTCGGTACTCAGATTACAATGTATAGGAATGGAAAACTGATCAAAAATATAAGCACAAGTTTTTCTTTTTTATTGAGAAAAAAATACCAATGAGAGAGTTTCCAAACTGATTAACAGGACAGTTTTAATAAGAGAAAGTAACTGTCTATCTACCCTAACTCTTTTGTATGTACACATATATATTTATTCCCCCTCTTTTTTTTTTTTTTACAACAAAACTGTCTTTTGTTTACACTTTTGTGAAGTTAGTAACTCATGACACTAGCTTGCTTAGTAACTGATAGCAAACCTTAACCAGACAACTCAGGAGTGAGGTGGCTTGTTTGCTTTAGGCACTGGGTCATGTTCCATCTACATATATTTGATCAATTTCTTATCTTCATGGCTCCCAACATATCTCCTTTTCAATTTTGTTTCTTCAGAGATGACTCTTCCATTGCAGTTAGAGATGCTAGATTTTGAGAAGTCTTTAAAGGACCTTTTCATACTTGAAACCAGTCTAATGATTGTGGGTACTTTAATTCAGTGAAATATCCAATTATAGTGTAATACTCTATAATGGGAGTGGGTTATGAGCCGAACTGGCAATTGTCAGATGTTATTGACTTGAACCTTTTACACCTCAACATATCAATACGACTTTAGTTTTTATACCTCATGGTTATACTTTTCTGCTGGATGATTCAGACCAAGATAAAGCAAGACCTATACAACTAAAAGACCCATGTAACTTGTATCTGACAAGATCAGTCAAATCCCCTCAGGATTTACTCTGGAACCATGGACAGCATCTTGTAGCTCTTTTGCCAGTGTCAGCCAATACATGGCTTTTATCTGGTTGAGATAAAGATCATCTATTCTGATTTTCTGAAGGATTTTTTTTTTCATGAATGAGTGTTTGACTTTGTTGAAAGCTTTGTTGGGATCTATTGGGAAGATTATGTGATTTTAGTTTTTTGGCACTGTTGATGTAGTGTATTACATTTATTCATTTGTGTATGGTGAATCATTTCAGCATTCCTGGGATGAGTTCCACTTGGCCATGGTAAATAAATAATCATCTTGGAGATTTTCTGCATTGTGTTTGCTAATATCTTATGGAGAATATTTGCATCAGTTGTTTTTCAGGGAGATTGGTCTGTAGGTCTCTTTCTTGGTTGGATCTTTCTCTGATTTTTATATAGGTCAATACATGTCTCCAAGAATGAATTAGGGAATATTGGTGCCCTTTCATTTTCATTAAAGAGTTTGAGGAATATTAGCATAAAATCTTCTCTAAATTTCTTGAAGAATTCAGCTGTGAATCTATTAGGACCTGGGGCTTTCTTTGTTAATAAGTTTTTTATTACATTTTCAATTTCAATAATTGATATTGGGTTATTCAGAATTTTTATATTTTCTAGTTTGTTTTGGCAATTAATACATATGTAGGAATCTACCCATTTCTTCTGTATTTTATATGCTGTGAGAGCAAAGATTTTTGGAGTAGGTATTGATGATCTTCTGAGTTTCCACAGGATCTGTAGAAATTTTACCCTTTTCATTTCTTATTGCTTGAATTTGAGGGGTTTTTTTTCTTTCTTTTTCTTTTTCTTTTTTTTTTACGATGAGGTTGTAAGGCAATGAAAAGGGCAATCCATGTACAAACATCATTTTATCTTGCTAGTGTAAAAACCTTAAAGGGTAAATAAAATCTGAAAAGTACAGGAGATATTGTTAAAGGAAAAGAATCTGTTGCAAAGCCATTCCTTTGCAGTGAGGAAAAGGACAAAAGATAGAAAAAAGAAGGGAAAAAGATGCATTTATGTACATTTACTGGATAACTTGGTTAATTGCACCACTGATTTTTGTTGGTCTATTGAAAGTAGTAAATGTTTAATTTTTTCTTCTCCTTTTAAATTTGTTATAAACTCCTTTTTAACCAATTTTGCATGCTTATATCTGATAATATAAACATCTAATTTGATGATAACATTGTGGAATATAATAATCTTTGTTGAATTCCTATTACTTTGTTTAGTGAAATTCTGTATCATTTCTAATGTTTTTCTTACTATTTTTATTCTCTTTAAAACATAAAAAATGATGTGATTTATACTAACATTCAGCAAGTAACCTTCCCACTTCATAATATTTATACATATAGCAATTTTCCTAAACTTTACCTTATTATCTCATTCTCAGATCTTATTAAGGTATTGATCTAGAATTTCTTTTCTTCAACTTCAGAAGAAAATGAGGGGAAAAATTGACTTACATTAAATGTGGTAGTGAATTTATTGTGAAAGCTATTCCCACATTCAAAAGTTAGAGAAATAGTTATTCCCCAGTTCTTGAACACTTTCATTAGAGTATCTTCCAAAATTATTCTGTACTATTCTCCTACATATCACATTAGAATCAATTGGCTCCTAAAAATCTAACTTTTTAAAAATATATTTAATATGGGATCTACAGGGCCTTACTACACAGATCAAAATCATAGTGATTCTCTTGTTTTCAGCCTCCCAAGAAATGGGATTACAGGTGCATGCCACCACACCCAGTCTCCATCACATTCTCAGCACGCCCCAGGGGTGGAGCTGGCATGGCATCGAACCCTGGTTCCTGTGCCTGCCTAAGCAGGCTCTTTAGCCCACTGTGCTATCTGACCTGCCAGGACATCTAAATTCTTAATATACAGTGCACTACTGACCTCCCTACATGATAATACTTGCTAAACACAAAGTTTTTACCATGTCAGCACTGTCCCTTTCTCCAAGTGTTCTCTTTTTTCATGTGAATCTCCTTTATTGACCTGTTTTGCCAAATACAAACTCTTTCTCCATAATCCTCTAAGGTTGCGTTTCTTAAAGTACTATTCAGACCTCACTCTGTTGGTCTTGTATCTGTCTTCTTTGCACATTCTATAAAATACTTTCAAGGCAAGATCTATGCTTCCATATTTCTCCATTGCCTACAAAGCTTGTCATGGTCCCATGAGGAACAAACGACATCTTTTAACTGAATAAAATTGAGAAATAACTTAGATTAAGATATTGAAATTCATGTTTTAGAAAGACTATTAGAAATTGTATAACTAAGCCAGAACAGCTCTGAAGCCAAACTAACCAATGTGAGGTAGACTGCCTTAGCTTTGGAGCAAAATTTTGAAGAGCAGTGTATTAATACAAGGCATACTGTCAGTAAGAGATTCTGTTACTAAGCAATGACTTCTGATCCTCAAGTTGCAAGTATATTACCTGGTCTCTGCTGGAGTGCTTTCCTCCAGGAATCCACAGTGTAACCAACACTGTATTTATAAATTACAAGATCTCCACCTCCACCCCTTGCATGTTTCTTTCTTTCTTTTTTGTTTTTTGTGATTAAAACACAGGTAAAGACAATAAACACTCATCTTTTGGACAAGTGTTATGACAAAGTAACAAAACCTAATTTAATTGTTGTGCGTGTGCAGGTTCTCACTATGCAGCTCAAATTCATAGTAATGCTCCTGTTTTATGTCTCCCCAGCACTGTGATTACAGGCGTGTGACACCACGTCCAGACTCCATCGCCAGCTCAGCGCACCTCAGGGGCGGGGCTGGAAGGACATGTGGTTCCAAGGATCAAACTTTGACCCATATGCTTGCCTAATTAGGCACTTAATTCACTGAAATAATAAACCTAATTTTATTTTTAAAGCATATTTTCCAAGAAATTTCTAGAACATCCTTGAATCTTTCCATTCATAATAGCTGAATACAACCCTCTGATTTAAGTCTACTTTGGCAGTTGCTTTCTAATTCTTACATTGTGGACTAGACCTCAACGAGTTTTTGGATGCTAAAGATTATTAAATCTTGAACTACATCTATGGAAATTTATGGAACAAGGATATTTTGAGACTTACAGATCAGTTTAGAATTAAGGACCGGTAATAACTAGTCTCTGGGTCCTAGCAAAACAGGTAATTTTGTTGTATTCACAAAGATAAAGAGAATAATTACCATTCTACCACCTCACACATTCTATTTAAACAGAAGAGTAGATAAGAAATAAAACCATTAAAGCCTCATAACTAAAACACAGCATTGTATAACTTCTGTCCAGTGTTCTAGGTTGAAAAGAACATTACTAGCATTTAAAATATTTCTGGTGGATAAATCCTTTAAAACACTATATTTATCATTTTGAAATAAATAGCTGAGCATATGAATTTCACATCCCAGACCACTAAGAATCTAAAATTGCACAAATAGATTTCCTGCAACTATGTTTCTAATGGTCCCTAGTAGCTATTCCTTGGTAGTTCATTTGTTACCTTATTAAAATCTGCCCTATTAAAAATCTGAACTTATGAAACATTGGCTAGAAAGATTATGTTAATATAAACATTTGTTAAGAAGCATTGGGTATAATGACAGTGAGGAGAAGGAAATGATTAAAATGAAGTAAAGCTACCCCTTTCTTTAAGAACACATAACAGGTCTGGTAGGAAATGTGTTCGGTGACCCCAGGGCACACATTTTCGACAACTAAATTTGTCTATGTATCTTTCTTAAATCAGAACATACACTCATTTTTTTTCCTTTTTAAAATGCTTGTTTTAGTATATGCAAAATCATGCTTTACAATAGGATATATATGTGTCATTATGATTATGTATGATAGGAAATCTAAACATATATAAATTAACAACTAAAGATTTTAACATCAATTATTTATTAAAGGTTTGATGTTTGTTTTCATCTTGCATACTGTTGTGTTCATCAGGACATTCCATTGAATTAAAACTACATTTCAACTAAAATTACTGCAAAGTTTTTATTATATATATCAGGCAACAAGCCCCAAGGTAAAGTCTCTGTCATCACCTGGCTTCATAAATAAAGTATTACTGAAACACAAATGAGCTCATTAACACGTTTGTTTATTTACTCTTTATAGGTTTCCATACTATAAAAGGAAACCTCAAGGCTGAAGCAGTTCAAAAAATTTATATAGACAGAAATTCCTAAAATATTTATCCTGAGTCTATGATCAGGAAAAAAAAAATAAAAAGTTCGCTAAGCTCTGTTTTCTATCTCTAACTCTCCTCTAAGTATTCCTCTAATGTAGAATAGTTTATATGACAATGCATGCTGGAACACATAATCGTACTTCTGTAAAGAACAGGAAGGTTCCTTAGGATTCAGTTGTTACAAAGCCAATTTAAATTCACAGGTGGAAGAATATGTCAACAGATGCGAAATTTTGACTCTTGTTATATTTTAGTAAGCTATTTCAACATTCATTTTTATTTAGTTAAAAATATTTTTATTACAATTCAAGCTTAAATAAGCTCAGTGTCTGTCTGTTGTGATACTTGTATTTTCTGGCCTTTCTTCTGAAGCCTTTTCTGAATAAAAACAGATGGGGTTCCAGAACTAGAGAAACTGTATGAATAACTGAGTTCCCTGTTGAAAAAAAAAAGGAAAAAGGGAGAAGAGTCTAAAAAGATCTAAGAATTAAATAGGTTACTCAGAAATGCATTGTAGAACTGGGTAGATATCTCAGTGATCTATACGTTTACCTGGTAAGCACAAGGACCCAGGTTCTGTCCCTGGTACTGCACACCCTGACAGCCTCTCAACACAGGGTGTGCCGAGCCAGGCACAAAAACTGGGTGTTCTGGCACATGCCTGTAATCCCAGTGCTGGGGAAGCTGAGACAGGAGGATCACTATGAGTCCAAGCTGGGTAGTGAGACCCTGCACCAAATGAATAAAAGATTAAAAAGAAAAGAAAAGAAATGCATTGTCTTGCATGTATTTTCTTTACAATGCAAATTGTCAAATCATTATTCTGCTTGCACTGAACATGTGCATATATGCATATGAACATATATATATGTATCTATAACTGTCCTATAAGTAT
>NW_004524634.1:9317167-9324404 GCF_000260255.1 Octodon degus | reverse complement strand
ATATATACACTAAAATTCTTTCCCTTTAAACAATTGGAATATACAGATATATGCGTCATACAGCAGCATACCAAGGTAGACCAAAACACCAAAGTAGAAAAGATCAGATAAAAGGAGAGAAGAAGTTCAATACTTTTCTTGCAAGATTCCTACAGATTGGCCACAAAATGGATTAGGATTTCACATACTCATGGTGGAAGTGGTCTTCTTTTATGTCTTTGACTTTCTTGTTGACACCTGGAAAAATTCACTGCAGAGAAGCAGCAGGTCTATTCTTTCTTAGTAAAAAGATAGGCAGAACATTTCCCAGGAAGCTTCATAAGCAATTATCCAGAGCCTCCTCTGTGACATTTGTGTCACAGCTAGTATGTGTCATTGGAAACTACTGAAATCACACAACAAAAGATAGTGATTTTGTCTATGTTTTAGTAAGTTGTATTGCAATGTAGAGCAAGCCTTGGTCTCTGCTCTCTAATCTGAGGTAGGGAAAAATGTTAAATTGTACAAAAAATAAATGCATGTATTGTTTTACTTGTCAAACTACCTTTAATGTATATTGGATATTACATATAGATAATGCAGATAGTATGTATAAGATGGATATTTCAATGAAAATGCTTGCATATTCTTTCTCAATAGTTGTTACATAAAGTGTAGAAATGACCTTACATTGAAAAAATAACATGCTAGCAATAGATTGTCCCACTTACCAGGTAATCCTGGTCATTTTGCTTATTTCTCTATGTTTTCTAGTCTAACATGGACTTATGCTACTTCCATAATAATATCCTAAAAGTCAAATATGGTGCCACATACCTGTAATCCCACCTACTTATAAGGCTGAAGCTGGAGAAACTAAACATTGTGGCCAGCCTACATAACTCAGTAAGTCTTTTTGTCAAAATTGAATGAATTAAGGAACGACTTATGCTAGAAAATAACTCAATGGCTAAATTGTCAGCACTAAAAAAATAAGATCCAACTTTAAGATGTCAGGAACTTTCATTATAATGTATCACATTACATTGTCTTTTCTTTCTCATATGTATCATATTGTATGAGTTTTATTTTTTAATTTGCAATGCCCGTTTATATTTTAAAGAGTACCTGATGGGAAGGTAAGACCCTTTGACATCACTATGTTGTGATGTGCTAACATCATTTGTTTACTGTAAGTCGCAGGCAGGCTTAATAGACTTAGTTAACCTCAAATATGTAGAAGGAAGTGCCTGTCTGGCAAGCACAGGGTCCTGAGTTCAATCCCTGGTACCACTAAAAAAAAAAAAAGTAGAAGAAATAAATGATATGATACATGTTGCTACATTTAATTGAGGGTTAATTTAATTTAGGTTCGGAGTTATATAACACTCTAAATTATCTCATAAAAACATATCAAATGTTTTTGGATACATTCACAATAATTAAGGAAATACAAATTAAAAGAACAATGGAATACCATGTTGAAGATTTTAAATTACTAGATCACATTTATTTTTCTGTTCACTTCCGCACTGGCGAAACCTTTAAAAATCTGTAAGATATTACAGAATGTAAAACTGCTGAAGTGTGATGATATACCGCAAAATGTGCACCGTGATCCCACGCTCACTTCTAGAAGTTTATACAAAAATAACAGCAGGATTGTGCCAAGAGTGGCACACGAGGGTAGTCTTAACATTGGATCACTTGAAGCAAGCCACATAGAAAAATTTAACACATACAAAACAGGTTGTGTGGTTGATGAGGAAGCTGAAATGCCAATTAGGGAACTCGAAGGTTGAGGAGACAGGAGACTTCACCACACCAAGGTGTATAGACAGTGTATGAAGCTTTGAAATCTAGAGACTAAACTAATTATGAGCTAGAGTGATGTGCAGCTTTTACAGTGGCAATTAGAGTCCCGGCGATGATGGAGCTAAAAGCAGGGAAATGATTCAAGGCATGGAAAATATGAGATGAAATAGGTGAAAGTTGGGTTTCTGTCCTCCACACAAAGTATCACCCCTTAAGTAGCCAGAAGCTAGCTCCGCTAAGAGTCTACCCAGACAGGCTGTAGAAGTTCCTCTCTTGAAAAATGAAGCAGATGATGCTAAAAAGAATCAGAAACCAAAAGTAAAGAATGAGAAAGTTAGCACAAACTATTAAGAAATTTTCACCAAAAATCATTTTTCAGTCAGATGATCGAAAGAATCACATATGGATATAGGATACTATATATAAATGAACATAAAAATAGTGGAGGTGCATTGAATATTCATATTATTTTTAAATCTGTTTTAAATGTATGATATACATGGTCCAAAGTCTTTGTTTTTGTACTTCCTTTTTTTTCTTTTTTTGGACTGGGGCACCCAACTCAGGACCTTGCACTTGCCAGGGAGGCACTTAAGCCACTGAGCTATCTCCCCAGCCCAAGCACTTTCTTTTCTTTTCTTTTCTTTTTTTTTTTTTTTTTTTTTTTTTTTAACATTTATTTAGTTTAGTGTGTGTGTGGGGGGGGGGGGCAGCTCAGCCCACCAGGGGGCGCGGCTGGCCGGCATGTGGTGCTGGAGGATCGAACCGCGGTCCCTGTGCTTTGCAAAGCTTGTTTCAAGTAGGTGCTTTAGACCACTGAGCCATCTCTCCAGCCCCCCAAGCACTTTATTTTTAATTCATAGAAAACCATATTATCTTTTATTATACTCTCCTGCCCTACAAAACCTAGGAAGAAAAAATATATTGTCAAGTACTTAACAAATAAAGTGCTTTTTTGCTTCACTGTACATTTGGTATCTATGGATATGCTTCTCAAGTGTTGCTGAGAAGATTGAACCCTTAACACATAAAGCATATTACATACTTTGATTTGAAACTTCTTGCAAGTGACAGAAATAGACTAACTTTATAGTAAAATTAATGCTTCTTAATTTGGCATATTTTAAAATATTAAACATTAAGCAATAGATTTTCAAAGTGAATTTTGACTTGAACTTTTAAAAGATATGTGTATGTTTTAAGCATCTGTCTCTTACACACTGTGCAGCCTACATGGCATTCCTGACAAATGAGAAAATGGAAAAACAATAGTAAAAAGTGTAAACATTCCTATCAGTAGATCATGTGATTAATCCAGGACCCAGTGTTTGGGTATGGAAAGGAAAAGCAGGGGAAAAAGTGGGTGCAACCTTGTTACGAGATGCACTGCCAGCCTGACAGATAAAAACATAAGAACATAAATGAAGGGTAGACCAAACTGCTCAGTGGATTAAAGTGCCTGCAAGCAGGCACAGGGGCAGGGTGTTCCATACACCGGCCTGCCATACTGACCCCGCCCCAGGGCAAGCAGAAATGACAACTGAGACTGGATGTGGTGGTGTGTGCCTGTAATCCCAGCTCTTGGGAGGCTGTAAACAGAGGGATCACTCTGAGTCTGATCTAGTAGTGAGACTCTGAACATCCTTAGACCCTTTCCTAAAATAAAAAAAGAGGCTCTTTGTGTTACCTGACATAAACAATTAAATAGTTTTATTTTGGTTTAAGATATTTAGTCAGGTGTGGTTGCACATGCCTCTAATCCCAACACTCTGGAGGTTGAGGCAGGGGATTACAGGAGGATCTTTGTAAATTCAAGAAAAGCCTGGGTTGCAGAGTGAGCTCAAGGCCAGCCTGAAGTGCATAGGGAGAGCTTGCCTCGAAAAAACAAAAAACAAACAACAACAAAAAACCCAACCAGATGTTTGTACCGCTTAGTAGGTGCAAACATTTATGTTGTTGGAATTGCCTACACATCTCAGATTACATTGTGTCTTTGCTTTACCTTAAACCAGTCCTCCCTTTTCATTTCAGTTTTGAGATGAAGTCTCACTAAGTTGCCAGAGCTAGGTTCAAAACTGCCCTCCTGCCTGAGCCTCTCAGTGTAACTACCGTGCTTTTTATCCTTGCTTTTTTTTCTTTCCTATTCATGAAAGAAGGGTTTCTAAATTAAGTCTTAATACAGGTGTGGAAAAAGCATTAGACTCTCAGGTATAAAGGAATTGAATGATTTTTTAATTAATTTTATTGAGAAAGAAGTGGCAATGAAACAGTTTCAAAACAGGCTAATAGGACAGTTATAATAATTAATGTATTGCATACTGTTGTCTTCGGAGTAGTTATTCATAGTACAAGATGCAGACATGATATCCTGTCCAAACACTATTAGTACAAATCTTTCTTCTCAGTGAACTAAGAGAAAGTAGCTGTATATCCATTCTAGTTTATATATACAAATATATTTTTTCACTACAAAATGGACCTTAATTTACTAATTCACTAATAGAGTGACTATGTCCTAAGCCTAGGTAACTACAAGATATATATTTTCATGTTTCATTCATTTATTTCATTCATTATACTTAATGCAGTCCATAGCTGCATATGGAAAGTTGTTTCTCATTCTTCACTTTGCAAAAGCATATTCATTCCACAATTTTTTCATTTTTTTATAATTTTATTGAGAGATAAATAGCAATGAAACAGTTTCAAAACTGATCAGTAGGACAGTTTCAATAAGTAATAAATTGCATATTGTTGTCTTCTTAGTGGTTATTCATAGTATAAGATGCAGATGTGATATCCTGTCCACAAACACTATTAGTACAAATCCCTATTCATTGAATTAAGAGAAAGTAGCTGTATAGCTGTCCTGTTTTGATTATACTGATACAAAAAGGTCCTTCATTTGTATCCCCCATTTTTGTCTAATTTTGTCAGAGTTGGATGCTACATTGCCATTCAAATATTGTAGGTGTGTGAATTCAGCAAAATAATCCAATATAGTCCAGTAGTCCATAATAGTAGTAGGTTTTCCATAAGACTGTCAATTTCAGAAGTTGTTGACTTGAACCTTTTACAGCTCAGCACATTAGTATAGCTTTACTGTTTATACTTCATTTTTATACTTTTCTGCTGAATGATTAAGACCAAGATAAAGCAGGACCTGTATAACAAGAAGTGTAGCTTATGTATCTCACAAAGTCAGTCAGATCCCCTCAGTATTTATCCTGAAACCCTTTACCACACTTTGTAGATCTTTTGTCAGTATCAGCCATGTAGATGAGTCACGGCCATTGCTTGACCAATTTGCTCTCTGTGAAAGCCTGAGAGAACGTTTTCTCTCCATATGGTTCTCCTTAGGCACACTCTACAATGTTGTGAGCTTAAGGAGAGCCACCTACAGTGAACTGAGTGATTTGTAGAGTGTGCTGGACTTTGCCCTCACCCCCATTAAGACAGTGTGCTAGAAAGGGAGAGGCACAGACTCAGTGTCCTGTACCACAACCCCACTCTGCCCTCTCCTGTGGCTAACCACAAGTGCTTTCTCTAGCTTGTCTCAGATTCAGGCTCTGAACAGATAAGATGTGGATGGTCAGAAGGCTACCTGCCCCACAGTATTGTGGGATTAATAATGTAAATGTTTGCATACGGGATGCAGAGATCAGTGTCTTCCTCTTTTTCACTTCAGCGTCGCAGTCTGTGTAAAATGCTTGTCTTCTATACTCTCCGTTTGCCACTTCTTTTGCTTGTAGTTTTCCTACAATAGAAGGAACATGTAGAATATATACTTGTGTATTCATGAGGACACAAATAATTGCTTCCAATCTTATTTGAAAAACTAGTGTAAGACTAAGAAGTCTCAAAATTGCTTGAAGATATCTTATAGAATACCGACAGCTTTTTTTTTTTTTTTTTTTTTTTTTTTCCAGTACCAAGGATGGAACTCAGAACCCTGCGCTTACCAGGCAAGCATTTATTCTACTGAGCTATCTCTCCAACCCCCTTATATTTCTTTATAGAAACTTTACAGTTACTAGCATTGATGGCTATGGAAATATTTCATTTTTAAATTTTAATGAACCATTTTACTGCAGGTTCACGATGGCTAGTAGTGATTGGTTTAGAAGTTTCTTTGCTTTTATTTTTTATTATTTTATTTTATTTTTATTTATTTATTTATTTATTTTGTATTTTAGGGAAGATTCTAAAGGGTGTTCAGGATCTCAGGATCTCACTACTGTATCAGACTCATAGTGGTTTTCCTGTTTACAGCCTCCCAATGCTGGGATTACAGGCGTCTGCCACCACGCGCTGTCTCCAATCACCCGCTCAGCACGCCAGAAGGTGGGGCCCACATGACAGACCTGGGTAGAAGTTTCTTTTCTCAATATATGTAATGCTGTAAAGAAATCAGATGCAAACTACTGCAGTTAAAAATAAAATATAAATAAGCTTTGAACAATGTATGCCATTATTTTCAAACTGTTAATCACATTTTAACTGCACTTTCATGATAATTTTCTGAAAATTTGATTTTTTTTAAATTAAGAGGTATGTCTTCCATTTTTATGTTTTTTTTTTTTTTTGACTCTCTGTCCTGAATGAATCGATTTAATCTCATTCCAAAAAAGGGTTGCATTTATCAGCAAACAAATTTGGTGCAAACCTGTGCTGAAGACAGGTTCTAAAGGTAACACTATTGTCAAGAATAATCTCAGACTGCCAAAATCTGAGATTATTCAACAGAGCAGCTTCTGTATTATGCAAAGAACTATGAGTGAAGTGAACATATTTCTGGCCAACTTGCCTACTTTCAAAAGGCTAATCTTGGGCCAGGATGTAGCTCAGTAGCACAGTGCTTGCCTAGCAAGCACAAGACTTGCCTGAGTTCAACTCCTAGTACCTAAATAAATAAAAGGCTAGTCTTTAGTGTTCCTGTCATGTCTTGCTTAGTTTACAACTTGATAGTAATAGATTAAAAACTAGGTAGATCAGGTCACATTGCTAATTATTGTCAGATACAGAATTATTTGGATTTTGTGGATTGTAAATATTACATATTTATAATTGGTGTGTGTTTTGAGACAGGGTCTCACTGTGTTGCTAATTAAGGCTGCTTAAACAAAGCAGTCCAGCTCAGGATACTGTGGTTCTACGCCCAGATCCTTAAGAGTTGCCAGACCTTCCCTGAATGCATTTTGAGCCATCCAAAACAAACAAACGAACAAAAAAAAAATCTTCTGAACTTTGGGGCTAGGGAGATGTCTCAGTAGAATAAGCACTTCCCTGCAAGAGCAAGGGTCTGAGTTTAATCCCCAGTTCTTCAAGAAAAGAAAGAAAGAAAGAAAGAAAGAAAGAAAGAAAGAAAGAAAGAAAGAGAAAGAAAGAAAGAAAGAAAGAAAGAAAGAAAGAAAGAAAGAAAGAAAGAAAGAAAGGAAGGAAG
>NW_004524634.1:9305768-9317067 GCF_000260255.1 Octodon degus | reverse complement strand
AAGGAAGGAAGGAAGGAAGGAAGAAAGAAAGAAAGAAAGAAAGAAAGAAAGAAAGAAAGAAAGAAAGAAAGAAAGAAAGAAAGAAAGAAAATAAATGAGAAGCGCGAACTCCAGACGGTAAATCACACCCTGAATCAGTACAAAATGCAAAATCTAGCAAGATTAGCTCAGAAGTAAGTCTTTGTATATATGAATTTAATGTATGATTAAACAGCTTTAAAAACCATTGAGGGAAAAATAAAGATGGCCCTGAGAAAACTACAGAGAAAAGTGAATTTAAATCCCTCACACTATTCCAAACTCTTGATTGCTTCTTTACCCTTTTGATTGTTTTCTTTTGAGGTCAAGAAGCTTTTCAATTTGATGTAATTGTTCTTTAGGCTTTTTAAGTGTATGTTTTTTGGGCTCTTTGGCTTTATGTCTGCATCTTGTACTCCATTTCTCTCCTGTTGTGCCAGTATCAGGCCATTTTTCTTACTATAGCTTCATAATATAATTTGAATGACAAATGTGATGCCTCCCACTTTACTCTTTCTGCTCAGGATTGCTTTGGCTATTCTGTTTCTTTTACCTCCATATAATTTTAATTTATTTATTTATTTATTTATTTATTTATCTATTGGTGGAACCAAGGATTGAATTTAGTCCCTTGCACTTGCCAGGGAAGTGCTCATTCCACGGAGCCATTTCCCCAGCCCACTATTTTAATTTTTATGTAGTGAGTGCGTCGTGTACAGGGCTTCACAAGTTGGTCTCAGTGACCCTCCAGTTTTTAGTCTCTCAAGCCCTGGAATTACAGGTGTGTGCCACCATGCCCTGTCTTTCCATATAAATTTTGGGATTACTTTTTTCCAGTCTTGAGAAGGATGTTGATATTTTAATAAGTATTGAATTAAGTCTAAATTCTGTTTTAGGTGATGTTAGTGATATCAGTTTTATTATTTCAGGTACAGGGGAAAGGATGTCTTTCCATTTTCTAATTGCACTCTTCAATCTCCTCAGAGTTTTGTAGTTTTGGTTATAGACCTTTTCCACCTCCTCTTGTTAGGCTAACTGAAGGCTGATTCCATTTGATCTAAATATACCTCTCTTGCGTATATTCCCCAAAGAATTAAAGATTTACATTACAGTGATCTATGTGTACCCATGTTTGTAACAGCACAATGCAGAAAGACAAAGCTCTGGAAATAGGCTAGATGTCAATGAACAGAAGAAATAATAAAGAAGATGTGGTATATATATTCAGTGGAATATTATTTAGTCATGAAGAATGAAATGATTTGTAGGAAAATTGGTGCATTTTAGGATCATCAGTTAAGACTGAAATAAATCAGTCACAGTTACAATTCACATGGTTCCTCTAACATGCAAAAATCCAAAAATGCAAATTAATGAGTAAAGAAATTTTAGGAAGTAGAGGTAGACATTGGGGAAGAGAAAGAGGAGCAGAGGAAAGATGGAGGTGAAGTAATGCTCAAAATGATCAAGAAATTATGCAAATTTCTATATCTCAAACATACACTGATAAAATTTTGAAACAAAAAGAAAAAACAAATAAAGAAAGATTCATGGGCTTGAATCTTGTTTCAGGAAGGAAGCAGTCAGTTATGTTGACAAAGCCAGCTCTTTCTAGGAAGACTACTTGTGATGTTAAGAATTGAACTCAGGGCCTTGCACATGTTACTCAAGTGTTCTACTGTTAAACCACCTCCACACTCTAAAAAAAATAGTCATTGAAGACTTTATTTTGGAGAAATACAACAGCCTTTTCCAAATCTTGGTCAGTATGCTGTTTCAAGAAACGTTGAGAAATTCGTTAACTTATTATATGTGGTCATCTTTCCTGCATTCCTGCTCTCACTTCCTGCTCACAGTAAGTTATACATTTCCTGGATCTCATAAAGACGTCTGCTCCAGTGCTCAGGAAGTCCTGCTGAGGAAAAGGTTTTTGTTGTCCTCTAGGCATTAGGCATCTCACACCTTTATGTACAAATAGTGTGATGTCCCCAGACTCTAATTATAATGAACAATGCCTTCCTCTCTTTCTCTCTTCCTTCCTCCCTCCCTCTCTGTTTTCCACTCAGTACTTTCTACATTTTCAATATTTCATTCTTTCTTTATCTTTTCTTCTTTTTTTATTTTAAAGACAGTAATATAAGAAAAGAAATGAAACAATGACACAGGGCTTCAAAACAGGAAGATGAAAAGTTAACAATGGTTAATGTATTACATAATGCTGTCTTCAGAGTAGTTGCTCAGATCATAAGATGAAGGCAGCAAAATGAATCAACCAATGTAAGTACAAACAAATCTTTGTAATATACTAAAATAAATTAGTACTATAATTATGTTAGACATCATATATATATTTTTTCCCTACCCTCTTCTCTCCTTTCCCCAACCCAAGTTAATCTTTCTTTTTGAGCAATTTCTTTTCTTTTTTTGATAACTATTGCAGATTTCATATCTTATTTGATTTTTAGTTTGTCACACTAGGGACAGATGTTTACACAAGCAAATTTGATTTGCTTCATGTACAAATCTGGTCTCTAGTTGCAGCCGTTGCCTTGTAAAAGCCTCAAATTGATCCTGTTTTATAACTGAGCAGTACTCAACTATATAAAAATACCACATCTTACTCATAAGTTAAATAAACCAGACCCACATGTGTAAATATCATATAGTCACACTAGTATAAGAATTCAAAAGAAGAAATAAAAATAGAAAAGAATAACACAATTAAAAAGAAAGTGAGAACTTGAGGATTAGACAACGAAGGAGGGCAAGGAGAAAACCTAAGAAACATGACAGGGGAAAGCCATACATTTGTATGCGCAAGATGGTTCAGGCAATGATCCTGAGAATCTTCAGCATGTTTTTGAAAATAGTAGTGAATTGGTAGGATTCTCATCCTGACTAACTATATATGCTGATACCTGTGAATTAAACAATTGCACTGAAGATAGCAATGTGTAATGGTAGGGTCATGCTTGGAGTGCCTGTCATTCTGGTCTTCTAAATATGTACTGCTTGTCATAACATACCAATTACTGCCATACAGCCTGTCAAGTAAATGTTTGTTTAAAAATAAAGGGTAATAAATGAAAACAAGAGACAAGAAAAAAAATGTACACAGGACTGTCCTGCTACAAGGCTGTATATAGTTAGATTTCTAAATTTCTGTGTAAAAATATGAATCTGTTTATTCCTATTTTTTAATTTTTAATTTTTTTCTTCATATTCTGGAGAGACTTAAAGTTTAACATATCAATACTTGATGGAAAATACCTATTTCATGTTATGTCTAAGATATTTGATATTCAGACAGATAATGAGGTTAAGCTCAACTGCCTATGTTGTAGGGTAATAATAACGAGCTTCTCTTCTGGAGGGTTAATAACTTAAGTTTGACAACCAAAAATTAGAGAAAAAAAAGGACTAGAAGGACAGCCAACATTTTGGTCCTAGCCTTTCAATGTTAGTGAAGACTGAGGACATAGGAGAACCTGTACTGTAACATCATGTAACTCAGTTGTGCCACAAATTTTCTGATCAAGGAGATTATGGAGGCCACAGAGGAAAGTGATTGATGATGTAGAGTGTGCCTAATGAGAGTCACGTGGAGAGTAAACATTCTCTCAGGCTTTCACAGAGAGCAAGTTGGTCAAGCAATGGCTGTGGCTCATCCATATGGCTGACACTGACAAATGATCTACGAACTACAGTAGAAGGTTTCAGGGTAAATCCTGAGGGGAATTTGACTGACCTTATCAATATAAAAGCTGCATTTCTTGTTATATAGGTCTTGCTTTATCTTGGTTAATCACCAACAGAAAAGTACAAACACAAAGTATAAAAAGTAAAGCCATATTAATACGCTGAGCTACAAAAGACTCAAGTCAACAACTGCTGACATTACCAATCTTACGGAAAACCCACTACTAGTATGGACTACTGGACTATATTGGAGTATTTTGCTGAATTCAAGAACCTATAATATTTAAATGACAGTGGAATGCCCTTCTCTGACAAAACTATCTGTAAAAGGGGGATACAAATGAATTTTGTATGTGTATATTCAAAATAGGATAGATATACAGCTGCATTCTCTTAATTCAATGAATAGAGAGATTTGTTCTAATAGTGCTTGTGGACAGGAGGTTGTGTCTACATCTTGTACAATGTATAACTACTAAGATGACAATATGCAATGTATTAATTATTGAAACTGTGCTAGTAATCAGTTTTGAAACTGTCTCATTGCTATTTTCTCTCAATAAAATTATTTAAAAATATCATATCTTTTTATACATTCCCAAGTTGATGGGCAGGTAGGTTGCTTCCAAGATACAGTTATGACAAATGATGCTGCTGCAAACATGGATGTTCATATATCATTAAGATGATTATAATTCTTTTGGGAAAATACCTAGATGGGGAATATCTGTGTCTAATGGAAGGCTTAGTCTTACTTTGTTTTAGGAATCTCCACACTGATTTCCACAATGGTTGTACCAGCCTCCACTCTGACCAACAGTGGAAAAGGATGCCTGTATGCACACAGCCCTGCCAGCATGTTTTATTGTTTAATTCTTGATAAGAGCCATGTTTTCTGCAGTGACATGAAGTTTTGGTAGTTTTAATTTGCAATTCTTTGATGACCAATGATTTTGAAGATTTTTTCATATATTTATTTTTTCATTTATATTTCTTAATCTGAAAATGTGTATTCATCTTTGATGTATATTTTTTGACTGGGTCACTGATTTTGGGGAATCTAATTTTTTCAATTCTTTATATGCTCTAAATAGAAGCACTGTAGCCTAAAACGTTGCTCATTCTGTGGATTTTCTTTTCACTTTGTTGTTGATTTCTTTTCATGTATAGAAACTTCATTCAGACGAGATCCCAGTTTTTGATTCTTTGCAGTGCATCCTGTATAGTTTGGTTTTTGTTCATGAACTTTCTTCCTACTCCTAGATCTTCTAGATTTCTACCTAATTTATCTTCCAGTAGATTTAGTGTTTCAGTTTTAATATTTAGATACTGATCCATTCTGCTTTTAGTTTACTGCCTACTGTTAGACTTGAGTCTAGTTGTAGTTGTTGTTATGTGGAATACCTGTCTTGCCAGCACCATTTTTTAAAGAGGTTATTTTTCTTCTATTGAACGTTTGGTTTTTTATCAAAGGTAGAGTGATTGAGTATGTTTGCAGTTGTGTCTACATGTTTTTAATCTGTTCCACTGGTCCTCTGAATTTTTTGCCAATACCATACCAATTTTATTGTAGTACATTTGTAGTGTAATTTCTAGTAAGGGACTATGATGACTCACTTGCCTTTGTTGTCCACGTATGAGTTTGTTATTCTAGGTCTCTTCTGGTTGCAAGTGCATTTTAGTAATGTTTTCTCCAGATTTGTGTAGTATGCTAAATGTACTGTGATAAGGATTCCATTAAATCTGTAAAAATATTGGGATTATGCCCATTTTCACAATGTTCATTTTTCCTATTCATAAGCAAGGGATATATTTCCATTTTCCTCAATCCTTTGTGATCTCTATTTACATACTACTGCAATTTTAAATATATAGATCTTTTACTTTCTTTGTTAAGGTTTATTATTAAGTATTCATTTCTTGGGTTGTTATTATGAAGGGTGTAGTTTCCCTAATTTCTCTTTCAGTGAGTTTATTGTTTTTGTACAGAAATGCTAGATTTTTAATTGTTGACATTGAATCCAGCTACAATACTGAATTTCATTATTAATGCTATAAGATTTTTCCATGAAGTTCTTGGGTCTTCTAGTACATTATCATGAGATCTATAAAAATGATATTTCATCTTTTACTTTCCCTATCTTTATTTTATTTTTGTCTCTCTTGTCTAATTGCTTTATCAAATATTTCAAGAAATACTGAGTAGCAGTAGTGATACTGTAAATATTTGCTTTGTTCCAGATTTTAGTGTGAAAATTTTCAGTTTTTTGTACATTTAGTGTGATGTTGGCAGTGGTTTTGTCATAGATAGATTTTAGAAGATTGAGGTAAACACCATCTATTCCAATTTTCTATAGAGTTTTTACCATGAATGAGTGTTGGTCTTTTTATTAAAAGCTTTTTTCAGTATCTATTAACATGGTGTTTGATTTTGGCCTTTGGTTCTCTTGGTATAATATATTAAACTGATTTATTTACATACATTGAACCAGCACTACATACCAGAGGTGATGCATACTTGGTCATGATATCTAATCTTGATGATTTTCTGCATTGATTCTTAGCATTTTATTGAGGGTTTCGCACTCATGTTCATTGGGAAGATAGCCTGTAGTTCTTTTTTGGTTGAATCTCTCAGTGGTTTTGGTATCAGAGTAATACTTCCTATGGGAGTGAATTGGCATTACTTGATTGTACTTCAATTTGATTAACATTTTCAAAGAGTATTGGAGTTAAATATTCTCTAACTATCATATAGAATTCAGTAGTGTATCCATTCAGACAAGGCCTTTTTTGTTGGGTTTTTTTTTATTGTTCTCAGTTTCAATAATTGATATTGATTTATTCAAAATTTTATATATTTTTGATTCAGCTTTGGTAGTTCATATATATTTAGGATTCTGTCCATTTCTTCTGTTTTCTAACTTCTAAGAGTAGACATTTTTGGTATAAGAACTGATGAACTGAATTTCCATAGAGTGTGTAGTGATTTCTCCTTTTTTTTTCCTTTTTCCTTTTAGATTTGAGTTCCTTTTTATGATAAATTTGGCTAGTGACTCATCAATTTTCTTTGTTCTTTCAGAGAACCAATTCTTTGATTCATTAGCATTTTATAATATTTTCTTAGTCTCAATTTTCTTAATTTCTGATGTGATCTTCATCATTTTTTTCACTTTTACAAGGTTTTGGCAGACTTGGTCTTCTTTTTCTAGAAGTGGTATAGTAGTAAACTTTTATCTGTGCTCATTCTGTTTTCCTAATGTGAGAGTTCACTGCTTTAAATTTTCCTCTTAGGACTTCTTTCATTTTGTCCCAAAGACTTGGATAAGTTGTATTTTAATTTTCTTTTCATTGTGGATGTTATTTAATTTCTTTAATTTCATGTGTGACCCATTGCTTGTAAAGGAGACTGTTATTTAATTTCATGTGCTTATGAAGTTTTGAAATTTCTTTTGTCAATAGTTTGCAGTTTTATTGCACTATGGTCACGTAATATGAGTGGAATAATTTCAATTACTTTGCATTTACTTAAGCATATTCTCTGGGCTAGTACATCTTCTACTTATTATTATTATTATTATTATTATTATTTTGTATCTTAATAAGGGTCTACAGAGTCTAACTATGTAGATCAGACTCACAGGGATTCTCCTGTGTTCAATCTCCCAAAGATCTGGGATTATAAATGCGCACCAGGCCCAGTCTCAATTGTCATCTTAGCACGCCCCAGGGGGCAGGGCCAGTACGGTATGCTGGGGATCGAACCCTGGCTTCTGCGTCTGCCTACACAGGTGCTTTAATCCACTGAGCTATTTGGTCAGCCCTTCTACTTTAAAGAATGTACCATGTACAGCTCTATGTGCATATAGATTATGTGGTACACACTGCAAACATCTACTAAGTCCGTTTGATTACAGGTTTGCTTCAATTCTATCATTTCTTTGCTGTTTTTTTTTTTGTCTAGTTGATATAACTTTTGTGACTATGGTGTATCAATGTGCTCTTAATCTTGTGTTTTACTTATTTGGTTTTTCCTGCCTATTGAAATTTTGTCTTATATAATGTGCTGATTATGTGTTTGGTGTGTATATTTATGCTTTTTGAAGTTTTCCCCTAACAATTATGCAATGGCTTTCTTTATCTCTTTTGATCATACTTGGTTTGAAGCTCCCTATGTCTACAAACAGAATGCATATTCCTTATTTTGGGGGGTCCTGTTAAATGGAGTACTGTTTTCCATCCCTTTTAGTTTATGAATTTAATTTTGAGTTAAATGTTTCTAATATATAGTATATTGCCGAACTTGTTTCTTGATCCATTATTTCAGTATGATTTCTATTACTAAATTAAGGCAATTTACATTGATGATTATAACTGATATGTATTGGATTTTTGTGTTTATTTTCTGTTGTTGGTTCTCTACTTTTCCTCTGTGTTTAATTATTTACCTGGCTTGTGGGTTTCTTTCTGTTGTTATTGGAATTGTAGTCATGTTTATCTCTGTCTTGAATGACTTTCTGAACCTTTTGTAGTTTTTGTTTGGTGGTCATGACTTTTTTCACTTGTTTGTCACAGATGTACCTTATTTCTCCATTAACTTTGAAAGAAAATGTTGCAGGGTATATTTAATCTGCGCTGGAAGTTGTTTTCTTTAAGAACTTGAAATACTTTGCTCCAAGCTCTTCTTGGCTAAAGGATTTGTATGGACAATTCTGCCATGATTCTGATGGGATTTCCTTTATAGGTGCTCTGTTTCTTTGCTCTGACAGATCTTAATATTCTGTTTTTGGCAGAATTTCTGGGTCATAATTATTATATATCTGGCTGTAAATTTATTTTGATTGTGGCTAACTGGAATTTTGTGTGCTTCACTAAGTTACATGTCAGATTTTTATTTTTCCATGCTTGGTAAATTTTCTGCCATTATTTCTGCAAAATTTTTTATGACATTTGTGTTGATTCCTGACTCTTCATGAACACTAATCATGCTTATATTATTTTTCATTGCATCATGTTGCAGCTCTTAATTTTTTATTTTCTGATATTTTATTATCATGAGATCTTTCATTTTATAGAAATGGCCACTATCCTGTCTTCAAGATCTGAAAATCTGTCTTCAGTTTAAGTCAACCAATTCGCCAGTTTTTAACAGAGCATTTAACTTCCTGGATATCTGTTTAAATCTATTCCATGCATTCTTTTTCTTCCCTATATTGATTATTCATGATTTTCCTCCTCTTTCTATCATCATCAGCTTTTTTCTACAACTACATTTGCTGATCATTTCCTGTATAAATGTTAACATTACTCTTTACCTGAGAGATTATCTTTGGTCTGATTTTCTTAATTGTCTCAGGGATTTATTTCTTTACTTTGGTTGCTATGATTTCAGAGACTTCAGTTTTGTGTCTTCCAGTTTTTTCTGTATCAGTGTCTCCTGGACTTGTTCTTAGTGGGCTGGAGGTCTGAGCTTTCATTTGCTTTTTAATTTTGTGAATATCACTTTTATATTTATTTTATTTTATTTTATTCAGAACCAGGGATTGAACTCAGGTCCTTATGCTTGCCAGGGAAGCGCTTATTCCACTGAGCCATCTCCCTGGTCACAATTTCTCTTTTAAAAATGTGTTTTTCTGTGATGATCCTTGTAAGGTTTTGGTAAATGGTAGCTTTATCATTACTACTGTCTTCTCTGGTAGATGTCTGTTCTTCAAGGATATCTTCTGTGTATAGGAGATTCTTGGTTTATGTCTGTCCCAAGATCATATCTTCCGGGGCCAGGGAGATGCCTCAGTAGGATAAGTGCTTGACCGGCAAACGCAAGGATCTGAGTTCAATCCCCGGTTCCGCAAATAAATAAATAAATAAATAAATAAATAAATAAATAAAAATAAATAAAAAAATCATATCTTCCTAATTAATAAACTGTGGGATATTGTTATCTGTTTGTGTCAGGCCCCAGTTCTTGTTGTAGGGCTTTGATGAGTTTATTACTACAGAGCTTTCTGTATTGCTACAGAAGGGAGAACCACTAATTCACAATAGATATTCTATCCTAGCCAAAATAATAAAATTAGCACCAACAATATCATCAAGCATTTTTTAGGAATAGAAAAACTGTATGACTATTGATTTTTGCATGTTAGTCCATAGAAGCAGGTTCTATAGTATATAATGGGACCAATCATAGACTAGGAGTTTGTATGCAAATAATTTCCCTTGGTAAAGTGGTTTTACCTTGAGGTGGGGTAATTTAGGAAGGATAGTATATTGAATGAAGAAACTTCAAAAGAAGTAGAAGAAAAGCTGCAGGACAAAGGATGATCACACAAGATTTTGAAAACTAGAGAAGGAGGTAGAAAAGAATGGAGTATTCCAGGAATTAGGTAAACTTAGATAATTTTCTGTGTTTGTGGTTCTCTGCAGAGGTCTTAAAAACACAGAGAAAAAAATAAACAAAAAGAAAAAAAGACATACAAAAGGAAGAAGAAGAAAGAAGAAGAAGAAGAAGAAGAAGAAGAAGAAGAAGAAGAAGAAGAAGAAGAAGAAGAAGAAGAAGAAGAAGCAAGCACCTTCTTGTCAATCAAAGGTCCTGAGTTCAATTTCAAGTACAGAAAAAAGGAAGAAAATGAAAGAGAAAAAAATAAAAAGAAAACATATGAAATAAATGGAGAGAAAAGGCTGGTTAAATATTGCTAGACTCTTTCCAAGTTGGGTGCAGGACCCACAGAGGCCATAGTCACTTATTAGCTCTAGTTGCTATTATTGCTTCAAACTTTTCCTGACACTAGTCTTGCATGTCCACCCTGTGCACCCTGGTTAAGATCCTACTATGCCTGACATTTCATTTTATCTTGTCTCTAATTTAGTTCTGTGTTCAATAAGTGATAGGAATGTTTTTACTTGTATTATTTTTTTCTGGAATCAAACTTGTATTTGTGATTTCTTATCTGTGTTATTACAGAGCATGAGAGTATAAGTAATATACACATTTTGTTTGCCAACTGTTGGAAAACATGATACATAAATGAAATGTTAACATCTGGAGAAACTTCAAAAGGCTTTTTGGTGGATTACAGATATAGAAAGGAACAGGTCTCAAACATCTTAATAATCTATCTGAGGCATTTATCATAATTCTGTCATCTAGACTCATTCTCTGGCTTTATGTCCCTTCTATATTTCAAACTCCTTCCTGAAACAGACTCAACTTCATTCCATGGGATAAAGAAGGTGCCCTTAAAGTTTGTCCCTTTATTGTCAGTGCCAGGACATTAGAAATGTAAAATTACGACCCTGAGCCTTCCAGCACCTATCCTGTAGTCTTCCATTCAGGATTCCCTGGCCTCATGGCGGCTCCACACCTTCTGCTGGATTTTCTGGATTGTGAGCACATGGACAGGTTTCTTGCACTCGTCTACATTTGACCTTGTTAACAATGTAAATTATTCTTTCAAATTTTGTGTCTTATATTAAAATCTATTCTCTGAAAACAGCTGACTTTAATAAAAATTAACAAATATACAGTCTTTAGAAATTGATAAATTTTTTTAAATATAAGAAATGGGAAGGATTGGAATTA
>NW_004524634.1:9266279-9305643 GCF_000260255.1 Octodon degus | reverse complement strand
CTCAAATCATATAATGCTGATATAATAGAGATAGAAGGAAAACATTCTGTCATTATATATATATATGTAGAAGTCAATGTAATCTTTTAGATTAATATGTTTCTTTATGTCATGTTGTTATACACATTTTCTTTCTTTTTATTTATTTATTTTTTTGCAGAACCAGGAATTGAACTCACGCCCTTGCACTTGCTAGCAAAGCACTTATTCTACTGAGCCATCGCCCCAGCTCAGTTATACACATTTTCTTGACAAAATAAATAGCGTAACATTTTTTTGTCATTTGTAATAATCTTACTTTAAATCTAAGGTGTCTTTCAGGTTTTACCATTTTTCTATCCTTTTTTTCTTCTCAATATTGTAGTTGTCCACAAATACTTCTAGATAACCTACAAAACCCAGTCATGAATTACTGATTTAGGAATATCAGTAAGTTAAATACATGTAAACACTAAAAATCATTAAATAACAAATACAAAATATTAGGAGGTGACCAAAGTTACAGAAAACCACAAAGATTGCCACTCTAAATATTTCGATAAGGTAAGATCTTTGAGGAAAAAAACAATGTTTGAAAAGAATTAAAAGGGTAAAAGAGTATCTTATGATTGTATCTAGGGTAAAATCAGACTACACTGAAGAAACATTTATAGTAGGTGAATAGAGAGCAGGATGTCTATTATATTTGAAGAAAAGGAGATAACATATGTAGTGGTGGCAGAGTTCTGATGTGATTGTTACAAGTTCTCTATGATGAATTTGACCATTATGATTATCTAAATCATATCAACACACTTTTAAAAAATAGATGTAAGGGAACCCATAAAAAGTAGGGAGGCATGTTGTACATGAATCTCGATTTAGTAAACAAAATTTGACCTATCAATATTGATAGGGATCAAGGGTTACTAAAATTTAGTTACTTGAGTAAAGATGTCTCAAAAAGACTTAATATCATTAATTTAGAGACAATGATCAAAGAATGAATCTTGAAAAGAATCCCAGAATATTGACCAGGAACTTCCTGTTCATATATAATCAGTAATGTGTGAACAAAATCAGGTGCATGTGGCACATTAGAAATCAGGTATAGCTAAGATTAGAAAATGGCAAACCAACAATGGATTCATTGTTTCAAATAAGTCAACAGTTTAAATATATGAGGCAGTGAAATATAATAGTATACTCCTAAGTAGAAAGGAAAATATGATAAAGAGGGAAAGTTAACATAGCTGCAGGTAATATCAAGGAGCTACTTCTTTAACTGAGGAGTAAGATCTAATACATAAGTGGAGATATTGGCCTCCCATGAAGCACAGATGGCTCACTATAGTAACAGGTGGGAAGGTAGATAATTTCAGGACAGATGGTAGAGGCTTGGTAAGTGAAATAGTGGGAGTTTGTGGAGTTTTGTTTCTGATTGTTTCAGTTTTTCCGAGGTAGGGAAATTGCATCAGTTATGAGTGAGCACAGGAAAATAGGCATGGTAGAGTTTTAGAGTGGAGAAAAGGTGAAAGAATTACCTAGGCAGAGTTCAGCGTAATTGGGTGAAGAAACGCAGAGTATCTTCTGTGCATTTAGAGATCGCTTCATGGTCATGGTCATGATGTAAAGTGGGGTTTGTCCATGCAGCCCCCCTGGACCTGCCACGGCCATGTTCAGCTGCCTGAGTGTGGGTGTGGAGTAGGATGAATTATATTTAATCAGAGTCTGGTTTTGGAAAATAAGCATGATGACGCAAGAGTCAGTCTGAGGCTTGAGGAACTGAGAACATTTGGAATGGGGTGAGCTTGGTGCTAGATCATGGAATTTAAGGTGAATAAGCAGAAAAAAAGAGTCAGAATAGTATAAGTGTTGAAATATTGAAAATGTTAGTGGGCAAAGATCCGAGAGGGTTTATGTGGGAGAAGGCTAAATGAGAGTTTTGTGTTCTTCGATTAAAATTGTGGAAGCATTGCAGTTGTTTGGAAATAAAAACTGAAGATTCTGATCGAGGCATGGTAATGGACAAGACCCCCGAACGAGGGCTAAGGAAATGAGAAACGGAGGTGTTGGCAGGAGCAGCCACGTGTCCATCCAGATCACTGAGCACTGCCATAGGAGTCACCTTGGAAAGGTGAAAATTCACAGAACAGGAATCATACAAAGACGTGGGTGAAGGACTTGAGGTAATGCAAACAGCGAAGGCTATATTATCCCTGGATTTTTAGATAGTCTTTTAGTTAGAGTATGATTAGGAGAAAATTTCAGGCAGCATCCTCAATTTCTTATTATCCTTATTTATTTATGTATGTATTTGATGCAAGGTCTTACTATGCAGCTTGGACTCTCAGTGATTCATCTGTCTCAGCCTCCCCAGAGCTGGGATTACAGGCGTGTGCTATCACGCCTGGTCTTTGTGGCCCACACAGTATACCTGTGTTTTGCAGTCTGCAGGGCCTGTGGTACTGGCGCTCGAACCTGGGTGCTTGCTCTTGCCAGGCAGGTGCTCAGACTGCCAAGCTGTCTCCCCAGCGCCATTATTTATTTATGACACATACCAATGCATACATTAAATCCATTCAAACACATATATGACTTACCTAATAAGAAACTCTGTTGTGCAGTGCATTAATTTTCATCACTCCATTCCTTGCATAGCAGCTTTTATCTTAGGCTCAGTAGTCCGGTGTCTAGCATGCACATTGCTTTCGTATCTGTTACTAAATTGGGCCAACTTTATGAAAATGCCATATACTGTCCCATGATTTGGTAGCAAATGATTAAAACTTGTTCGCTGATCCTACACTGAGAGGCTGTCAGTTGATGAAAGGTTGAGTTCAATCTAGGCAATTCTGAGATCCAGTCTTTCCCCGCAAAGGCTGACCAGCAAGAGCCAAGAACTTCCCATTCAAAGAATCAATCACAGTCCACCACTGAATTTTTTTTGCCTACAGTATACAAAACCAATTTCCAGTACTGTAGGCAAGAAAGTCAATACAATCCCAACTTTCAAAGTGAATTTCTTCATGCGTGTTTTACTGATCTCATCATCTTTTCATTCAACAGAAAAAAAAATTGTGGTTTTAGCCATAAATTGGTCCACTTTAATTAAAGCGCAGGGGGCAGGGGCTTGGCCCCGCCCCTGGGGCACACTGAGAAGGCGATTGAGACTGGGTGTGGTGGTGTGTGACTGTAATCCCAGCTCTTGGGAGGCTGTAAACAGGCGGAACACTACGAGTCCGATCTAGTAGTGAGAATCTGAACACCCTGTAGATCCTGCCCTAAAAAAATATAAAAATAAATAAATAAATTAATTAATTAATTAAAAGAAAGAAATTACCCACTTTAGGCAGTACCCTGCAAGCTGGCCTTGGGGCACACTGTAATGCACACTTACTTTAAAAGGAAAACCTGGCCAGTGACATCTACAGATTCACTGCTGTTTATCAGTATCCAGGCCCCTCTTGGGACTGTCAAGTTCTGAGCACGTATTTTTCCATTAAAGATTGTGGCAGGCGCTTTTAAATTTTCTCATGCAGCTTGGCATTTGAACATTCTGATATACCTGTGCAAAACAGAAACATTGCTCATAGTAGGAAGAGATCCATCCACAACTCCCAACGTAAAAGCATCATTTTTAGAACTTACATTCTTGGTAAAAAAAAAAAAAAAAAAAAAGGATTCTTTTCCCCTCTGTTTTCCTCCTTTTCCACTCTTTCCTTCCTCATTTTTCTTTATTCTTTTCTTTTTCAAATGTAACTCGAACCAGAGTTCATTTTCACTCTCCATACCTTTATGGTCATCAGGATTACTTACCTGTTTTAACTATTTGAGTACAATATTCTAGGTTTTAAGGTAACGAGTAAGAATACTGAATGTTAGTGGAAATTTAAGTATCTAATCACATTTGATGATTTGATTAAACACATGAACATGAAGGAACTTGGGTTTTTCTTGAACATTTTAACAATGCCATTTCTTTTTCCCACATGAAGGATAGTATTCAAAATTTTTAAACCTGGATTTTCTTCTTCTTTGTGGGATATCTTTTCTGAAAACTTATAATGTTTCCCATTATTCTCTCAGTCCAGTCCAGTGGATGTAGAACAGATTTTTCTTTAGCTCTCTTTTGCCGTTTTTATGAAGACATTGAATCTGAGGTTTTTCATGGGTGTTGAAGTTGGAGTAAATTCTTACAATCACATCGTCAGGCATTCTCATTTTACTTTATGTCATAGAATGATTACCCATATCATATTGCTTTTTGTAAATTATAATTTTTGTTCTGATTTCTTCATTATTTTATATTGCTTTATATTTTGACTCCACTTACATTCTTTTTTCTAACTAATCAATAATAATAATATGCAAAATCAGTTGTTTTTCTTTCCAATCCTTACCCTATTATTGTTCGTATCTAAGCTTACTGGCTGAGACCACAGCAAATGAGTGTTATTAGTTTAGTTCTGAAATTTGAGAAAAGCATTTTTGATGTTTCTGCTTCTACAAATTATGTATCTTTAAGATCATAGTAATAGAGATTATAAATATACAGTATATTTAGATTTGCATGGAAATTTAATTTTGTCAAATTTTTGAAGCTTAAACTAGACAAAAATTTTTTTAAATTATAGAAAATTAGTAACACCTTGTGGTGAATGTCTGGGTCTATTGGCTATTAGGAGTTCCATCTTGTATATGAATGATAATAGTATATGGTATATGTCACATAGGTCTTTAAAAGTTATGTCTGTCATCCATCTAGTACTGCAGTAACCCACAGGAGCAACTTAAACTGCTGTTACACATAAGGTAACTTCTTCCCCACCCATATTTCATTTGTCATTCTTTGAACAATTTATGACTGACAACTAGTATTTCCCCAACCACACTGAATAAGGGAGTATAGTAGTGCCTCTACTATCTTACATTTTGTAGTTTGAATGTTAATGCATGTAACCAAAAATCTATGAGCAATTAATTATCAATTTAAGGTAGTGTGTGATACAAGGCTTTCACTTGCAGACTAATAGGGAGAAATGTAAATGATTGAGCTCAGGTATTAAGTATAAAAATAACAGAAATAGCATAGTTCCTCAGAGGTTTAGCTCAGTTTGTCTATGTGTTATACCATGGTAAAGACTCTATAAGGAAATAAAAAGCTGTGATGTGTAATATGGCAGGGAGCCTCTGATTATCTTTAACAGACTGTCCTGAATCTTCAAAAATACAGTGAAAACTTTTACTTATGTGTAGTATAAGAGGGATGGATTAAAATCTCTTGCTGAAATCTCATACACAAGACAAATGCAAATGATGTGAGACCTCCGTCTGGATACGGGATACATTAGAACCTTTCACTCAACATTATCCTTCTAGGGCAGACATGGTAAATCTTCAGGACACCAACTGCCTGAGCTGCAACCTAGAGCTGAACTGTTTATCACTGAGTACCAAAGCCACAATTAAACCTAAAGGCTGAGGTTTTAGTTTAGGAAAAGAAGACAACTCATATATTTAGCTTTTTTTTTTTTTTTTTGGAAAGTAAAACAAACAAAAAATATGTAAGATAGATTTGCCACAACAACTCTAGAATATCTAACATTTATGTTCTCATTTGTATTATTTATTTAATAATTTCTTTATATTTATTTTTTGATTCACTAATTCTCTTCATTTGTTTCAGCATGCTCTTAAATTATTTACTTTAACTTTGTTTTTTCTGTTGTAGGGAAGGGTCTACAGGGTGTTCAGGGTCTCACTATTAGATGGGACTCCTAGTGATTCACCTGTTTACAGCCTCCCAAGAGCTGGGATTACAGGCATGTGCCACCATGCCCAGTCTCAGTTGCCCTCATAGCATGCCGCAGGGGCGGGGCCAGGGCAGCAGCATGCTGGGGATTGAACCCTGAACACTCGGCTCTTCCTAAGCATGCTCTTTAGTCCCCTGAGCTATCTGGCTGGCCCTTCTAAATAATATTTTAATATGACATCAATCTCCTCATTTTATGGAGTGTAAGTAGGTACTTCTGTTTTTTCCTTTTTAAATTTATTTTATTTTTTTTTCAAAAGAATACAAAATAGTGATAGAGTGATAGAAAAACAGCATTAGAAATGATACAAAATTTCATTAAACAAAGTAATAGGGATTCAACAATGGTTGCTATATTGCGTGAAGTTATATTCAAGTTAATTGTTCAGTTTACCAGAAATAGATGTGCAAGATTGGTTTAAAGAAAAAGGGACTGGGGAGATAGCTCAGTAGAATAAACACTTGCCTGGCAAGCACAAGGGTCTGAGTTCAATCCCCAGTTCCAAAACAATTAAAAAATAAAAAATAAAAGAAAAAGATATATTGGTAAGTGAAATAAATCACGAAGGGTGAGCCAAATAGCTCAGCAGATTAAACGCCTGCAAGAAGGCTCAGGGGCCAGGGGTTCTATCCCCAGGCCTGCCATGCCAGCCCCAGTCCCAAGGCACACTGAGAGGGCAGCTGAGACTGGATATGGTGGTGGGTGCCTATAATCCCAGCGTGTGGGAGGTTGTAAACAGGCAGATCACTACAAGTCCGATCTACTAGTGAGACCCTGAATACCTTGTAGATCCTTTCCTAAAATACAAAACAAAAACAACAAAAAAAGAAACAACAACAACAAAAAAACCTCTTCTATATTAGAGTAATTAAAACCTTAAATGTACAATAGATACTGTGAAAGGAAAAGAATCTGTTTAATGGGAAAGAGAAACTGGGATGAGGAAAAGGACAAGTGAGAGAAGGGGAAAAGAAATATTTAGGTGTACGCCGAGTAGTTTGGATAATTGTACTGCTGGTCTTTTTAAAAGGAGCAATTAATCCTTAATCTTTTTCTTGTTATTCACTTTATTATTATTTTGAATTTCTTCCAAAGCTGCTTGTGGTTTACCCCCACTTTTATTTCCTTTGCTTTTACATATTGTCTTATGCTTCTTTCTGGTAATGTTTATGGCTAAATGCCTTACAGACATTATTGTTTTTTTACTTATTTCTCTTTCTTATGTGACAGTTCCATGTGTGTATCTTTGTGCAGAAATTAACTTCTCACTTGTTCACTAGAGACATCTGGGATAAGCCTCTGTTCCTCCAGTTGTTTCTCCCAAGTGTCAGGAGGCTGTCATCTTGTACCTCCTTAAAATGATTTCTTGGACATGCAGATCACAAAAATAATGTTAATTTAAATATCACTGTATACCAACGCTACATGTACAAATGTATCTAGAAGAATCCCTTTATTTTCATTTAGGTCTGCCTCCAAGGCAAATGAATTTTGTAGGAAAAAGTTTTTTCTACTTTTCTAATTTCTGTTGTGGATCAAAGGTATTAAACTTATCTCTTCCATGGTGTTGTTGGCCCCAAATTTTTTGTCAATAAGTATCTATGGGCAACTCCTACTTATTTTGTGCTAGCTGGTGTTCTCTTACTTTTCTGAGCTCTTAATCTATGTATTTAGTGAAGAGAGACTGGTGTATTTTACCCTGCATTTTCAAGTGTTCTGTCGGTAGAGAACTTTTCAGAAATATAGTCTGCTATTTTTCTGAGGTGTATAAATCCAACTGATGGCTAAGTTTTAATATTGTGGGTGAGAAGATATATATATATATATATATATATATATATATATATATATACTCTTCTCTCATATATATTTATCAATAGGTTCATAAATTTCACTGAGATACTGAAAGATTTTAAAGAAAAACTTAGTATATCTGACATTCAAACTTTTAAATCTAAAAATCTAGCTTTGTCATAGTGGAAACTTTACTTTGAGGACTCTTTTCTTTATTTTTTCTATTTACAACTTGTGTATCTAATAATTTTCTTCAGGAACTGCTCATTCTATGTGGGGGGCGATGGAACGCTCCTCTTACACCTTCCCTTATTTGGGCAAGAAATGCCGCAGCACCAATCCCTGCTTGCCTCGGCATCTTCCTATGGTCCTGGACCTTTGCTACCAATCTGCAATTAGTCCCACTCAACTACTTCCACTACTTTGGCTATGTAGACCCTGCTCACTTCCTCAATAAATGAGATACTTGATCAGAAAGCCTGTCTTGTCTCCATCTCTTGTGTCTCTTGCCCTGTCTTGTTCATCGCCGTTCCTCCTCCAGGTAATCACCCCATGTCCTGACTCGTGGGACGAATCAATTCTAAAAATGTTATTTATTTTGTATTCTTATTTTTTTGCTTTAGTAACTATTCACTTATTCACCTTTCTTATCTTCCAGAACAATCCTCTATTTTAAAAATACTAGACCTTGGGGGCTGGAGAGATGGCTCAGTGGAATAAATGCTTCCTTGGTAAGTGCAAGGGCCTGAGTTCTATCCCTGGAAAAATAAATAAATAAATAAATAAATAAATAAATAAATAAAGTACTAGGCCTTTATCTTCCAGTAAATCATTATTTTGGTTATTCTCTAGGTCTATTCTGTTGACTTTTGCCTTTGTAAATTTTTCATGGCATGTTGCAGAAGATATATACATCCTCCTGTTTCCAGCCTCACCAGCCCTGGGATTACAGGCTGTACAACAAGGCCCAGACTTGGTCGCTGGCTCAGTGCACCTGTAGGAGGGGCTGGTGTAGCATGTGGTGCCGGGGTAGCACCCTTGTCCGTGTACTTGTCTGAGCAGGTGCTTAGTATGCTGAGCTATCTCCAAGGCCCCAAGAAGATAAATTTTCCAAGGCACATTTTCCTTTGCCTTTCTAGACAAGCTGCCTCTCCTGGTGCTGTCACAACCATTTGTAGTGTCCTGGAATCTAAATGTTACACACACTGTTTCAACCCTTTCAATGTTTCATCACAATCTTCATCTTATATCACTAAGTGGAGACTTCATGATTACAACACTCAGGTCAGGTTCTAGTAGGGGAATTAATTTTTTCTATGTAAACTTGTATTCTAGAGAAAGGAAAACTATTCCAACTGTTTGTTTTGGTTTAGGTAGTGCTATTGTTAGTGTCTTTGTTTTAAAATTTTGAATGAATCAAAAGTTGAAAAACATATAATTGAGGCTGAGGATGTAGCTGAGTGGTAGATTACTTGCTATATATGTGTTGCAAGTTCTCAGGTCTGGTCCACAGCACATTAAAAAAAAATCTTCAAACAGTTATTTTGCTATCTTGTTTCCTCTAAAGATTTGAAAATATTGGTTATGAGTCTTTATCACCAAGTAGTTTGAGGACTACACTTTCTCTTGGAGGAAAAGGGCTTGTGTAAGAGTTTAAAAGGGTTCAGAATGAACCATCAAGAGCCTCCAAAACTGAGGTCATACTATACCAGTTTTCTGGAACTTGGATGTGTGGAAAGACAGTGTAGGAGCTGTAAGTGATCCTTTGCACTTTTGTGAGTCATACATTTATTTAATTTTGTTAGGCTATATTTGCAGCTCATCATGATTTTACTCTTCATGGGGAATCATTATGTGGACAGTACACGCACATCTTAACTCCATTTGCAATCTCTTCTCCCCTCACTTAGCCACCTCTTGGTCCTCTTCTCTCTTTGAAAATATCTGAGAGGTTGTTTATTTTTTTTTTTGTTTTCTTGCTTGTTTATGTATGTGGTTATACATACACTATGCAGCTTGGACTGGTAGAAATCCTCCTATTTTCAGCCTCCACAGTGCTGGGATTACAAGCATGTGCCACCTCACCCATCTCGTGGCCAGCTCAGCGGGCCTGGAGACGAGGCCTGTATAGCATGTGTGGCTGGGGATTGAAGCTGGATCCCTGCCCTTGCCTAAGCAAGTGCTCGGTCCACTGAGCTATCTCGCAGGCCCTCTAAGAGGTCATCTAAATGGAATTTTTCTTTCATCCTGTGTGTTTATAATTTTTAAATAGTGAATATCAATTTATCATTCAACTGTTTATGTATATCCTATTTGTGGATAATTCATTATAATTTGTATGTATATCCATGCAGATGTATATATACTTTAAGTTTAAAGCCCAGTTATTTAATTTGGAGATTAGGTTTCATTGACTTGGTTTTGTTTCAACTGTGTATTGTGATAATATTTTGAATGATTATATATATATATATATATATATATATATATATACATATATGCACATATAGATAGATATATATCTATATGTCTCTCTCTCTCTATATATATATGATT
The DNA here is from genome assembly GCF_000260255.1 of Octodon degus. Classification (NCBI taxonomy): domain Eukaryota; kingdom Metazoa; phylum Chordata; class Mammalia; order Rodentia; family Octodontidae; genus Octodon; species Octodon degus. Next base: position 9,295,498 of record NW_004524634.1, on the reverse strand, counting down.
GATTCATTGTACTAGTCTAGGGAAGATGGACAAAGTGCTGGTTGTTACCCAGTGGTGAATTTATGAATGGAAGTAAAATATTGTTGAACTAAGTGAGTAGAATTGTTCATGAACAGAGACAACACTCTGTGTGGGTGGAGGTATTGATATGGAAATTACTACTAATTATGGAAATTACTAAGTAATAAGGAAATTACTACTACACATTACACATTACTACTAATAATGTTAATATAATAACTTTTATATTAAAAATTAAAATAATTAATTTTGTAACATGAACTTTATATATTAGAAGCCAAACAGATGACTTGTTTTTTTAAAAAAATAAAATAAAATACAGGGATAAATAAACGCTGTTGTGGTGATAAATATTAGAGATATTTGTTATTTTCACAGATATGTGGTCAGAGTACTTAAACACTAAAGGAAAAATGATGTTTCATATTTATCATATTTAGATTTTTATTTTATTGTGTGAAGGGCAGTTATTAAAAGTTGGTGGTACTTTATTCCTACACGGTAAGTTTGGTTTGGTTGTTTCCAACAGAAGTAGTGGCAGATCTGAAGTAAAAGAAGAGTAGATCTAGAAGGTGGGATGGAAAAACATTTTGCTTTCTTGTTAGAGTGTGCTGCATGCCACTTACAATTCAATTTTAGTTACACTGGACTCTCCTAGTTCATACAGTCTTCCTTTCTCCTGTTCCAGACTCAGTGGAGGTTTCAAGAATGGAATTCAGCCACACTCTGTAGAAGGATACACTGATGCTTCTTTCTTTCTCAAGATGTATATGCACCCAAAACAAAATTTAAAAAGAGAAACATAAGTGCTCTCCACAGGAGGAGAGAAGTTTGCCTGGACAATGACTATTAGTCTCTTTTTCTATTTTTCACTACTTACCAAGGATTTCACATCTTTGGTATATGCCAAATTTTGTACCACTCAAAAAAGTTCAAAGAATAAAATGTGACTTTTTCGGTGGGTTGGATTTACATTAACTCATTGACACAATTCGTACATAAAATCAAATACGTTGCAGACACACCCTATATTGCTTATTTAAGGAGAGTGTCACAGAAAGATAGACAGTTGAACACCGTTACTTTCATTCTAAGCATAATTTCCCTTCATTTCTCATCGACCACACTTATTTGATATAATATATATTTGAAAACTGTTTCCCATTGAAATTCATAGTAATTCCAAAATAAAAATAACATCAATACATAATGCTTGTAGATGAAATGTGTGCTCAAAAGAATACTTAAAGATAATTTCTTTTAGATTTATAATATTTATATTTTCAGACACAAAATATGACCTCCATCACAACTGATTATACTATTAAGTACACTGATAATTATCATCCCCTTGTTACTTTGCATCTGACAAATAATCTTAACAAATGCCTTAGAGGTTGAATAGTGTTCCAATTAGATATAGTTTCATAAAAATAAAAATAACTGTCTCCAACACACAGTGGCCTAAAACAGCAATGCTATTTTTATCATTATTTTTTGGCTGCTGAGTAAAGGCATGGCTCTGGGAGAAGTGCTCTGACTTCTAGGAAGCACTGGCAGTGATCTCTCAATAGTTGTAGCTGTCTAGATGTCCAGGTAGTTTTCACTCATGTCTGACACTTCAGTGGGCATGCTTGGAAGCCTGGGGTCGGTTGTCCCTTATTTTTCACTTGTGGTGTCTTCCTGTCTCACACTGTCTCTCTGCATCATTGTGTGGTAGCTGTGGGTTCTAAAGAGGAGTGTTTTAAGACATCCAGGTCAGAGCTACGAGCCTTTGTGGGACTCAGCCCCTGAAGTCTTAGTGTAACATTACTGATGCATCCTTCAATCAAGCAAGTTTTCAAGACCCTGGTCAATGTGAGGGGAATGTCATTTTACTGTCGTTAGAAATAACAATAAATTTGAGAATGCCTTAATCGGCCATAGCTATGTTGGCTTCTCTTTGTTTAGGCCTCTTTTAAGACATCCTGGATATGTGGATATTTTTACATTTCTGGAAAAAAAAACTTTTAAAAATGGATGCTTTCCAGAAACAATGTACAAAGGGCACTTCTGAAAATCAAAACCATGAATGAGGCTGAGAACATAATCAGGGAAAGAAAAGAAGATTTTAAATTTTGAAGTAGAAGAAACTAAGGAGGGAAAAATGACTAGGGAAGCAGTTGTCATGGTGAAACTGAAACACATAACGGAAGGAGAGAGGGAAGAGGTAAATTAAGACATCATGAGGCTAAACTGAGCAGTAGCAGAAAATTAGATCCAAACCTACTCATCTGCTGCTTGGAAACTGTAGCTAATTCATTTTTGAGAGTAATAATTGCTTTCCTAAGCAGGACCCAGAGTTTCAGGGCTTGGGTATTGTTAGCTACTACAAGGAATTTGTTATTTGGAAACTTTCCTTAAAAGTTGCAGTATCTTTTGAGTCATAATTTATATGTATTAGGAACAATAAAACAAAACTATGATTGTGGAAATTGGCAGCAAGGTCCAGGGTGCAGATGCTAGGTGCAAGTTAATTTGGATGGGACATCTCTAAACTAAGACAGTTTGGTAGCTGGATATAACATAGTAGCATATAAGACTTGAAATAGAGTTCTATATCATAGTCAGAAATCAGACTTTTGAAGGCAGCAGCTACTGAAAAATGAGGTGCTAGCCCAGTTTCAGAGAACATATGTATTCTTTTATCTTAGTTTCATAGTATTAAAGTCAAAAGCAGAAACTGAAATGTAGGCTCTTGTAATCCTCAAAAGCTATGTGCCATCAATTACACATTTTAATACTTTTTGTTCCCTCCTAAACTATCATTTCTGTATTTGTCAACATATCAGTCATATCTGAACACCCAATGGTTCTAAAGCTCTGCTTGTTGATCCCTGTATATGACAGATGACCACTTCAATTTAACTTCACAACAACATACTTGAATTGATCAGGTCACTTTAAGAAACATCTTTGTAAAACTTACTTGTTTGAGACAACAAAAGAGTCAAATTCTTTTTTTTTTTTTCTAACACTAACCCTAACCCTAACCCTAACCCTAACCCTAACCTCAAATTCTTAATCATAGTTGTCCAATCAGTTTATAAATAACTAAGGTGCTGCATGATGGGTTTACTTATGTAGATTCCAAATTATTAAACTGGGTAATTAATATTTAGTTGATGTGTGTGTCATGTGTCAACCCATTATATAAATACAATGCATGGAATTCATTTTACAAAATGAAAACATGTTGGATCCCCTTCCATGAAATTTTTAGGGAACAATTAACATTGTTCAGCCTATGAATGCTGCACGTAATTTAACTTATAAAGGCAGAATACTGAGTGTTAAATGGTACACTGCAATTCTGATGGTGCTTGGAAGATACTGTTGAACAATAGATTATAAATGTTAAAAAGGCTAAGAATTATCATGAAGATAACTCAGATCACTAAATTAGAGAATTGTCAAGCGCATCTTTTATTAATAATGTGTGGAAATTTTCTTCATGGGCCACAAAATTGCTTATATTACTTCCTTCGAAAGGTTTAAGTAGCATATAAATAGGAATTCAACACAAGGACTTTACTTTTCAACATTTAATTATCTCACTGTCTTAGAATTCTTAAATAATTTGGAGCTTATAACTTCCCTGCATTCCTTCTAATTAGCATACTTAAAATATTCTTTTTCATGCATATTTTAGGGAAGGGTCTACAGAGCATTAAGGGTCTCATTACTAGATCAGACTCATAGTGATTCTCCTGTTTATAGCCTTCCAAGTACTGGCATTACAGGCGTGCACCATCATGGCAAGCACAGGGACTGAACCTCAGCCCCTGTGCCTGCTTGCAGGAGTTTTAATCCACTGAGCTATTTGGCCAGGCCTAGATATAGTTTTACTTTCTTTTTTTTTCCATAGTGGGGATTGAACAACTCAGGATCTTGCGCTTGCCAGGCAGGCAGTGATTTTACTGAGCTATCTCCCAGGCCCTAAAACATTCTTTTAATAAATGTTTCTGATCTCAGAGATAATAAGATACACAGAACACATTCAGTGCTTAGCATCACGGAGAAATGTCAAGAATAGGGTGAGATGTAGTTTTGTCAGAGATAGAAATTTATGAGTTTACCCTCCGATATTTATTTCAAGAGCCTACCTTTAGATATTCATGGAATAGATTCTTGTATAAATTTTCTCATTTGTTTAGATAAACAGAAGTTTGCACAGGTCTAGATAAGAGAGCAAAAGGACAGTTGAGAGGTCTTCTTAACATTTCAGAGCTAACTTTTTAAATGCTCTGCCCAATAATCTAAGAAGAATGGAAACCAGCAAGAACATAGATTTACTTAAGTATGCATTTCTTCTTTAAAACCTATTTATTGCTCTAGTTCTGGTAGGAAAATATATATATATATATATATATATATATATATATATATATATATATATATATCAACCCTGTTATTTTAATCGTGGAAAGAAACAGTTACCCTGTTACAAAAGATCAACAGTAAGACAGGGAACTGTGAAAAAATTCAAGGCTATTGAGGCACTAGTACCAAAGATTCAGCCTCTTATACACCATCAAGGTATATGAAATTTCTGTTTAGCAATTTCTTGGCAGTGCCCCTCACTCATAAAATCCAATTTGAAAGAGTATGTAAAAGAAAGTTTGTGTAGTTCTCAGGAGCATATGGCAGACTGGGAGAACTGTGTTAAATAAGTATTAAATCAAATAAGTACACAAAAGAATAGATTATAACGTATAAATTAAAAATCATGACCCATGGTCAAACAAAGATGTAATGGATAGAACTCACTTTGTGTGCAGGCTTTTTTTATATTAGTGATTTAAAGAAACTATCAATTGAGTCTGTTTGAGTTATACTTTGTATCTTATATATCCAAGGGCACGATTTTAGGCCATGCCAAGGGAATCACTGTGTTCTCAGGATAAACCATATAGCAAATACCTGCTTTTGTTGATGTGTGTACTTGAGGACCTTAATTAACATTAGTTCACCCAATGGATATTTGGTACTACCAGAATAAGTAATGAAGAAGTGATATCCTGTGATGTATCATTAACTTTTATCACAAACAACTATGACACTCTTCAGTGAGAGAGAAAAAGATAACATTATAACTCTGGAGATGAAAATTATGATGTAAGAGCTACCAATTCAAAAAAAAATAATAATTTTCCCTGATTTAAAAATGAAGCATATACATTGTTCTCACCTGAAGGAGGAATAAAGATGATTAAAAGGAAAAAAAGACAATGATCCATGGTTCATTGCTTATTTCTGAATCTGTCCCTACTTTTTTTAATGTATTTTTTAGGGAAGGGTCTACAGGGTTGTCAGGGTCTCACTACGAGATTGAACTTTTAGTGATCCATCTGTTTACAGTCTCCCAAGAGCTAGGATTACAGGTGTGTGCCACCTTGCCCAGTCTCAGTTGCCCTCTCAGCACCCCCTGGGGGCAGGACCAGCATGGCAGGCCCGGGGATTGAACCCCCAGCCCCTGCACCTGCTTGCAGGCAATTTAATCCACTGAGCTATTTGGCTGGCCCTTTTTTGTGTATTCTTAGGGAAGGATTTCCAGGGTGCTCAGGGGTCTCACTACTAGATCAGATTCCTGGTGATTCTCCTGTTTACAGCCTCCAGATGCTGGGATTACAGGGACTCGCCACCATGCCCAGTCTCAATTGCAGTCTCAGCACACTCAGGGGCGAGGCCAGCATGGTAGGTTTCTGTGTCTTCAAGACCGCTTCTACTCTTCTTACACATCAGGGACACAATATATGTAGGTAGATATGTGGTATAACCACACAGCTGATACAGTATTCTAATTAAGTAAATACATTTGTATTATATTTATATTATATGTTATTATATTACATTTATATTGTATTAAATAAAAGATATTTATTTCTATTAAATCTGTGCTAATAATGATATTTTCCTGCAGCAAACGTCATAAAAGTTAGGAAGTTTCCCTGCATATAAAGGACACTAAAAGTTTTAGTACTAGTTAACAATGTTAACACCAGTTATGTCAAAGATGGGTATTCCATTGTCGTTTAAATATTGTGGGTGCATGAATTCAACAAAAATAATCCAACACAGTCCAGTAGCCCATAATAGTAGCAGGTTATCCCTAGGACTGGCAATGTCAGAAGTTGTTGACTTGAGCCATTTAAATCCTTCCCTAAGAATACACAAAACACATATTAATATTGTTTTATTTTTATACCTTGTTTTTATACTTTCCTGCTGGATGGGTAAGACCAAGATAAAGCAAGAACTATATAATAAGAAATGCAACTTTTGTATTTCACAAGGTCAGTCAAATCCTTTCAGGATTTACCCTGAAACCCTATACTGCAGTTTGTAGATCCTTTGTCAGTGTCAGCCGTGTGGATGAGTCACAGCCAGTGCTTGACCACTTTGCTCTCTGAGAAAGCCTGAGAGAATGTTTTCTCTCCATGTGACTCTCCTTAGGTCCACTCTACATCATCAATCACTTTCCTGTGTGGCCCCATAATCTCCTTGATCAGAAAATTTAGGACACCACTGAGTTAAAGGATATTACAGTATAGGTTCTCTTATGTCCTGATTCCTCACTGACCTTGAATGACTAGGGCCACAATGTTGGCTGTCCTTGCAACCCTTTTTTTCTCTAAATATGGGTCTGTAAACTTAAGTTGTTAACACTCCAGAAGAGAAGCTTAATAATATTATTACCTAATGCAATACACATCTCTGACAAAACTAAACCAAAAAAGGGGATATAAATGAAGAGCTATTTTGTATCTGTATATACAGAATAGTTAGGATAGATATATAGCTACTTTCTCTTAATTCAATGAGAAGAAAGATTTGTACTAATAGTGTTTGGACAGGATATCATGTCTGTATCTTGTACTATGAATAGCTACTATGAAGACAACTATAGTCAATGTATTAATTATTGTAACTGCCCTACTAACCTGTTTTGAAATTGTCTCATTGCTGTTTCTTTCTCAATAAAATTAATTGAAAATAAAAAATAAAAAAATAAAATCATTTTCAAAAGAAAAAACACTAGTTAGTTAACATTGTCCCCTTTATAATCTGTGATACATAAAGTCATGGGGCCTTCATCTGTCAAGAGAAGCTAATGCTCTGTTCAACACAGATTTATAACATCATTATTGTCTGTTTTCTTTCCAAGACTTTCTGAATGTTTTAGCTAGACATAGTCAATTGCTAGCCAAAGAATAACATAAGATCACGAGATCACAAACAGCCTCGGATCATGAGAAATTTATTTAAAAAATCTTAAAATCATCACAAAATAAAAAGGAAAAAAGAAATTTCCATCAGTTTTCCAGTAGTAAATTCTATGAGAACCAAAGAACAATGAATAATACAAGTAGTCAAAGCAATGTTAAGGGGCTGGGGAGCTGGCTCAGTAGAATAAGGGCATACCTGACAAGCACAAGGGCCTGAGTTCAATCCCTAGTTCCACACAAAAAACAATGTTAAATTAGAAGAAAAATGATGTATCAGGTGTGTACTTGTCCAATGTTCACTAAAATTTCATTGCTTGCTATAAACTAATCTCATTAAGCCAAGTTTTAGAATTGTCATTCAATTCATTCTAGATTGCATTCCACCATTTCTCTCCAATAGGCTCACTTTTCCCCATTCCTTTTCCACCCAAAGTTTTGGTTTAATGTGTTAGACTTTACTGATTCATTGTAAAGAAGAGCACCCTCTTCTGAGGCAATCCTTCTGTATCTTCCTGGATATTTAAGAGTTTACTCAACAGAAAATTGTTCTTATTTACACTACTCATCTTAGTTTTGAACCATCTAAGCAGGTCTAGAGTAGTTTCTATTGAGACATATCTTTAGAGGAAGATTGAATGTAGGCTGACATGATTGAATGTTGAGTTTGAGTATCTAAGTTTTATATTATGCATGCAGTATTTGAAACATCTAAAGAATCAATTTTAAATTCATAGTTTGAGTCTAAACTTTATGTCCTACAATAAATTTTTCAAAGGTAAGAAAGGACCTAAATAAAGAAGACTTGTAGAACATTTGTGATGTTTTGGCCTAAGAGAGAGAGAGAGAGAGTCAAAGTCATCTTCTAGGAAATGTTTTCTGTCCCAGAAAAGTGTTCTAATTGAGGCATAAGTTAGTTAGTGTGGATACCAATGAGACTGACCTGTGCAGTAAAGATGCTAATGACTATAATGCGGTTGTACTTATGGAGTTCATCTTCTGAAAGTAATAAAATCCAACAAAAGCTTTCCCTTCAAATCCTTGAGGTGCAGTGCATAGGAAAGAAAACAGGTTCTATTGGCAGCTTCGATAGTTCAAGTAAGAACAAGAATGTGAAAACTTCAGAGAATAACATGCTACAGAGTAAAAGGATAAACTGTATATTGAGACAGCTGTCAAAAAATAAAATGAGTTTATAGTCAATTGCTAAAGAAGAATGTAAGAAAATACATATTTTGGTGTTACAGGAAGAAGGAAGCAGCAAAAAACTAAAACTGTATTAGCCGTCCAATTTTCTCATTATTCCACAATTTAGTAAAATGACATCTCCGGTTATGTAATCCAAAAGCGTAACTATACAACGTTACATGTACATTTTAATCTGTAGTTTGTGTTCCATAAATAGGCTTGCCACTAGTTTAGTAGATAAGAACACTCTCAAATTAATATAAAATAAACAGGGAAATTTCTTCTAGGCAAACTAAATATTCCTTTGCAGATCTCAAATCTCTTCTTGATGTAGGTGGCTTTTTGTCTATGTCTGTTGTATGTATGTTTGTACTCTGTTATGACATAAACATGTATTTTCCTGCGGAAAGTTCTAAAAGTTTTGGAAAACTGTATCAGCTCAAAACTTGTCTACATAAACTGCATAATTTGAATTGAATTTGGTAATTAAATAATTGGCACATTATCGACAAGTAGCTGTTTAAATGTAAGTATTGTAATTACTCTATTTCACTCATTATCGTAATTCCATATTGGTAGACTTTTCTCTAATATTTTCCCTGCTGAAAGTAGCTACTCAATGAATTGTTTTAAATACTCTGTTTCATTAATTATTTTCATAATTCTGTATTGATAGGCTTTTCTCTGATAGTTTTCCTCCTGAAGGGCTGGCAAGATAGCTCAGTGGACTAAGTGCCTTCTTAGGCAAGCACAGAAACTGGGGCTTCATCCTTGATACCATAGACTGCCCCCGCCCCGTCCCTGGGCACACGGAGCCTATGGCCAAGACCTGAAGTGGTGGTGCATGCCTGTAATCCCAGTGCTGGGGACCCTAAAACAGTAGGATAATTATTAGTCTGAGATGCATAACGCCAAATACATTATATATATATATTTTTTCTTTCTTTCTTCCTGAAAGTAGCTATAGCTTTGTGATGAAATTGAGGTACTTTGAAGCAAAAGAATGTTTGAGTGCAAATGTACCAAGTAGAAAAGTTAAATTCCTGACCCATTGCTCAATTGATTATGACCTTTTATTCAAAATTAATAGGATTTGGGGGGAAATGAGTTATAAAAACAGGCAGAATTGAATTCAAATTTTTAACATGTATCTTCTTCAGCTTAGAAAAATTATTTCACTGTATGATTCCAACTTCCTATTTATACAATAAAGTTAAGTTTATAGGAGGGTTTTCTTTCTTTTTTTTTTTTTATTTTGTATTGAATTCATGACTTTCTGCTTATTGGGCAGGCACTGTGCCCCTGAACAACATCCCTGACAAGAGTTTTATCTTTATTTTCCTAAACATTTTACTTTCCTAAATTTGATTCATGGGGAGGAATTCAGATCACCAAGAACTCTGATGCAAATATACTTTCTGGTGGTTTCTTAGAAAAACAAATGGAATCAAAAATCCCTAGTGTTCTGCTTACTGTGTAGATGTTTTATCTTGTCATTTGTGCAGGAAAAGAGGTACCTGTAATGAGGAAAACCTCTGCTTCACGCACACACATCTGAATCCAGAAGTGTGAGAAAAAAAACACAACAAGGAACCTCTTTCTAGTTATACCAGCATTTATACCACAGGATGCCAAGATAGGACAGCAGCTAGCAGTTTCTTAAAAGCGCTAAGAACGGAAAGTTTGAATGTGACAATGAAACTTCTATCATGTCTCCTGAATGATCCTTTTAAGCTATAAGTGGAAAAAGATAATAGGGATTTGAAAATTTACTTTTTCCTGCCTCTAAAACTCTTAAGAATGTTTCCCAGATAGTATATGTTATGGCAATTTTTTTTTATCTTGCCAAGCAGGTGATCCTTAAGTAGATGACATTAACAAATCTGAAATATAAAGCTGACCACTACATTTTGATTATAATAGAGCAGCTTGAATTAGGACATATGCATGCAAAAAGAGCGCATCATTGTATGTGAAAGGGTTGGGTGGTGTTCAATAGTATGTTGGAAACAGCTTAAAATGGTTCATTAGAGTAATTTTAAAAATTTTAGCAACTTTTCAAAGTGGATGTACAAAATTTAATTGTAAAATGTGCATTTAAATAAATCATTTTAATATAATAAGAAATACACTCAAGCTCATCAGCTTTAGTATTACGTTTTGTTATTATTTTGTCTTTGAAGTTATTAATTTTATTGTTTTAGTATATTAAAATACAGTGGTATGATATTGAGTGTATTTTGCTAATTTTCATCCATAATGTGTACTGTGGTTAGCTTCTTGGGGACATACGTGCCACCAAAATTAGCAAGTGGCACACAACATGATTTTGGTTTGTTCACTTGTTTTTAAGAGTTAGTTTTTAAACAATTTCTGTCAAGCCAGTGATTTTGGTCCAAAGATTTCAGAATGATAACTGTCTTACTTTCCTATAGGAAATCCTAAGTTATGAATTTCGGACCACGTAAGTTCATTCTGCAGCATCACTCATCCTTATCTCTGGGAAAGTCAGCTCTTGCAGAGGAAAAGTCCAAAGGTTCTTTCCAGGACTGCTGAAAACCACCCAGCTCTGTTCACTGCCAGAAAAATCACTCAAGTGCCGCCCTTCTTTCAGATAAATCAAAAACCTTGTGAAATGTTCTCGACATGATTGATATAAAGCACTCTGTGCATTTTAAAGTGATTACTATGTTCTGTCAAAATGCCTTTGGATTTTTTTTTCCTTGCTCATACTGAGTAGTCAGCTCTTGCATAAGCAGTGTGAGACTCCTTCGAAAATGGAGGTAGACAGGGCTCTGCCAGATTATCACTGGATTGAGGGTGGTTGACCTACAGAAATGCAATACATTCTGTGCCTCTACTTTTCCATGAAAACTTTCACTACAACAAGCTGGTCATGTTGTTGACATTCAATGAAAACACTAAGATATAATAACATGGTAAAATCATGCATCAACACGGAGACTCCACTGACAGTTGCGTAACCAAGTACAGAACACGTTGATCTTCATGTCAGCTAGATTTCTACTGCTGCATCAAATAGGAATACATAGACGGGTTTTCTGTCTACTAAAATGGATATAAACATACACATTACTCAGATACAGGGAGAGATAATTTTTTTTTGCTTTTGCTTTCAGACTAGAGAGTGAAAGTAAAGGAATCACTGATAGCTGAGGAAGTAAGTGCTTATGGCAAATTGCCTACTGTGTCCTGTGTGGATACAGCTGGTAAATTAGCTTCTGTCATTGTCTGTTTGGATTACAAATAGTATACTATCCTGAGGTCTAAGTCATTTGAGGATCCACCCGTTTAATTGCTTTATTCTTGCAGGTGCACACCTTTTCTTTTCCATTGTAGCATTAAGTCTGTTCTCTTCCAAGGAGTACAAACATGATTATTTGCTTTTACTTAACTGAATTTAGGGTTTGTAGCAATATGGAGTAGAACTTACAGAAGTGTTCACACACCCTCTGCCTACAGACATTCACAGCCCTTCTCATCCATATCCTTCCAGTAGACTGGTGTAGCTGTTACAATCAATGAATCTATATTGACACTTCATTATTAATCAATGTCCATAGATTACTTTAGAATGTATTGTTGGTCTTACATGTATTATAAAGGTTTTGTTTTATCTTGTAATGCTTTTTAAACACTTTCTGAAAAATGCCAAATTATTTTGGGCACACTCTACTGTGAGATATATCACCAGGTCTGAACTTAGAATTTCAGTAAGTTCACTTGAGAAATCGATTTACCACTAATCCTGCTTGTCTCTGTGTGTTATAGCTATAAAACATTATTTAAAATGTGATGTGGGTTCTGGCACTCACCTCAGAAGTTAAGTGTCAGTAAAATAGTTATTTATGTTTAGTGAAAAAGTAATGTAGTTTGAAGCACTCTGGAGGAAATTAGCAGCGGATTAGACATCTTTCCAAGACAATGATAAGATTCATAGTCTTCATAAACACGATATTCTAAGGACTTGGATCATTTTTCACCTTTCTACTGGCATGTGTTTGATCCTAACATTCATTCTCTTATGATTGTTGGCATGTTTTTAAACTCTTTTGAAGAAAAAAGTAATTAAGTTTGAATTTGTGGAAGAAATTCAACTCAAGTTTAAAAAAAAAATTGTAGCTCCATATTATTTACAATATTTTCAAAGTAATTCTAGCATTACAAAGTTAGCCTAAATGGTGAAAAAGCAGATATTTTCTCTTTTGAGGTGTGTTTTTGGTAAGTTTATATCTAGATCATTTGTATAAGCTATTGCTTTTAGTTTTAGATAATGTCATTGCTGGCAATCAATCTCCATAAATGAAAGATATGGTTATATTTTCTGAGGAAAGCAAAAGGGATAAATGGAATTGATTCAAAAGGCAGAAATTGCTCTTTCTTCTCTTACATGTTTATTAAAAAACATGTCTTTCAGTCATTCTAGCATTGTTTTACTGAGCTGACCAGAATTCCATCAGAGAAATAAGTAATTGATGTGCTAATGAGACTGGATACGTGTGTGTTTATTTTTTTTATACCAAAAGTATCCAATATCCTTACCATTTTTATTTGAAAAATTCTAAAGTCTATTAAATACCAAATAAATAGTGCCCCACATCCACGGGCGTGAATACATTTATAGATTCTATACTCAGTTACCATTATGTGCTCTCTTCCAATTACAGAAATCTTTGTATTTTTCTGCTCTTTTCTTTCTATATGACATAAATGTTACTTTCTTTCTCTTTGCAAGGTGTACATTTTAGTAACACTAAGGAAGTGCATGTTGTGTGAAAATCAATTTTCCTATACAGACTACTTTCCATGTCGCAAAACTTAAATTCTATTCCAAATAGCTCTTCATTTCCTGCTCCCATTAAACCTTGTCATCACATTTTATTTATTTATTTATTTATTTATTTATTTATTTGGTGCAGGGTCTCACTACACAGCTTGGACTCATAGTGATCCCCCTGTCTCAGTCTCCCTAGCACTGGGGTTACAGGCGTGCACCACCATGTCAGGTTTCAGGCTGGAAGAGCGTTCAGTCCCAGGGATTGATCCCTGGTCCTTGCGCCTGTCAGGCAGGCACCTCCCGGCTACCTCCCAGCCCCATCATATTCTATTTTCTACCAAATTTTTAACATTCAAACTCTTACACAGGGCTTCATATGGTATCATTTTATAGTAAGCATAATTCACTTGATATGACACCCTCAGTATTCATGCATAATGGCGTTTCATGTTTCACTGAATAGTGTTTCATTATATGTAAATATAGCCTTTAGTTATCCACTCTTCTTTGGACATTAGGTCAATTCCATATTTTAGCAGTTATGAGACATTTGCTATAATCATGAGGAAGGCAGTATCTCAAAAAGTAAGCTTTCAATTTTTTCTTGAGAATTTACATGAACATAGGTACAGAAATATATAGGTATATACATATCTATCTATCTATCTATCTATCTATCTATCTATCTATACTTTTATGTACTGAGGTAGATACATATATGTGTGTATATACAAATATGTATATACCTATGCCTGTATATCTAGAAGTGCAATGATACTTATGTTTTATGTTTGATTTCTAAGTGTTACCTCTGGCCTGATTGTAAATTTAAGGTCTTTTCAGTTCTCTTTGATCTGGTACCATTCATTATGTGCAGATGTAACATGTCTTTGTCATTTCTCCCACATATGTAGTTTGCTTTTTGAATATCCTCATCCTTACTGTCTAGTGTGTGAAAGGGGAAATCAATAGAGATACTTGTGGTATAATACAAAGTTTTGTCATTTACATCATTTGGAGTTGCCTTAGTTGAAGGAGGAGGAGGAGCTCATGGCAATAGAGGTATTTACAACAGTACAATAATGACTGCCTTAAGTTTTGTCTCTACTGCTGGAATGGAAAGCTGCTGTTGCAAATCTGGGTTCCCAAAGTTGCATACAAGCTTCTCTAGATACAGAGGAAGAGCTTCCTGATACAACAAGATGGAGTGAGGATAAGGCAGGTAAGCACTGCAGAGCTCAGAGCTGACACTGACCAAGATGAAACCCTCCTTAGTGTCCAAGCCACCTTCTGAACATCCCAAGCTTTTTTTTTTTTTTTTTTTACCAGATTGCACAGCTTCACGAGAGTCACCTCTAATGATGTTGTTAATGTAACTGTTGCCTGTCTTAAAAGGTAGATTCCTGATACATCTGACAATATTTTCTGAACTTCTTACATAAATAGAAATATAAATAGGTTGAGTGATATAGACGATACTTTGCCAAGTTACTTATTCTAATTACAAACATAATTTAACTTGGATAGAGATACATACATAAAGAAGTATGAGACAATAGTAGTCTGACCCAGAATTTCATATCAGGCTTCCATCATAAAGGAAATTACAGACAAATATTCCAATTTTTATGATAATAAGTAGATAAAATTGGATCTTTAAGTAGTGGATTATAAAGCTAATTATTAAAGTACCATTGGGCCTGCCAGATAGCTCAGCAGACTAAAACACCTGCTTAGGCAGGCGCAGGGACTAGTGTTCAATCCCCGGCACTACAAACTATGCCAACCGCCGCCTCCTCCTCAGTGGCCTGGAGGCATGAGCCTGAAATCCCAGTGCGTGGGAGGCTGAAAACAGGAGTCACTACAGGTCAGATCTGTGTAGTGGAACCCTGTATTAAATACATTTTTTAAAAAAGGACTTCATGTGTCAGCACATGAAGGCTCTGAAGACAAAGCGAAAGGACACATGCCAAGCATACCAGTGGCCTCAAGAAACTGGAAAGGGCAAGGAAGGAAACATCATCACTTGTCTATTGCTAATTTAAAAATATTTAAAATTTTTATAATTAACTTTCTCCATTACTCCACTGTATACCTTGCAGCTTTTCCTTCAGGGTCCTGGTATTTGACATAGATTTCAAGTGTGAGGTTTGTTAACCTCAAAAAACCTCAGTGGAAATATTTCACATGATAGGAGCACATTACATTCATATTCTAGTAATGAGGATAAGGCTGTACAAATGTCACTACACAATGAATGATATCATTTAAAAAGATGAGTCATTTATAGTCAAAATACTTCAGTTTCAAATAACTGGTGTTTTGAAAAACTGCTAGTGTGTCTTACATGAGCTCAGTTTAGTGTTATAAATATACAGAAGCCATCAGTGTCTTAGAGAGGTTTATACTGCTTCCTGTGTAGTCCGAGTTGCTATACTGTCTCTTGTCCACAAAGAAATTACCAGCTGCTACCTGGCTCCAAGATCTTGTGGCTGAATGGAAATTCTCTAGCTTCTGTAGTGATGCTGTGTGAAACCTTAACAAAGGCCGAAAATAGGAGGGAAAAAAATCACAACCTTATTCTTTTGAGGCTATAATCAACATAGTACTTGACATTTCCTATTGATCAGAATGTGGCAATAAACACGGATAAACTAAATGAGAATAAACACAGATATTTATTCAGTGCTTGCAAGGGAATTAACCACCAACCCTTTCATTTGCCAAAGACTCAGAGACAAGTAGGAGCCTAGAAGTTTTTACAGAAAAAAGAAAAAGACTCAGATATGATCAGATTATATATTTTAGTATAGTAAGGATGAAGGCAGGCTACCTATGCATTGGTAACTTTAACTTATTTGTCAGGAGACTGTATTTCTTTTGTATTTGTGGTTTTGTGCTGAGTGGTGCTTTTGACTTATCAATTCTGAGTTCATTTTAAGGATACTTTTAACAAAACAGCTAATTGTTGATCTAGTTCTCACTGTTCTTGACCAACTGCTGTGAACTCTGTGATTTTTGTTTCCAAAACTTTTCCTAAAGACTTTTACATTAGAATTGTTTTTAACATACATTTGTTCTCCAAGATACATTTGGATATTAAGTATATTGGTATTGATGACATAACACTGTAACAAAAAGAAAGCTGAACAATGTGCTTTGCTTTTCTGAGTAATAAATGATCAGATAAATATCTTCATCTAAATAAAATAAGTACTCCCACAGCCTACGCTTCAGTATGGCCCAGTATTTATGCCTTGATTTATTTGCATATATGGATGACACTCAAATATATTCTGAGAAGTCACTTTTAAGCAGAAACAAATTTCTACCTATAATCCAACCTCTTGAATTTTGAAGCATGTCTCCTACCTAGCTCAGGTCCACATAAAATTTCTTCTTGGAGGTTGTATCAATATATTAAAACCACCCACATACAGTGTTCAAGTAAAAGCAGAAAAACTCGAATGCAGAATGTGCTTAGGAGAGAATCACATAAATGCCATCATTAAATGAAGGGAGAAATCCTTTCATAAAGAAATTGTCAAGAACTTTACCCTACAAGCAGGACAAGTTTATTGGTTAGCACATCTAGCTGTCACTGATTATGCCATCTTGCTGGCAGGATCTCAATTATTTCATCTGTAGTTCTCAATGTAATCTTCTGTAAAATGCTTCATTATACCTCATTTTCTCTAGGTATAAGAAATGGGCATTCAAAACCTCTTTTTTGGGTTGGCTCTATAGGTTCAATTTATCATTCATGTTTCAGTACTCCCTGAGGTTTTTTCAGAGATCCAGAAATTAAAGGCTTCCCCAAGAAAAGCTGTTAATTTTGGAAGTACAATTCTCACAAGATATTTTTAGTTTTCTATGTACTAGAATATGGAAAATTCTAGGACCATGATATTTAGAAATAATTCCTCAACCTAAAACTTCTAGATTTTTATGTACGAGTTTTGGGCTATTTCCACCAAAAGTGTCTTTTGACTTAATTACACATGACTTGCCACTACCTCTTAACAATAAGTTTCAGGGTACACGATAAGACATTTATTTCATCAGTGCTGCTTTACTGTCTCATTAGCTGGTGGAAAACAATTACTCGAAGAGGTTTCATAAGGCTTAAGGGCACAGTCTTATTTTGTGAGAGCCATCATCAGCTTCAATTTACAGTTAGACCCTCGTTTTTATAGGCTTCAGCCATCTGAAAGTACAAGCTGTATACAGTCAGAAGGTATCCTTAACAGAACTCATTTCATGATGTTTTCAGTAATGGCTACCCTTAGATCAAATTCATTCCTAATTTAATGGGGTTTTGTACAGAGAGATTTAGTCATACCCAATAAAATCCTCCTACTCTCCATTATTGCCCCTAGAATCATGGGCTATTTTTACATGGTGGATACTTTTATTGTAGTTCATAGTTGGTAGAGGTTTCTGCCTGTAATTGTCTGGCCCCAAGGAAGAGTATTGTGACAGACAGCAATGGAAGAGGAGAAGCAGTTCATGGTATGGCTGGCAAGAAGCAAAACTGCAATCAGCACATGATGGTGTAGTCATGCCTATGATGACCCACTTCTTACCACCAGTCTTCACTTCCCAATAAAACATTCAGCATTTTGTTTGTTTGATTTTGTCTTTTTGGGACAAGCTTTGTTATCCAGTTCAGGCTGGCCTTGAGCTCACTTTGTAGCCCAGGCTGGTCTTGAACTCACAACTCTCCTAATACGTCAGATTATAGGCATGTTCCACCATGCCTGTCTTTCACACTCAGTTTTAAACTAATCAATGGACTAATCAAGTAACACATACTCCAGGGCCATGATCCTGAAATTCCAATTTAAGTGTGTGAAGCTTTGGAACAATATCAAGACTGAAGCCATATAGTCTTTCCCAAACCCTAAAATACCTACATCGCTTTATGCAGTCACCTAGTCCATCTCCAAGAGTTGTCACAATCCTAACAATTTTAGTATTTCTCAAAATTCCACGTGTGAGGGCCAAACAAATAGCTCAGTGGGTTAAAGTGCCTGCTTATGCAGAAACAGCAGCTGGGGTTCAATCCCTGGCCTGCTATGCCAGTGCTGCCTAAGGGAGCTTTGAGATGGCAACTGAATCTGGACGTGGTGATGCGTGCCTGTAATCCAAGCTCTTGGGAGGCTGGACACAGGTGGATCACTATGAGTCCAATCTACATAGTGAGACCCTGTAGCAAAATTTAAAAAAAAATTCTAAGTCTAAATTCTCCTCTGGGATTGAAGGTCAAATGTTAGGTATGAGCCTTTGTAAAAATAAAAAGAAAGATAAAGATTTCCAACACTCAATGGCATAATATAAACATTAACTTTCAGAAAAAAAGGAGGCTTCTCCTAATTTCTAGAGTCTGCATTGTACCTAATTTTTGCTTCAACTATCACACCCAGTGCAGTCTTCACACATGACAACTGCATGTTCCATACACATGTCTCGGTTACACTGACCACACGTGCTTAGCACCCATTTCCTACACTTGTCACATCTCTTCTCTTCCTATTTCCTACCGTGTCCTACAATGTGCACTATGCAGGGAGTAAGATATAGTAAAACAGAATATCAAAGGTATAATGAGTTCTTAGAATAGTCATCAACCTTTTCACATCAACCATCTACTTGGTTACAAAAACTAAGACATGACATCAGAAATGAAAGCCTATGTGAATTACAATGAAAATACAAATAGATCTCAATAACAAAAATAATCTTTGATGCAACTGTCATGCCCAAATAGTCTTCATACATGAACATTCCGTGTCCCATACCTAAGTATCACTTAGACTGATAGTGTGACTATATTTTTCATCCTTTCTTGTAAGACACAGTTGGTATTTTTTTTTTGTTGTTGTTGTCATAGAAGGTCTTTGGGATATTATGTCTGCTTGGTCAACTGTCAGATCACTACATTTTTATGATCCAAAACTTTTCCAAAAGTCTTTTACACTCCTGCACTTACCTTGAGAATTTCCTGCTATGCACTGCAAACCTAACAATGCTTTCATTTCAGATAGAGAGATGTCATAATAAATACATTTTTTTTTTTTGGAACCAAGGATTGAACTCAGGCCCTTGCACTTGCCAGACAATCGCTTATTCCACTGAGCTCTCTCCCTGGCCTCTAAATATATTTTATTGAGCATGGCTTTTGGTGCCCATGGAACATTTTATCTCTATTTCATCCTTTATGTGTTTCACAGCATCTTGTAGCATTACATCCATTACAATTTCCAACACTGAAGGGTAGTGTTGGCATTCCATCTAGTCTAATGTATTTTATACCTGCCAAGACCCTCTCTATGCTTTTGGACATAGTTCTACCATTGGATCATTCCATTTGGCCGTGTGACTGTTTTGCCATATTTTCACTAGTCAAGGATATATTTATATTTCTGTGCTTTTTGTCATCTAAGTCAAGGAGTTCTGCATTCCCTGTGTCTGTATCAATCAATTCTTGCTCTATTTCACTAGAACTGGAATTTCAGCTCACATAGCCAACATCAAAGTCATCATCATCATACACCCACACCTGTCTTTTGTTCTGAAAACATTTATTTTTGCACAATGGATCAACCTCATCATCCATGCATGAGTAATTTGATGATTCATTTTTGACCTCCTACAAAACTTGCAAATCTGTATTTTCATGTGCCGTTGAATTGAATTGGATGACTTTTGTACCAGAAAAATCAAAAGAAAACTTCTTTTAAAACAAATCATAGAGAGGCACGCATGTATTATACCCTCTGTGATGCTCAGGTAAACACACACAAATCTATTTAATGGAGCACCACATGAGTGTAAATCCTGGTTTTACAATTTTTCACATGTGTACACACCTTGCCTTTCCTCACATCAAGACAGTAAACACAAAGACTGCTTCCTGTGGCCCCCAGCACAGATACTGAGTATAAGCTGGTGGCTACTACACTAAAGGAAAAATTTATAGTGGAAAAGTGAAGGATGTGTTTGCAGAACTCAGTGTTGCATGATACAGTTTAATAGTCCACATCAGTGGTCTCTCACATGAGTCCTAAAGCAGTGCTTGCAGTGTTAATTGTCAATTTGCTGGATTCAGTTTTTCAAATCCTGAATCAGTTGCCCTCCAGCATGTGGGACTATTTTTTTTCTCAATAATGCCATTCTGTGCTGACTGCTTCAACTTAGAAGCTTAGAGCATTCCACCATCCACATCTGGACACGCCTAATATGCTGGCTGTGGTATTCTTCTCTTTGTGTCTTCTTTCATTTAATAGCAGCACTCCTGCTGCTTACAGATAGAAGGAAGATAGATAAATTGATAGATAGATAGATAGATAGATAGATAGATAGATAGATAGAGATAGATAGAGATAGATAGATAGATAGATAGATAGATAGATAGATAGATAGATAGATAGAAATTTAACATGGGATACAAACTCACAAAATAGTACAATCTTCTACAGAAATGGTGCTTATTAAATACTAATGGAATGAATGAATGAATGCTGAATCTAAAGTGGTTATGTTACTTGCTCAATTTTACAAAGCCAGTTAGCAAGATTTTATATTCTTAATATTATTGTTCAAGTTAATTAACACCTGAAGCAAAAGGTACTAAGTATCTGAATCAGGCATTAATACAGACTTTGTGCATCCTAGCTATTAAAAAGCAAAACTTGTATTGAAAAATACCATTATACTTGTGTTTTATCCAAGATGAAGAGGCCAGGAGCTATGGAGCCAAAATCTATGTAGTTTTATTTACGGAGCTGAGGAGATGGCTCAGTAGAATAAGCACTTTCCTGGCAAGCGCAAGTGCCTGAGTTCAATCCTTGGTTCCAAAAATCCAAACAAACAAAAAAGTAACTTATTTACTTAACTGTGCTCCTTATCTATTCTTCTATAACTGATTACTCCAAAATGAGAACTACATCAATACAAGTCTATTCCTTCAGCTTGTTTGAGTCAGAAATCCAGGCATTGTTTAGGTAGATGCTTGCGATATCCAATGTCTTAGGAGGCTACAGTGGTTTCTGGCGAGGGCTGCAAATCTTTGAGGTCTCCACTAGGGTATGTCCCACTTGTAACATCACTTATTCTACTGATAGCTGCTCCTTATTGTTACTGGCAGTTAGCCAACAATAGTTGCTTTTGGACACATAAACCTTTCCATAGTGTCATGCCTTCCCAATTCCCCCAGGTTAAAGGCTTCACAGGAAAAGGCAGTAAAGTAAGACAGCACTTATTTGGAGGAACATCACAATTTTTTAGGATAAATTTTGGAAGTGACATCACCTCTGCCAAGTTTTAGTCACTCAGTGTGAATTCTTTCATGAAATACAGCCTTAGGAAGAATGGATTTCACAAGGATATTAAAAGCAAAATGTAGGATGTATTATCTCTTGGTTAGTAGGTAAATAAATGAATAAGTGTGATTAATTAAATTATTGTTCATGCAGCTTTTAGGTCTTTTGTGGAAATATAGGCATCTAGTTGTATACATTATAGTTCATTACTTACAGTAGTCTAAAATTCAGTTTATTGAGAATGTTATTTTATTTATGTGAAATTTATAACAATAAAGTTAAATAAAATAATTTTATATAAAAATATTTGGGGGCTTTAAATTTATATGCTGTCTTAGTTACTTTTTTTTGTTGCTGACCCAAAATATCTGACTCTCAATGATAAAGAAGGAAAAGTTCATGTAGCGCAGTTTCAGTCCATAATTGACTGGCTCCAAGGCAGTCACACAAATCAGTCACAGACTACCAAAGCCAGCTCCCCATTACTGCATGAAACTTTTGGGGACATTTCAATACAAACTTTAACAAGATCATTAATTTTCCCTATGATCTGTTGTTGTACAAAGATGAAGAACTGACTGACATTTTTAAAAATTTAAGTTAATTCCCAGGTACATACAACAATGAAACACTACTCTAGAGTGCTTTAATCAAGATGAGAATATTTTCCCCGTTGTTCTTGGTCAATAATATCAATGCTCCTTTCCAAGTCCAGAGAGTAGGTCGTTCTTTAGATATCTAGTGATCTGTTTTTGAACAAATATTTTCACATTTTATCAATCTAGGTGTTTAACTGACTGAAATTCAGTTGTGAAGATCAGTTGGGAAGGGCCAGGGAAATGGCTCAGTAGAATAAGCACTTCCTTGGCAAGCACAAGGGCCTGAGTTCAATCCCCAGTTCCAAAAAAAAGCAAACTCCCCCCCCCAAAAAAAAAAAGAAAAGAAAAAACAAAAAAACAAATCAGATGGGAGTTGAATTGTCTTCATTATTAGCATAATTCTTATCTTTAATGTTAACTATATCACTAATGTACAGTGTAGAGAAGAGAAATTTGCAATTACATTCATCATTAAATACATATGGATCTAAAGCGATAATTTAACATTACACTTTTTAAAGTAGTTTCTATAAGGGCTGGCCAAATAGCTCAGCAGATTAAAGCTCCTGCAAGCAGATGTGGGAGCGGGCCTGCTGTGCTGGCCCTGCCCTGGCATACAGAAAGGACAATTGAGACTGGGCATGGTGGCGTGTGCCATAATCCCAGCTCTTGGGAGGCTGTAAACAGGCGGATTGCTACAACTCTGATCTAGTAGTGAGACCCTGAACACCATGTAGACCCTTTCCTAAAATAAAAAAAAAGTAGTTGCTATAAATCAAACCCTATGAAGCTAAACCAAAATGAAAACAGGAGCCTGGAATAGTGGCACCCACCTATAATCCTATCACTGGGGAGACTGAGGCAGGAGGATCCTTGGGAGTTCTAAACCAGCCTGGGCTCCAAGTGAGAGCCAGGCCAGTCTGAACTCATGGTGAGAAAGTGACTCAAAA
This sequence comes from Octodon degus, assembly GCF_000260255.1. NCBI lineage: Eukaryota > Metazoa > Chordata > Mammalia > Rodentia > Octodontidae > Octodon > Octodon degus. Next base: position 9,272,353 of record NW_004524634.1, on the reverse strand, counting down.
AGGAAAAAAAAAAAAAAAAAAAAAAGAAAACAAAGCATATTTCATCATTATTTATCTTGTTGAGAAAAATAGAAGTTGATTTGAAGTATGTAGAAAACAGAAGTTTGTGACTTTCATATGCTGCTTATCACTTTTCCTACATAAATGGATGGGATGTGCAGTCAAGCACAATGAACGCTTGAATCTCCCACAGAAAGAACACACAGGGAGGCCAATGCCAGGCCAGGCCTTATGGCAGAGACTTTGAAAAGTAATTAGATGAGTGTATGGTTCTTCCCTGAGTCCCTGGTGGTACTTTAGACACAGAAGATGCTGTAGCTTTGCTCAAATGTCTTTTAAAATATTTAATACTAATATCTGATGAACTTTTATGGGAGAAGATGTAAGATGCTGAGGGCAAAGTATTTGATATGGGTTCGGTTGTGATTTAATTAGCGAAGGTAGCAAGTTTTGTCAGAAAGGATATCACTGCTGTCTGAAAACTGAGAATAAAAAAAAAAAACTGAAATAAATATACGTTCTTATTTAAGTCTGAATGCTTGCACTGCTGCATTCCAACTTTCTCCTCTCAAATTCTCCTACTTATATGACTAGGAGGCCGAAGCACCTGTAGGACATTAATAATGAGGGTGAAGTCAGACTGCTGAGATTGAATGCTGTTGTCAAAGAAATACAGAGGCCTTCCTGACCCTCCTCACCATGGGAGGGTGGCTGGAGAAGGCCTTTGTCTAGAGAAATGGGCTTTCTGCACACGTCGGTTCTGCTCCTGACTTCATCCTAGACGGTGCAGCCTCCAGAACAGTAAGACACAAATGTTCATCACTTACCAGCTACCCATGTTATAGCTATTTGATTTTAATAGCTTCAGTGCACCAACACAGTATGCAGACAATTACAAAAGGAGGCCATTCCCGCTTGGAGACGGACCTTGAGTAAAGTACTAAGAAAAAAGTCACAGCTGTGAAGCATTCTAATAGTGAGTGATTAAGTTCAGTCATAAGGGAAGATAAATTTTAATACAAATGAGAAGTAAAATACTAATACAAGTCAATATAAAGAGATAATAACAAAAAATAAACAAAATACAAAATAAATTATTAGTTTATATATCTACTTATTTGTTTCTTACATTTTTCTCTACAATAAAACCTGAGGGGAAAAAAGAATATTTATAAATAATCTCTTGGGCGTGCTCACTTCAGTATGTTTCCCCTGACATGCAAAAGGCATGTAGAAGGTAGTAATGTTCCTGGAAAACAGAGTTGAGATGGAAAGATGGTTTATAGGGACAAACGTGCAGTAATTTAGGGGCTCCCTCAAGAAGATGCACAAGGGCCAGTATGATAGCTCAGCAGACTAAGTGCTGACGACAAGCTCAGAAACTAGGGTTTGATCCCCTGCAGCACATGCAGCACTGGCCCCGCCCCTGAGAACACTGACCTGGCCACCATGACAAGGCATGGAGGTGCAAGCCTGTAATCCCAGCGATGGAGAGGCTGAGATAGGAGGATTACTACAAATCTGAGCTGCATAGTGAGACCCTGTACTAAATACATTAAAAAAGAAAAATGCACAGAAGAGATTTAATGGCCAAAGGAGATCCTACTCTTTTTCAAAGAGAGTGCTGGGGTAAAATCGGATAATTAGATAAAATATGATGAATCACAAATGAAAAGACTGCATCAATTATTTACTATACCTATCATTCCAAATCTTTGCATCATAAATCAATAAATAATATCTCGGAGCGTTGAGGATCAGGAATTCAGACAATGATTAGCAGAAGGCATGAGGAGTAAAGTCATGGATGGGGCTTTTGTTGCTATCTGAAGATTCATTCAGAGACGTAGTAGAGGGATGCTTCCTGAAGCTCGCTCTGGTGGCGTTGGTAGGACGTGACATCTGCACAAAGTACAGGTCATACCCGATCACTTCCACAGAGAAGCAGTTAGTAGAAAATGATGAAAAACCCAAGATAGGAACCACGAAATTTTTATAACATGATGTTGAAAATGCTGTGTTTCTTTATAAATTACTTAGAAGTGAAACTTAAGGGAAAGAGAGATATGACCTAAAGACACGCTTACTGTGGGAGGAGAGTTAGAGGCCATATGGGAAACACAGTGTTCTTAACATTTTCCATACATTTTACTAGTAAATAGTACATAATTGATTAAATCAAAAATAAGTTTGAAGGGCCAACCAGATAGCTCAGCAGATTAAAATGCCCACATAGGTTTGAACCCTGGGCCTGCGGTGCTGGCCCTGCCCCCGGGGCACACTGTGATGGTAATTGAGACTGGATATGGTGGAGAGTGCCTATAATCCCAGCTCTTGGGAGGCTGAACACAGAGAGATCACCATGAGACTGATCTACATAGTGAGACCCTGTAGACCCAGTAAACCCTTACTAAAATACCAAAAAAAAAAAAAAAAGTTTTAGCTATATGAGATAAAACAAGCACAGAAAAGATCTAAAGTTACTTCAGCTACTAAGATTTCCCCAAATACCTGAATTATTGTGAAGATACAAGCATTTCATCAAGTAATTAGAAGACAGGATTGATTCTAAATGTAAAAAAGTAATAAAACACAATATCAAAAGCATAATGGAGAGATTTGAGAATACAAATTACAAAAAAGAGAATAGAACCAGTAGATAGGTCAAAGTATGACAGATAGAAGCAAATATTGCAAAGTAAACAAAATATAGAAGAAAAAAGACAATGAAAAATTTCATATATGTGATCAGACACTAAAGAAAGAAGGAATATGAAAAGGAACACGTTTCTTAATGAATTAAATTTTTAGTTACAAGAGGACAATTAACTGAAAGAATAAAAAAACAGAAATGATGCGAAACCTAGCAACATAAAAGTTTGAGGAACTCTGAACATGAAAAATTTCACAGTCAAAAACAAAACGAAACAAAACAAACAAACAAAAAAACAAAAATGAAAACAAATTACCTTTCATGGGACAACTTTTAGAATTCTAATTACTTTACTAAAACAAATAGCAGGAGCCAGAAGACAAAATTATATGCTCAACATACTAGAAATTATTTCCCATCTAAAAATCCCATATAGGGGCCGGGGAGAAGGCTCAGTGGAGTAAATCCCCGGTTCCGCAAATAAATAAATAAATAAATAAATAAATAAATAAATAAATAAATCCCATATATAGTGGAAGTTTCCTTCACAAAATTTTACCAAAATCTTAATCATATCATTGAAAATGAAATTATTGATCAATATCAATTTCATGCGGAACCAGGGATTGAACTCAGGCCCTTGTGCTTGCCAGGCAAGTGCTTATTCTACTAAGCTAATTCCCTGACCCTTCTTAAATTACTTTTAAACAGCAGTAGTATTAAGTGTTAATTTGCATTTTCAGGGGATAAGGTAATACTCTAATTGTACACATTTAGGTATACTGAAATGCTTATCTATTTTATAAAACAATACTATGCTGAAAATTCCTAGTATATATTAAAATTCATTTTGAAAATAGGATATTGGAGGGGTTGAGAGAGAGTTACAGATAACGATCTCTAGTTTTTCATCATTTATGAAAATATTTATTAATATTTCAATTTAAGTAAGGAATTCAGCATTAAATGTTAGGGTGAGTATAGACAAATAAAATATAGACCTTTTTCAACAATGATAAAAACATCAGCTTATAAGAATGCAAACCATATGAGCAACAGGTAAGTCTATAAATTTTGAAAGGGAAGTATTTTCTCATAAACTTCATACAATTCCATTTTTTTCTTGATTTTTGTATAGCTACTGTTCTTATGTTTCTTCCAAATGATCTGGAATAGTAACAGCTATTATGGCCAAGGTAGAAATTAACAAACAAATAAAAGTAACAGGTGATAGACAGCAGAAGCAAATTTATAAATTTATATGGTATTTACAAATAGGTGAGATTCAATCACACATTAATATCAGTAATGAAAAATTTAAACTTAGGCATGCTACCATCAATCCATAACATATGAAAAATTATGAATATATATGGTAACTTTGAATTTGACCAACAAAAAATGACTAATGCTTTTATTATTTGAATAATCCTTTAAATGAAAAGAAGCATGCTAATGGGTAATTCAACAATAAAATATTGAGGAAGTCCAATATAAATAAATGAGCTAAAAACTGAATAAGATAGTACCTGGTCTACTTGTACTTCAGAGATGTTTTAATCGTTTATTGTTTCTAATTAAGTTTGTTTTCACAAATCCTGTGAAAGTGGAGCTCCCAGGAATTTTATATAACAGTTGGAACTGATGCGAAAGTTTGAGTGTCATTTGAGAACACAACAAAAATGTTAAAATAACTAACTCTTGACTCTATAGTTTTCCTTTTTTAATTTAATCTAAGGAAGCAGTTAATGATTGCAGAAAGTTTTGTATGACACTGCTTAATGACTTGTGCTGTAATCTAGAAACAATCTTGAGTAAAAGCTTGAATTGACTATAAAGAATGGAATTAATTGATTCTAGTAAAGTGATAGAATATGAGTTTCACTGATCCTGAGATGTATTATTAAAGAATATATAACAATTGTAGAAAATTATGATGCCTTCTCAGTTAAATAGGTAGAACCTCAAAGTGAAACATAGCATTTTACTTTTAATTTTGTAACAAGTATGAACATAAATATTTCAGTAAAAGTCACAGGTTATGAATTGTGATTGACAAGTAATAGGCTGAAGGTTTAAATTGCAAATTTATTGCAGTCAAAAGTACGTTGCTATTAATCCCCTTCAAAATATGCCACCTTGTTTAGATTCCTAAAACTGTTCTTGCCACTTTCTATAGCAGTCTGGAAAGATTTTTGTGAGTGTATATGAATGTTTTTATTCACTGCTGCAATGTCCTGAATCTATTCATGACATTTTTAAAATTGATTTTATTGAGAAAGAAATAGCAATGAGACAGTTTCAAAACAGGGTAGTAGGACAGTTACAATTATTAACACATTGCATATTGTTGTCTTTGTAGTAGTTATTCATAGTCCATGATGCAGACAGGATATCTTGACTAAACACTGACATTTTGATCTTGCAGAAGAATGAGAAGTTGCCTGGTGCCAGATTGGATGAGTAAAGGTAGAAGAGGATGCAGCACAATGTTGTCATGAGCCAGCCTTCCCATTGGATGACACATAACACCAGCATTCACCAGTATTGTTTCATCACTGCTTCCAAACTCACTGATGATGGCTTCCAGCAGAAAGTTGCTAAAAATGATAGTGTGCTTGCAGAGTGGAGAGTAATGGCAGTGAGGATTTGAAGGGGATTTGGGGGGAGATTAAGTTTGATGTGCCTTTTACTTTCACGAGTTTTCTTTTTAGAGTACTGACTATACACATTTTTTTATCACTCCTGTTTATGCAAAAATGTAGTGGGCTTTGGATGGGTGGCTAATTTTGTGTTTACTTTACTCACAGCTGACACAACTAATAACTGAATCTGGAATGTATACTTAATTACGTAAGGAATATTCATTGACAAGTATTGCATGCATCCCTGTTAAAGCAAAGTGGCGCTCAGTCTCCTGAATCAGCGGCGTGTTGCAAATGGGTTCCACTGGCTTTCAATAGAAACATTGCATGCAATTTTTCTTAACTGTGCTTAGAGACAAAATGTTGGTAGCTTCATGTTGGCCAAGGGGAATTTTTACACCACAGAAGTTTATAAAACTACTACAAGCCCAACTCTGTTCATTATAGCAAGTGTGTCAGTAAATATTTGCTATCACATTTCCGTGCTCAGGAAAACAAATACAAATTTTTAAAAAATATAAACAGTAATCTATTCACAATTCTCATGAAAAATTTTGTACATTTATTTCTCCAAAAATAAAGGCAATCAAACTTAATAACAGCTATGCATTCCTCTGCATATCTAATTTACCATCTCATTGAAACTTAAAGTTATTATTTTAATTTATTAAGTTATTTTGTTTAATATCTACCTCATATAATTGACCCAAAAAAATCTTAGTAATATTCACAGCTCTAGCAGCCAATATTTATGAATTAAACAGGCTCTAAAGCAA
>NW_004524634.1:9216906-9266179 GCF_000260255.1 Octodon degus | reverse complement strand
TATATTTGCTGAGCCACTCAGGTTTTTGAAATCATAGTTCTAATGAGACCATACCTGCAGAGAATGAGAGAAACTGAACATTTAATGTCAAAACGTGGTTATAATAGACACTGTGAACTTGCTATTGAAGTTAACCAGCAATGAAGATTCAACACTAAAGAGGAAACAATAGGCTTTTATACTCTTTACTTTGAAATGTTTTGCAAAATATTGTTTTAGATTTTAAATGCCTGCATTGTGATAATTATACCTTTAAAAAAGCTTAGCTTTTGACTTGCAAACGATGTCTCCTATAATTCACTGTTACTCAAATTATAGTCCTGAGTGGCCTAAGTCTCACCCTTATCCAGGAGTTCAATAGAAATGTTGCTTCTCAGACCAAAACCAGATCCAATAATCTCTATTTCTCCCAGGATGGAAAATTAAACAGTGTGTACATTGACATTTGTGAAACAGCATCATTATCAATACTCAATGACATCTTAGGAGTGAACCTGTTTTAGGTGCTTCCAAATCAAACAAGTTAGTCTATAAATCAACTCATTATAATCAATGATTTACATTATAATATTCACATATTTATAGTGGAATTATAAAATTGTATGGAATTACATTATTCATTGACTGCATATTATTTTCTCCATATTTAACCATATTCTTTCCCCATTATGTTTTTTTTTTTAATGGAAGTAGGGATTGAACTCAGACCCTTGCCCTTGCCAGGGAAGTGCTTATTCCACTTAGCTATCTCTCTGGGCCCCATTACCTTTATATGTAAAGTATGTGCCCTTCAGCATAAGATTTTTTTATTTGAATAATACTGCTGCTAATCTGGCATCTCTTTCTGCCTGGATTAAAAATTATAGGGACTCTTTTGTATATCTCTGGTGAAAGAAAATAAATTTGTTTATGAAAGCATCTGGCATATAATAGCAAATAGAAACATGTTGCCACAAATTCATTAATATCTAATTTAAAAATTATTTTAAAAATTTTTAAAGTTTTTCTCCAATAAGATTTTATTGGTACATTTCACATGTATCATAATGATCACATTCATAATAGAGAATGTAACTGTACATGATATGACTTCTTTCTTTTTTTCCTCATTTTCCTTAATTTCTAATAAATGTGAAACATTTGCTTCTCTCAGTATTTCAAATTGATATATTAGATGCAAATAATGGGTTTCAAAAATCAAGAACTAGTGTAGGAAATTAATTACAATTATTATAGATCTCTGAGTACTTTTAGCCACACCAGGAAAACAATAATAAAATTGTTCTTTTAAGTCTTGCTAAGAATGCTTTGTTTGATCTGCTCATGAATGAAGCTTGAGATTCCATGTGGAATTTTTCATATCTCGAGTTACCCTGGATCACATTTAAAAAAGAATGTCATATTTGGTGAATTTTATTTCAAGCAAAACAACGTGTTTCCTTTTCATAATGTTATAACTTTAAAAATGTCAACACGATCAGGCAGTATTGTTTCTGCTCTGCAAATTATCTTTCAGAGGAGGTTTCCTCCACTCACTGTGTGATTCCAGATGTTCCGACCGCACCACGTCGTCGGGAGGCAGCGTGACTCCGGAGGCTGCGATTATCTTCTCCATCCTGTAAACCAACAGACACTTATCCTTCTCTCTCTTTTCTCACTTAATTAACATTGTCAGTACGTGATGTCCTTCAGGATCTTCCAATATCATAGGAAAAAATCAAATCGGACACATGCAAACATGAAGACAACTGTATTAAATTACAAATGTGAATTTCTTAACAATTCATGTCTGATTTTTAATATATTGTCCCATGTCAAAAAATACAAAAAAAACTAATGAAAATATTGATTTCTGAAGAAAGGGTGAATTTTAAAAAATCCACACTATTCAATGAATAATTAAAACCAAATATTTTATTGCAAGTTCTTAAAAATATTTTAAAATATGACATAATTTCGAGTTAGAATTCCTTATGAATGCAAAATATCATAAAATGTTATTATGTTTAAATATTTTATTTGTTTCAAACAGTGAATAAATGCTCTTTGCTCACTGACTAAGAGAAGGTCACACAAGTACTGTACAGTATCACAAACTGACTTAGCCTTCAATTTTAGTATGAATAAAAAATTCCGTCCATCTAGATTTCTGTGAGAAAAATAAATTTTAGTTTCTTTCAGATAAGATTCAATATTATTCCTTTACTTGTTAGAGTTTATCTCTTCTAGAATTAATAACTTAGATATGCTTGACAACAAAAGAATAACATAACAATAAATCAAGATAAAACAAAGCATTGCAGAATAGTGAGTTTAATTTCTCCTGACTTTCTTGACACATCATTCCTTTGAAAGTTTATAAGGTAAAGAACTGAATAGAAAACAATGCTAACAATCCTATCAAATTTAGTATCTGTGCTTCGGTTTTAAAAGTTTAATTATTACATGCAGCCAATATTTTGTTTCAGTAACCTTTTTAATGATATTTAGTTTTATTTTAGTTTTGTACCTTGAAGAAAATGGGAGGGAGCATTTGTGTGTGGCACACTTCGGAGAACAAGAGTTGATCCCAGCATTTGAAAGGAGCTTTATCCTTTTCAAATAAGCTCAACAGGGCAAACCACAATGCTTGAGTAGAAAGATGAGTAGCTAGAACTACATCGGAGAAGTCATCTATGTCCATTTTTCAATTAATTTCTGAAAACACAAGAAATTCAAAATCTGCTTTTATTTTATCTGTAAATAACATTTCAATTTTGCACAAGGTGATATGGTCATTTGACGTCTATGGTGGACATAAAACTCAGAGCTGTGTTTTCATGGTTGTGAACACAGTTTTCTCTTAATCTTTTAATCTTTCCTCTGTATCCTTCCCCCAAATTATTTTCACATAGTATTTCACTTAATGACATAATTTGCCATTCTGGTTAAGTGGTTGCTGGTGTAATTCCAACTGGACATTACAGTGGCACCAATCAAGTGTTATGACTGAGATTTTCTCTATGAAATAACCATAATAGCAACTACACAGAAATAGCATAAGAAATATTCAGTATATTAGATATTAAATATAATTAATGATAAATACATATAATTAAATACATAATTAATAATAAATAAATGTGATTAATGTTGTGCTGAAATGTCTGCACAATATTAATTCTCTACATCTAAGAAAAAGTCTGAGCCCAGTTTAATACTAATGCATAATTTCATCTGTATTATAAAGCAAATGCTAAACTAAATGTAGTGTGATATTACTTAGTCACGCAAATTTTAATCTTTTTTTTTTCTAAGTATTTAGTACAGGGTCTCACTATGCAGCTTGGACTCATAGTGATTCTCCCATTTTCAGCCTCCCTAGCACTGGGATTACAGGTGTACACCGCCATGCCCCCTCTCAGTGGCTTGCTCAGGGCCAGAGCAGCATGTGGTGTACAGGGAATGAATCCCGGTTCCTGTGCTTGCCTAAGCAGGCACTTCAACTGCTGAGCTATCTGGCTGGCCCTGCAAATTTGATTCTTTATTTTAAACATGTGGACTAAGTAGTAACCATGTGTAAGACATTGAAATTCTCAATATTTGAACTGTAAGTAATTACAGGACACTTTTCCCAGAATATTCTCATCGAAGGTAATGCCTAAAGTAATTATAATAACTAAGATTTTTTAAATTTAAGTATTATAAAAAGAAATTAAAATTTGTATAATGAACATATGGAAGATTTTTAAATTCCCTATCAAAAAGAGATTAAAAATTCCAATAACAACATTTATAACTACTTGAATATAAATATATATACACTATATATATACTATATATATGCATATATATATAATTCATATATATATATATATGAATTATAAATCCTAGTCTGAAAATTGACAAAAATAAGATTCATTGAAAAACTAAATGTCTATCTTCCATAGAAAAAGAAAAAAATCTAAGTTCAGTATGTGAGGTTAGGACAATGGAGTTAGTTGTCTAGATTATGAGTGATACTTTCACTTAAAGTGAATTATAGTAACAGTTTTTAAATCAGTGATGTTTTTAAGTGGTTCCATACTATAATTTAATTAAGCAAGTTATAAAATGAAGTGATTTAAACTAGAGAAATTCCTAGGATTACTTTGAACTGATATCTGGTACTTCTCTTCAACTTTATTAATTGGGGGATCTTTTAGACTATTTTTAATAATTGGAATAAATTCTATAAATATTTAATGTACCATTGTGCAATTGGCAGAAAATCATAAATATCATCAGAAGAAACCACAGTTTTTATTTATTTATTTATTTTGTATTTTAGGGAAGGGTCTACAGGGTGTTCAGGGTCTTACTACTAGATCGGACTCATAGTGATTCACTTGTTTACAACCTCCCAAGAACTGGGATTACAGGCGCATGCCACCATGCCCAGTCTCAATTGCTGTCTCAATGTTTCCCGGGGGGCCGGGCAGCACGGCAGGCCTGGGGATTGAACCGTCAGCCCCTGCACCTGCTTGAAATCTCTTTAATCCTCTGAGTTTTTTGGCCGGCCCTTACAAACTTTGTTCAGTATAACTGAAGTACTACGTTTTTAAACAGTTAAATGTGACTTATGATGGGCCAGGGATTTAGCTCAGCACCAAAACACCTGCCTGGCAAATGTGAGACCACGAGTTTGACTCCTGGTAAAATAAATACATACATGAAACCCCAAACCAGAAAACGCGACAGCATGAGCACATTTCAAACTTCCCGCTTCCCGCCCCCCACGGTGCCAGGCCGCTTTCAATCTCATTTGACTTCAGAAATCCTTCAGTGAAAATACTTGAAGAAAATCATGATAAGCTAATATCGACTATTAAATATTAATCAAGTTATCACACATCATTGATTCTTAAAATTACTGTTATCAACATTTTGCCATATGTTAAAAAACAGTTTTGGTATCCATTTGGGTAGCCGTGTTATAAAAGTGGTCCTAAAAGTTAAATATAAATTTTTGCATGTTAAAATATTTGGTTTAGTTATTAACATGCATTACTTTCTTAGAAATTTATCAAAATAGAAGAAGAAAATTAGAGCAATCACTAATCATTTATTTACTGGAAAGCAAACAGATCTAAACAGAAAGAATTCTCACGACACAAACAAAAGTTCTTATTGAGCATGTATTTTTTGTTCGTTTGTTTGTTATTTTTCAGAATTGGGACTGAACTCAGGACCTTGCCAGGCAAGTGCTTATTCTATTGAGCTATCTACCCAGCTCCCTGAACATGTATCTTTATCTCAGTTAATCCAACAAAAAACAAGGATGCTTTTTTTTTCCCATAATTTTTTCCTTTTTTTTTTTTTTTTTTTTTTTTTTTTTTTTGTGGAGCCGGGGTTTGAACTCTGAGCCATTTCCCCAGCCCCTATTTTTCCATAATTTTATTGAGAGATAAATAGCAATGAGACAGTTTCAAATCAAATTAGTAGGACAGTTTCAATAATTAACACATTTCATACGGTCTTCCTAGTGGTTATTTGTTGTACAAGGTGCAGACATGATATCCTATTTACAAACAATATAAAAAATTGTAAAAACAGTCAGGTAAGCAATTATAGTAAGTGTCCCACTTATAAGTATTTGGGTTGGGAAGTTTCACAGATATCAACAAGATTCACATTAAGAAAATACGCAAACATGAAGAAGTCACTGATGTAGCTCACGTGTCTGCCTGCCATTGGCAAAGTTGAGCTGTTGTGTGGTTACTGCATAGTGCCAGAGGAAACAGTAGAGCTGAGTACTGCCTGTGCTCCGGATGTAAATTAGCGAGAGGAAAGGCCGTGGAGTCATGGAGGGGCCTGCTAGGAAGTGCAAAGCAATGTACATGGCATAATTATGTCAAAGGTATGGAAGACTCACTTTGTTGAATCAAAGGGCGAATCTGACCTATGAACATTCTTGCAAATGGAACTTATTAGGAAGTCAAGGACGTTCTTTCTGAGAGAGGAGATTCTTCACTTATGAGGACCACTAATACAATTGATTCTATTCCTTACAACATTCAGGATTCAATTTTTGTAAATTACCTTAATCTATACTTTTTGTACTCGGTGGTAGGTATTATATAATTAATGTTTTTACTTTATTTCCTTTTCTTGGTAAATCAAAATCATTGTCACAAAACACTATAGAAAACAAGCTATTTCACTGATCAGATAAAGCCACAGCTAAAGTTTTAATAGCATCAGCTAGATCTTTCCTACTATATTCTCCAATTAAATTGTTGTTCATATGCATGTATAAGTAATTCAATTCCCACATACATTAGGGAGCCATGATTATCCTTGGGTAGATATTTTTATACCTAAATTAGATAACATGATAGATTTTATTACATTTTAGTGGCTGCACAATATTTCATTGTATGATAGGAAAACAGGTGTGCTTACGATCATCCATGGCTTCATTTATCTGGCTCTATAAAGATGAAATTTAAAAAGTTATCACTATCTTATCTTTTCATTAGATAAAAACATGTACATTTTCTAATTGTTTTTATGAGCTGTGAAATAAGTATCTAGAAATTTGTTAGTTTTATTTATCACAAATATGCATAAGTATCAATTCATTATAGAGAGCACTGGAAAACTTGACTTACTCTGATTATTATCATATTGTATTAATTTATGTAGTATCATATTATGAAATACTTAATATTTATTAATCAAATTATTGACAAAGCTTTGATTATTGAGCAGGGAGTCATGACATTTTATCAATTACAAATTCTATTATTTTGATAATGTATTAAAGTAAAACACTTTAAAATATTTCTTAGTCATTTATATTGTTTTATAAATTTTCAGAGTCTTATTTTCTTTTCTATCAGTTAATATCATTGGGTTGAAAAAGTTCTTTATAAAATAATAAACCTGTTCTTTGATTCGTGGTATATACTAAATATTTCTAAATTTTTTCTTTCCATTTTTATATTAATTATTACACATTGAAATATGTTTCTTGGGTTTACACTTTCAGTATTATACTGGTTTCTTTTACAGATAAAAATTCTGTGCATATTAGTGTATTATTTTTAACATTTTAATTATTCTTTCCATACTGCATTTATATACTTGCTTTAAAATAAGTTTACTTTTCAATCTATGGGATATGAATCTAGTTTTAAAATTTTCCATAATTCTTAGAAACTTTCATGGAAGCCATTCACTGAATAATATATTTTAGCTATTATGATTGAGTACTTTAAAGATGTTTGAACTTTTCAAACAAAATCCATGTTAGGATTTTGATAACAATTTTCTTCAGTCATTAAATTAGCAGAATTTCTTCCAATGAAAATATCATCAATAAAACTTTTAGCATTCTTTATTATTTAAAAAATAAACTTTATTTTTATTATTGATGCAAGTCACATCAGGCAGGTTTATCTTTATTACATGGGCTCTCCTCCAAAGAATATGCAAATCAGCATGAAACAGAATTACTTATTACTTTTCTTTCAGTCATCATTTTTTTCTTCCTAATTGCAGGGTTAGAATTATAAGAAATGAATGTCAAATAATTCTTATGCTTTCATGAGTCGTGTTCCCACGCTAAAATGTTAGAAAGAAATATCACTATAAACAAATTCTTGAGTGACAAACGCATCTTTATGCAAACATTATTGAATTTTGATCACTGTCAAGGCAATCATTAAGTTTTTCAATCTGTACTATTCACACAACAGATTCTACCAGAATTCCTATAAGTTGAAGTATTCATGAAATAAACCTCTTTTAAGATCAGCTAATTAATTTCTTAATGGAAAACGAATTTAACTTACTGGTACCATATATATGCTCCCAAAGATTTCCGAATAACATCTAGATTTTCTTTTTCTTGACATTATAATTGTTGTTTTTTAAGTAATGTCAGAATCTGGGTTACAAGTAATAAAATATAGTAATTTTTCTATAGTCTTCAACACATTAAATATTACATTTTTACTTTCTCCTTAATATATTACAAATTTTTCAACAATGTTGTATGTTTATATCTGTTAATCTGAACAACGAATTTGTTATTCAATGATATGCACTGTAAAAGAACCCTTGTTGAATTCCTATCATTTTGTTTAGTGAAATTGTGTATTGTTTCTAACGTTTATTATCATTACTATTTCTTACTCTTTGAAATGACTAAAGCTATAGTATTTGAACTCAGATTTCTGTTTCACTTTGCTTTTATATTCTTTTTCATTTTATATTCAATTGAAAATTTTGTACAAGTTTATGGAGTAAGTTTGATATTTGGACTCATGCATGTGCTCTAAAAAATCAAATAAAGATAATAAGCATAAGCATGTTCATCACCTTAACTCTTCATTGTCCCTTTCAGTGAGAACATCGAAATATCATAATTTTGTTGAAATACATAGTGCACTATATTTATTACTATAGTCACTCTTGAGATGTTTGGTCTTTCTAAGCCTGAAAGTATTAGATAGGGAGGGGCCGGGGAGATGGCTCAGTGGAATAAGTGCTTCTCTGGCAAGCGCAGGGGCCTGAGTTCAATCCCCGGTTCCGCCAAAAAAAAAAAAAAAAAAAGTATTAGATAGGGTGCAGAAGATTTTTTAAATATTTAAGTCATATATATTAAATTTATGACTATCTGAATAATATAATCAATGTATTATGAATGTGCATATAGGGTTAACACTTGAAATGGCCTGTATAAGAATGTATATTCACCTATGTTCATTTGCTATGTATACCTCCTTCACGGAGTGTGCTTGAACTCCGTGACTGGATTACTTCTCCGAACAGTAAGTTGCTAGAGAGCAAATCCACCACAGGGGAGCTCCCTCCCTTGCTAGGCTGTTTTTCCCTCAGATTGTCTGCCATGTTCTATGGCAGCTGGCTGCTCTCCCCATATTCCAGCGCTACTCCTACTAGCCAGCCTCCAGAAGCATGAATCAAATACACCTGTTCATAAATCACTTTCCATCATGTATGATGTTACAGCAACGTAAACCTGACAGAGAAAGCATTTAAAGTATCTTCATTTTAAAAAACATTATATTAGCTTCTCAGTTTATATTTAAAAGTATACCTAAATATTCACTGATTTCTTTAATAGTAAAGCATAACATATGGAAATTGAAATCTGAAATTATTATTTTACTCCAGAAATATGGAATATTTCCATTCATTTAGGTCTTTTTATTTTATTTTTTGGTGTTGGTATTCGGTTTTAATATAAAGATGTTTTACATATGTTGAAACATGGGCTGGGATGTAGCTCAGCAGTAGAACTCTTGCCTTGCATGCATAAGGCCCTGGGTTCAGTCCTCATCACCACCAAAAAAAAAATAACTGCATATCTTGAGAAATATATTTTATACAGTCTAGATTGTCAGTGCTATTATAAATGTCAGAGTATATTTTTCTAGATTTTTTCCTATTTTCTCAGTTCTTAAATTAGTCAGCATAAATTGTTCAGTGTTTTTAAAATTATATTTATTTGGAAGCATTCAGAATGTCAACAAAACAGTTGCAATTTTTTTTTTGCAATTACAGAATAGCATTCAGTTAACAGAACGACAATTAATTCATATAAGCTGCATCAGAGACAACTAAAGATGAAAATCTGCCATCCCCATATATAACTACTTTGTGATGTTCACTAACAAGAGCCTGCTTTAAATTTCCAATGCAATTTACAACCCCTATAATGTACCAGGCAAGGTTAGTGACTATTGAAAATACCAGCAAGACAGGGCTAGCTAAAGACACATTTGGTAGTGTGTTAACTATACAAAAAAAGGACACTGTACAGTTTAAAAACAAATCTTAAGCAGCCTTACATTTTGTTGTTTTTTTTCTTTTCTTTGAAAGGAGTTGTGTATGGGGGTTTAAATGCTTTATCTACAAGAAAAAAAGAGCTGCACTAGAACCAACTTATTCATCATCAGCCTTTTCTTCATCTTCTTCCTCCTCCTCCTCTTTGTCCTCCTCCTTCTCTTCCTCCTCCTCCCTCTTTTTCTTGCTTTTTTCAGCCTTGACAACTCTCTTTTTTGCTGCTTCTGATTTCCTTTAGCAAGGTAGGGAGCAATGTCCTTTTCATACTTCTCCTTCAGCTTGGCAGCCTTCTCATATGGCTGCTTGTCATCTGCTGCAGTATTATTCCACATTTCTCCAAGTTTCTTTGCAACATCACCAATGGAGAGGCCAGGATGTTCTCCTTTGATTTTTGGGCGATACTCAGAACAGAACAAGAAGAAGGCCAATGGAGGCCTCTTGAGTGCATTGTGATCCTTCAACTTCTTTTTAGTTCTCCTTTAGGAGGAGTATAAGTTTTCATTTCTCTTTCATAACGAGCCTTGTCTGCTTTTGCCAAGTCTTCAACTTTTCCTTTTCCTTTAGCAGACTTGTTCTTCCACTTCTCTAAACACTTCTTAGAAAACTCTGAGAAGTTAACAGAAGCATCTGGGTGCTTTTTCTTGTGCTCCTCTAGGCAAGTTTGCATAAAGAATGCATATGATGACATCTTTCCTCTCGGCTTCTTAGGATCTCCTTTGCCCATGTTTACTTGTTTTCCTCAGCGAGGTACAGAGTCACTCAGTGCCTGTCCGGCTCTCACTTGCCCTGGCACTGTCTCTATGGAGCTCAGTGTACTGCAATGGCTGTCTACTATAGTCTTATAATTCTTTTTATTTCTATTGTATCTTTTGTATTGTCTCTCTTTTTTGTTGTTATTGTTGGTACTGGGAATTGAACTGAGGACCTCATACTTGCCAGGCAGTTGCCTAAACAGCTAAGCTACCTCCCTGTTGCATGTCTCCTTTTTTATTGAACTGTTAATTTGTATTTTCTCTTGTTCTTTAGTCAATCCAGGTGCTTGCAAATTTAGTTGATACTTCCAAAATACCAAATCATTTCACTAATTTTTTTCTTCTCTTGGTTCAGTTTACTTCTGCTCCAGCAATTATTATTTTCTTTAGTCTAGCTTGGAGTTTGTGTATTCTTCTACTCTGAGTATTAGTGTTGCTACATCTTATAAATTTTAGTGTGTTACATTTTATATAGTTTATTTCAATATATTTTCTAATAACTGTTCCACTTCCTTTGCCTATTCATTGTTCAATATTTATACTTGATTTTCAAATAGTTGTGAAATTTTTAGTCTTTTCTCTGATAAGCATTTCTAGTTGCACTTTTCATTAATCAGAAAAATACCGTTATAATTACTGTCTTTTGTTGAGATACATTCTTGGGGCCATTCTTTAGACCTTGATTTAGTCTAAAGAATGTTCTGTGAGCACTTGAGAAAAGAATGACCCTTTCCACATGGCTGGGAAAGGTGTTGGTTTATTACTCTACTGGTTGTAGTTAATCAGCAGTGGTTTTGTTCATGCCCACTATAATTTCTGGTTTTCTTTCTGCATGTTATATCCTTTATTACAGCAAGGAACTGCAATATCCTACTATTAGCATTTTTACTGTCTTTCTCACACTGACATCATTGGTCTTACCTATTTCTGTGCTCTAAGGTATATGTATATTTATCTTTGTTATGACATCGTGCGCTGATATTTTTGTACTTGTGTCTTGTTCTTATCTCTTGTGAAGAATTTTGGTTTAGATTTTGTTTTGCCCGACATAAGGTTTTCCATTTCCATGGCATAACTTTTGCATC
The DNA here is from genome assembly GCF_000260255.1 of Octodon degus. Lineage (NCBI taxonomy): Eukaryota > Metazoa > Chordata > Mammalia > Rodentia > Octodontidae > Octodon > Octodon degus. The sequence continues at coordinate 9,254,508 of NW_004524634.1, read as the reverse complement.
TTTTACTTTATTTTACTTCTTATTTGCATGGAGTATCTTTTTCATCTTTTCACTTTCAGAATATGCATGGCTTAAAAAATGAGTGTCTGGTGTAAAGAACATATATTTAGATATTTTAGGTGTTTGTGTGCATGTGAGTGAGTGAGAGCTTTATACAGCTAGTCACTCTAACACTTTTAATTGGCAAGTTTCCTCTACTTACATATAAAGTAATTACTGGTGTGGAATGTCTTACTATTGTCATTCTGTTCATTATTTGCTGTATTTTGTAGCTTTGTTTCTCTTCTTTCTTTTTTTAATGTATTGGTATAGACTCATAGTGATCCCTTGTTTTCAGCCTCCCCAGTGCTGGAATTACAGGCGTGCACCACCACACCCTGTCTTGGCAGCCAGCTCTGTGTGCCCACGGGTGGGCCTGTGCAGCTCATAGTGCCAGGTGTTGAATCCTAGAACCCACACTTGCCTAAGCAGGGACTTAGTCCACTGAGCCATCTTGAGCCTTTGTTCCTCTTATCCAATCTTACTATCTCTTTTTGTACTGCATAAATAATGTGCAGTTACATGATTTATTTAATATTTATGAAACTTTTGATATTTTCATTATGCTCATAACTGATTTCAATTATACTATCTTATACTTCTTGGATAGAGCATATAGCTCAGTGTCATAGGAGGCTCAATATCCTGAGCTCAATCTCTGGTACCAAAAAATTAATTAAAATATAGAATCTTATACTTCAAATACTTAAGTTGCTACTGTAATTTCAACAGCGCACAAAAATAATTTACTTCTCCTCCTTCCTCAGTTTGCTACTGATCAAGTTTTATTTGAGATCATAAGATTTTGTTATATTTCTTTAATGCATCATTATCTTTTTGTTATCTATATGAAACATAACTTATATATTGCTATTCCTCTGTTACCATATTTTATATTTACTTATATACATAGTTAATCATCAATTTTCTTCTTTTATGTGTAATTGGGTTACTTTATAATATGTTCTTGTTTCAACTTAAAAGTCTCCAATTATTCATGTATGTCAGGCCTGATTGCAATAAACTCAACTTTTGTTTCTCTGTAAAACTCTGGATACATTTTTGCGGGTCAGTCCGGTGAATTTCGACTTGCTAACTAGCAGTCTTTCTCGGTGTACTTTGAGTATGCCGTCCTGTACCCTTCTCACCTAGAAACTTTCTCCTAAGAATTCAGTTGACACCCTCATAATCATTTCCACTGTGATTTTCACGGTTATTTACCTAATTATGACAATGTGAAGATAATTTATTCCCATGCATACTTTCTTCTGTACACCCTGATTTTGGAAAATTTGTCTTCTTGGGTCTGGATGCTCATTTCCTTCCTTATTTAATAATCCATTGGTTATTATTTCCTGCTCCTCTCATCATTTATTGGTTATTGTTTCCTGTGCCTCTCTTCTTCTATATGATACGAATCCATTAGTAAATTTTGCCCGTGAGTTTTCTTCATAAATTTTTTCATTCTGTTCTCATTTAGCTCTTCTGACTGATTTCATGTGATTTTTCTTCCATGTCAGTATTTTTTTCCTTTTGTCCGATCTGTCCCATGTTGGATTAATAGCATAAAAAATAAATCTAGGCATCTCTGTTCTTTGCCCAATGAATGGCAAAATTATTTATCCTTTCATCATTTCACTAATTGAAAACCAAGGCCATCATTTCTGTAAAGCCCTTAGGAGAGGGGATGGGACACTTAAATCCCCCATTAGCTGTTGGGGACGATGACCCATGAGACCTTATTCTTAGTTGCGCAGATACTAAGGTCCCTCAGGATCTCTGACTTCATTAAGGTAGTATCTTCTATGCTGCCACTTAGGCACTTCCTCTCAACTGGTTATACATTGGAGATTTTCTTGTCATCCTTAAAGATTACAAATATTCAGAAACAATTCTAACTGGAAATATAGCTAACCAGAGATACAACAATTACCACATATTTTTCTCTCAAAATGAAAATATTCCCATTAATCTCTACAAGTTTGGGGGAGCTATAGCATTACTTTGAATTAATTATGAGGAAAAAAATGAGATCTTTGTCCTCTAGCTGGCATTGTATATCACAATGATTCTTATTACAGCAAACAAGGAGCCATTCTTGACCGTCTCTAACATGATCAACTGACCAACATTAGTGTGGCAGATCCTGAACTTCCTACATGCAAGATAGAAGAAATAATCTGAGGATTTACGAGGGGAAGAATTGTGTTAGAGGTTCAATGACTGATTCTGATTAGGATCTACAAAAAGTGCGTGTAGTGTATTGTATTTATCAAAACTTGAAAACTATTTTTGTGTGGGAAGTATAGCAGTTGTTTGTACAATGGTTGAGTGTTTAGTTTTGTAGAAAATAACAGGAGCTTGTTCATAAATTCACTCAAGTCTGTGAGATGAGTCAAATAAAAAAGAAGTTGTTGTTTTGTTTTTACTGTTCAACATCCTTAATATCCTATTTCAACTGATATACTAAAGAGATGTTTCACTTTCCCAAGTATAGATTTGACACAAACTTAATATTTAATTCTTTTCTGAACATACAGCTGTTCTGTTGTCTCTCAGACCCAAGTTTTCTTGTAAGTAATCTCTACAGATTAAGGTGTTCTAGGAAAATTCATATTAAGGCACTGTTAAAGCTTAGGGGAGATAACTTAGTGGCATAAGTGCCTGCCTGGTAAATACAACATCCTGAGTTCAATCCCCAGAACAAAGAAAAAAAAAATAAAGAAAAGAGAAAGAAGTAAAGTGGTGTTGAACAGCAATCTCTTTATTATACTTAACTTTCCCCTTTGAAGTTATCTAAGCTTGTGAAATGAGTCAGACTTGGAACTTAATGAAAAATAATGAATGCAAATTTTATAGCTTAGATTAACATTCTCTTACAAGAACTATTTTATTGTTACTACTGTAATCGATATTTTTTTCAACTATAGAGATAAGGTTAGATCTTAATATCTTTTCATGCATTTTCTGTGCTAGGAACATAAAGCAAAATTAACAACTAATGGTGGGTGCTTGGATCAATTCAGTTTGGTTGTCAAGGCTCCAGTAGAATGCACTGCTCAAATCTTGGCTTATAATTTCTGTATTCTAAGACCACACCACTTCTGAGGAAACATATTAAAATTACACAGTCCCATATTTTCTCCACACTTTGTAAACTGTAACTACAAAAGTTTTTCCACCCTGAATATTCATGTGCATTTTTTTTAATCCTTCCTTTGATTTGGCTGAGCCGAGGTCAGCTTGATGGATCCAAGGGATAAATCCAACTTCTTTGAAAATTTGGATTATTTCCTCAACATTAAATTGAATTTATAGCAACTAATTTTATTCAGTGTTGGCCACAATTGAATTTAGGTTGCATTTTTCCTGTTAAGTCAGGACACATGATTATTCCTCACTTGTTGATCAGAAAATATATCATTCATTCTTTAACATGTGAAAAATAATGGCATGGGGCCTCCAGAGATAGCTCATAGTTCTTACAGCCTGCCTGGAAAGCACAAAGACTCAGATTTAATCCTCAGAACTGCGTACCATGCTGGCCTTGGAATCCCAGGCGCTCCTTGCTGACCACTGAAAACAGGCATTGTAGTGCATGCCTGTAATCCTAGGACTGGGAAGGCTGAGACAGGAAGATCACTTAGAGTCAACACTGCATAGCGCGACCTTGCACAAAATATATAAACAAGTAAATTATTTTTAAAAATGGCATGGTCCAGATGTTATTAAAATTTTAATCTGTCACTGTTAAACCTCATTTTGTAGGGCCAGCCAAATAGCTCGGTGGCTTAAAGTGCCTGTTTAGGCAGACACAGGGGCTAGGAGTTCAGCTGGTCCTGCCCACTGGTCATGCTGAGATAGCAACTGAGACTGGACGAAGTGGAGCCCGCCTGTAATCCCAGCACTTGGGAGGCTGTAAACAGGAGGATCGCTACGAGTCCAATCCACACAGTGAGACCCTGTAGACCCTGTGCTAAATTTTTTAAAAAATCTCATTTTTCATATGACTCTCTTTGAGTAGTTATGATAATTTAAAGTTCTTAATTTACAGAAATGTATCAAGGGTCTTCATTACAGTTTTTTTATTATTTTCAAGTAACATCGTAACATATGTATGGAAAATTGTAAGGGTTCAAAATCATCATAGTAATACAAAACTTATAGGCTTTTTTTTTTCTTTATCTGTACAACGTCATTTGTCATCCATACCTTTAAAATAAAAGAGATTTGGGGGCCTGGGCCTAGCTCAGTTCTTTAAGTGTCTGCTTTCACAAAGCTGGCAGCCTCAGGTTGTTGTAGTTCGATCCCCACAAACCTCCAGCCAGCCAAAAGTGCCCTGAAGGCATCGAGGAGCAAAAAAATTAATAAATAAAAATAAAAGAGATTTGTTTGTTTGTTGTGATACGATTTCGCTATGGCTTTCAACTCTCAGTGCTGCCCAAGTTGGCCACAAACTCATAGTGATCCTCCTGCCTCAGGCTCCAGAGTGCTGGGTTTAGAGGTATGAACTACTATGCCCATGTGAAAGAATTGTTTTTTAAAGAAGTTAATCAAACTTTATGTCATCTGGAATTTCAAAAATCATAACTATCTTCTCAATTCTTATATTCTTCATCCTCACAGTCGTGGATCAATAGCAAATTCATTCTACAACATTGGAGAAAATATTTTAAATTATTCAGTTCTCTCTGTGTAACATGATTTATGAGGTTGAGTCAGTCAGTGACCTGTACAGTATATTCACATATGTATACCTATATTTACACATTCACATTTTTCTTTGAGTATTAAAACCAACTGCAGTAATAAAACAGTCAGTAGAATGCGACTGAATAATATATTTGTAGCATTTCATGACATGAACAAATTACCCTTAAGAGGTGATGAAATTGCAATGGCACACAACCTTCAAATCACAGTGAATTTTCCCTATGAATATAGTAACTCTAATTTCTCATTCATTTTTAGAAAAAAATGAAGCAATGGTGTTGAGGTACCAGCAGGTTAATTAATTACACAATTTGGAAAAAAAATTCTTCCATTTCCTACATTTTTTGACTTTTGAATGATATTAAATCCAGAAATGCTCATCTCCCTATGAGGTAGATATGCTCGCAGGCTCTAACACTGAGAAAAAATGAATCAGTATCTTCAGATGGTCTTCAACTTCATAAATAGGGGCAAAACTTTCCCTAAAGACAGATGCAATCCTGCTTTTGCCAGTGCCATTCTTTGGTTTTTAAAACTGAAATTAATCCACGGCCCTATGCATATTGTAAAAATGAAACCAATATGGTATATTTATTAGGAGGATTAATATAGAACAGTACTACAAACTAAATACTACAACATACAGTTCTATAGAGGAATCCTCAAAACACAATATTGTGTGTTGTATGGCACACAGATTGCCTAATTATGGTTATATGCCAAGGATCTCTATTTCAGTGCATGATTCTTATTTTCAAGAAACATCTTAATATTTACTTGGGTAGTCTTATTGTGTGCTTATTTAATGGTCATTTGGTGTTTTTATACTAAATTATTAGCTTTGAGGAAAAAAAATATTCTCAGTATTTCCAATTAGAAGAAGTATTAACCGAGAAAGAAATGAGAGCTCATCAGCATAGGGTGGTTGCTGTTCTTGTTGTTTTCTAAGTAAATGGACAGGGATAGAAAAATGTAATGGTAGAAAGAGGTACAAGAAAAAAACATATGAAAGAATCTGAAATCTCCCCAAAGTACTTCAGCACAGCAAAAAGATAAAAATTAAGAAGGAACACTTGCAAGAGTACCAATGTTTCCAATGCTCATTTATTATTTATTGGAATATGCAAAGGGGTGAAATTTAACACAACATCCTTAGACAAATATGAAAACATAATAAAAGAAAGTGTGCTGAAACTTTAAAAAGCATGCAAAGCAGCCAAAATTTATTTTTATTTTTAAACTATGGGCATTCATGTGAAATAAATATATGTTCAATAAAGAAATTATTAAAATGAAGAGATAAATATCAAATATTCAGTATATAAATTTGGGAGAAAGGGCCAGCCAGATAGATTAGAGGATTAAATAGCCTGCTTAGTCAGATGCAGGAACTAGGGTTTGAACCCTGGGATGCAGTGCCAGCTACAACCCCAGGGGCATGCTCAGACGGCAACTGAGACTGGGAGTGGTAGTACACAGCTATAATCCCAGGGATTGGGAGTCTGAGAACAAGAGAATCTGATGAGTCTGATCTCTGTAGTGAGATTTTGTAGACCCTGTACTAAAGACATTAAAAAACAGTGCAAGAAAAGGGGAGATTTTTTTATACAGGAATGTTATGGATAATTTCACATCATTTACCTGAAATTCACTGTACTTTCTGAGAAGAGAATATCCTTGGCTTTAGATACAAAATATGCATGTTTTAAAATTAGTATTCAATACCAGGGAGAATTTTTGATTGTTAGGTAAATAAACATATCTGTGATAAGTAGGAATTCATAAGTTTTATAAAATATTTATCAACTCTGAAAAAATACCTAAATTTTTTAAAACAAAAAATATGACTAGAAAAAGATGAAGTTAAATTATCTTTATTTGCAGATGACTCCTACTTGGAAGACTCAAAATCCTTCACTGAGAAGCTCTTAGAATTAATAAAAAAATTCAGTAGCGTAACAGGCTAAAAAGTCAACACCTAAAAGTTAATAGCATTCTTCTACACAGATAACAAACACACTGAGAGAGAAATTAGAGAAACAATACACTTTACAATAGCATGGTGAAAAATGAAATACTTAGGAAATAATCTAACTAAAGAAGTAAAAGATCTATTCAATGAAAATTACAGTACTCTGAAAAAAGAGATCACAGAGAATTTCAGAAAATGGAAAGATATTCCTTGTTCTTGGATAGGAAGACCCAACATTGTGAACATGGCCATATTTCCAAAATTGTTATACAGATTTAATGCGATCCCTTTCAAAACACCATGAGCATACCTCACAGACCCAGAGAAGTCATTCCTAAAATTTATTTGGAACTAGATATCACCTAGAATAGCAAAGGCAATCCTGGGCAAAAGAAGCAAAACAGGAGGCATTATAATTCCTGACTTGCAATTATATCATAAAGCTGTTGTGATAAAATCAGCATGGTATTTGCAAAGAAATAGACCTGAGGATCAATGGAATAGATGAGAAGATATAGACACAACTACAAACACACTCAGCCATCTTATCTTTGACAAAGGGGCCAAACATGTTTACTAGAAGAAACACAGCCTCTTTAACAAATGGTACTGGAAAACCTGGGTCTCTACATACCAAAAACTAAAACTTGACCCATGTCTATCACTATGCACTAAGATAAAGTTAAAATGGGTTAAGGATCTAAACATTAAAACAGAAACACTAAATCTCCTGGAAGAGAAAGTAGGTGGAAATCTTGAAGACATAGGGGTAGGCAAACATGTCATGAACAAAAATCAAACTGCACAGGAAATATTTGAAAGAATCAACAACTGGGACCTCTTCTTATTGAAAAGTTTCTGTACCTCAAAAGAAATCACCAACAGAGTGAAAAGACAACCCACAAATTTGGAAAAAATCTTAACTAATAAGCACTTAGGCAGAGGACTTCTCTCTAGAATTTATAGAGAACTAAAAAACATAAGAGCCCCCAAAATTTAAGGACCCAATCTAAAAATGTGCATCTGAGATGAACACACACTTCTCAGAGAAAGAAGTACAGAAGACAAATAAATACATGAAAAAATGCTCCACATCACTAAGCATTCACAAAATGCAAACGAAAACAACATTGAGATAAAATCTAACCCCTGAAAGAATGGCTATCATAAAGAAATCAATCAACAACAAATATTGGAGAGACTGTGGAGAATAAGGAACCCTTCTCCACTGTGGGTGGGCATGTAGACTGGTGCAACCATTATGGAAATCAGTGTGAAGACTCAAAACAAACTAGGACGGGAAGTCCCCTTCAATACAGCGATCTCCCTTCTGGGAATTATCCCGAAAGAACTGAAAACATTACATCATGGTGATATATGTGCACTTATGTTTATAGAAACACAATTTGCGATAGCCAAATCTTGGAAACAACCAAAGTGCCCATCACCTGGGGAATGGATGAAAATATGTGGTGGTTTTATACAATGGAGTGTTACTCAATTATAAATAATATTGAAGCCTTCATAGGTAAAGGGATGGGGATGCAACTTGAAGCTTTACTCATAAGTGAAATAAACCAGACACACATGTGTAAATATCTTATTGTCTCCCTAGGGTAAGAACTCAAAGGAAGAAATAAAAATTGAAATTTATAAGTCAGTTAAATGAAGAGAGAGGACTAAGGATTAAACAACAAAGAGAAATAAAGGAGAAAAGTCAGGAAATTCAGTAGGAACAAAACCATACATTTATATAAATAATATGGTTAAGGCAATGGTCCTAAACATTTCCATCAGATTTTTGAAAATAACAGTTAATGCATCAAATTCTCACACCAACAAATTCTATATGCTGATATCTGTGAACTAAGCAACTACATTGCAGACAGCAATATGTAATATTAAAACCTTGCTTAAAATACCTGTCATTTTGGTCTTCTAAATGCATATTACTTCTAATATCATATCAGTTTTTGCTATACTTTCTTTAAAGTAAATGTCTAAAGAAAGGTAATAAAATAAAAGAGAGACAAGTAAAACAAACATAGGAGGAATGTACTGCCACAATGTTGCATATAGTCTGAATTGTAAATTTCTGTGTAAAAAGTGTGCATTTGTGGGATTGGGGAGATGTCTCAATAGAAAAAGCGCTTGCCTGGCAAGCTCATGGGCTCAAGTTCAATCCCCAGTTTTGCAAAAAAGAAAATTTGTATTAAAAAAGTGTGTAATATTTTTTAACATTCTATAGGGATTTAAACTGTAGAATATACAGTGGTGGTTGGAAAATAGCAGCTTCATTTTATGTCCCAAGTATATGATATTCAGACAGATAGTGATGTTAAGCTCAATTGCCTCTGTTATAAGATAATAATATCATTAAGCTTGTCTTCTGGATGTTTAAGAACTAAAGTTTGCACACCAAAAATTAGGCAGATAGATGGGCTAAAAAATATAACCAATATTTTGGCCCTAGCCCTTTAAAGTCAGTGAGGACTCAGGACGTAAGAGAACTTCTGCTGTGACGTTTTGTATCTCAGTGATGTCCCAAATTTTCTGATCAAGGAGATTATGGGGCCACAGATGAAAGTGATCAGTGATGTACAGTACGCCAAAGGAGAGTTACCCAGAGAGAAAAAAAATTCTCTCAGGCTTTCACAGAGAGAAAATTGGTCAAGCAATGTCCATGATTCATCCAGATGGCTGACACTAGCAAAAGATCCACAAGGTTCTGTACATGATTCAAGGGTAACTCCTGAGGGGATTTATCAGGTAGTAAAAGTGGGATTTTTAGTTATATAGGTCTTGCTTTAACTTGATCTTAACCATCCAGCAGAAAAGTGTAACCGCAAGATGTAAAAAGTAAAGCTGTATTAATAGGTTGAGCTGTAAAAGGCTAAGTCAACAACTTCGGGTAATTGCAATTTGTGCTGAAAGCTCACTACTGTTATGGACTATTGGACTATATTGGGTTATTTAGCTGAATTCAAATACCCACAATCTTTGGACTGACATCAAGTATGAAAAGGACTTTTGAAGACTTCTCCAAATACAGCTTCTCTAACAGCAAGGGGACACACATCTCTGAGAAAACAAAACAAAACAGAGGGATATTAATATAGGACTGTTGTGAAAAAATACATATATGTACACACAAGGTAGTTAAGATTGATATCTTAGCTACCTTCTCTCAGTTCAATGAGAAGAAAGTTTGTACTAATAGTGTTTAGACAAGATATCATGTTTACATCTTGTCCTCTGAATAATTACTATGAAGACAACAGTATGCAATGTATTAATTACTGTAACTGCCCTACTACCCTGTTTTGAAACTGTATCACTGCTGTTTTATCTTTTTTTCCCTCTCAGTAAAATGGATTTAAAGAAGAAATATCTGTAAAAGCATTATGTAGATAAACAAGTACAAAAATTTAATTAGGCCCAAATAACTGTAGAGTAGACGTACAGTTGAGAAACTTACAGCCATTATTAAAGATAAAAGCACTATAATGTTGGAATGAGTGAACGTTTCCTTGTCTTTGTCTCTCTTTCTCTCTGTATCTCTCTTTCTCTGTCTCTTTCATGTAATATTAATCACGCAAAAAGAAGAATGAGAAATTGTCAAAGAAATTTAGTAAAAGCCTTAAAAAAGGATATTTTGGGAAATTTTTGTCATCAGTAAAACAGAACATGTAATATTAAACTAGGAACATTAACATTCTTTTAATAGTTAATATCAAGTTGAAATAATTAAATAATTTTGATGGATTAAAGTATAATACAAGATTAAATAAAAAATTCAGCTTTGATAAAATCATTACCCCATCATGTTTTATCTACTATATATGAAAGAAAATAAGAGCTCATCTCAGTAGGATGATTTAAAAATCTTCTTTCAAATTCAAAATGCTAATAAAATCAGAACAGTTTATTAATTAAGAAAGATGGAAGCCTATATAGGTATACCTCAATGTATATTTAGAATTTTGTGATTGAATCTAACAATTAAATGAATATCATTAACATATAATACAGCTCCTCACGTATTTAAGATTATTTCTCACTTCGCATTCTATTCCAGTGACTGATCTGATTATTTCTGTGATGGCATCAAACCAATTTAATTAAAATGTCTCTGCAGTGGTTTAACAATGGTCAGTGCAAATTAACCATTACTACAGTTTTCCATTAAAGATCTCATTAGCTTTGCATAACTGACATCTTGTCAAATTCCATGGGCGATCAAACATGAGATTTTAAAGAAAAATTTATTTTTAAATATCTAAATATAGGAAGTATTAATGAGTAAGTTGTGCAATCTACCTGTTTAAGTTTCCTTTTGCTTTATTTATTTATTTATTTATTTATTTATATTTTTTGGTGGAACGGGGGATTGAACTCAGACCCTTGCCCTTGCCAGGGAAGGGCTTATTATACTGAGCCATCTCCCTGGCCCCTCCTTTTGCTTTATTTTAAATTAAACTTTATAATTTGTTCTTTTCTTGGTTTTCTCCTCAACTTAAATACCTAATAAAGTTCAGCCTGGAACTCCCTCTACATTGTGATGCAATCATTTAGACTGAAGATGTCCACTAGAAGTTTTGTGATGCACGAAGATATTGGCTCATGGAGATGAAATATTGATCAATGTATTCATCAGCTGACGTGTTCACAGCTGACTTACAGGTAGAAGGTAGGGTGTGTGTAAAAGCAACTCACAGCCATGTGAGCTGGAAGATTGTACTTCATTTCTGTCACAGATCTTACCTGCTCTCTGATTCCTGGATGCCATATGTGAGCAGTGTTCTCCCACCATGACCTTCTACCATGTTCTTTCTGCTTTCAATCCCAAAGAGTTCAAGGCATTGAAACTCTAAGTACAAGCAAAACTCTCCTATTTTCAACTGTGGGAGTTGGTTCTTTTTCAAAGCCATGGGAAAGTGACTAATGCATGAACCATTTGTCAACATTCTTCTGTCTGCCTACACTTTACAGAAATTTGCTGAAATTCTTTCATTATTGTTAATTTCCAACCCATCTTGTTTACATGCATTATCTCACTCTGAATTCTTTTACAAGTGGTAGTATCAATTATTGGAGGTTAAGTTATGACTTCAAATCACCAAGTTAAAATTGAATTTAAGTATATTGAAATATTCTTAGTTTGTATTTGCATTGTGAGACCAGATGTGGGTCTTGTCTTGGTAAGAAATTAAGAACAGTGCACTTTATTTATGTTTGGACATCTGTATGACAATTGGAAAGCAGGATTGTGCTTATTTTTCAAAATATATGAAGTGTTTTTATTGATTTATTCTACTGGTTTGGTCCAAATATTGGAATTTTTTTAAAGTCATGTGGAAATTAACAATAAATCTAATTTAAATTATTGTTTCTGTCTGGGAAATATTAAAAAATGATAAATATGAAGATACACTTTTCATGAAAATTTCCTCGAATTTCTTTCAACTATTGAACAGATGACTAAATATAGTATTTTATTTTTGATTCTACAATTGATTATAACTTAAACTTAACTTATTAAAGAAAGAAAGGTCTTAAACATTCACCTAAGCATAAAGAGAATAGTCTCAACTTGGAAGTTGTTTCAACTCATTCCATGTATCATTTAATTTAAAAATTTTCTAAGTAATAATATGTAAGGAACAGAGGGGTTAAAAGAAATTTTCAGATCAATATTTGTAAAATTGGATTTCTCTGACTGGAAACCTCCAGGCAATTCACCATTATTCTATTTTATATGTGCACAAGAAGAAAACACTCTAATTTACCAGAAAGTGAATGGTACAGTTAGTCAGCACAGCTAGTCAAAATCAGACTATCGCCCAGAGCTACTCAGCATTTTCCTGCATTTGAAATGATAAATGGCTAATTAATAAATTATGAAAATAGGCACGTTGTCAATGTTGTCTTATGAAACTTGTTCACTTCTGTTCATGATACTCAGTTATCTCAGTTAAGGCAATTTAGTCACTAATATTTGGAGGAAATGGCATAAGAATCCTTGTTATGCTTATTTGCAATTAATAAGGCAAAAACAGCTGTTGCATAACAGTAAAATAAAGCTATTATCATTGCCGATTTTATCAATTGACTTTTGGTTGCCCCTTATTAAAAATAACAATTATGATTCAATATAATAATTCCATTAGTGGAGTTCATTTGGGGATGCTTTGGTCATTTTTGTGGTGAGAAAATAAGCACAATTTTGCGTGGCTCTTTCATGACTTCAGAACCATTTTTGAAGGAGTTTCCATCTCTGTCCTGTCTATATCATATATCACATCACATTGCTGATCTAAAATATTACATCAATTTACAGAATATTGACAAATCTTGATAGCCACATCTTCCTTCTAACTAGTTCATACAACTCTTTTTGTACTGTCTATAAACATTTTCACCACACTGCACGTCCGTCCAACTTCATCCACCCATGAAGGCTTTCCCATTTGGGGGCTAGTCTCAATTTTCACATGTAGAAGCTGTGCATTTGTTTTCTATCACCCTTATTTGTTTATCTCTACTTTATGTTTGCCTAAAGGCCTCCTAATGAAATCCTGAAGATGTAAGGACTTGATCTATACTTTCTGCATACCATTGTCCTATACATACCATATATACCATGCTGTATATCACTTATATCTATATTTAATTTATTTATAATAATTATATATAATATACTATACATTTATGTAGTGAGAGAGAGAAAAAGAGTAAGGTTTATGAACCAAAATATCATATGCAGCCTAATGACAATTTAAACAAATATTTTCACTGGACATTGTAACCTAAGACCCAATTAGCTTACTTTATAAAAACTGATATCCTTACAGCTATAAAAGATCAAGCCACATTTACAAATGTTACTAAAGATACACCTATGTAAAAATACAATGGAGAGCTTTATTTTCTACTGTTATTTTTGATAACTAAGTAAACAAGATTATCCACTACTTTGCTTTCTAAAATTCAGTGTATTTATACTGAGAAAACTATTATAAATCTATGAAACAATTTATAGTTCTATTTTTCTTTTATTTTCTGGCTTATTGTGAATTTGATTTTAAATAAATTTCATGTTCCTTCTGTAGCTTCAATTGTATCCATTAATGTTCACCATATACATTTATTTATTTATTTATCTATTCTATTCATTTAATTATCCAATTATATAAAATGTGTCAAGATCTGTGATAGATTTTGGAAATAAAATATGACATGTGACACTTATAGCTACAATCCTTGCTCCTGTATGGACAGACAATTAATTGTACAACTCCAGCAAAATTTGTTATAAAATAAACATAAAGTGTGTAGATTCTTTAATAATCTAGAACTAGCATTCTGGGTATGAGGCTGATTATCTCATCAAGTGAGCCATTTGAATTAAATTGTAAAGGAGCTATTCCTCAAAGAAGAGCACTTATAGAAAGGCTCAAATGGCTAGGGAGATAGCTCAGTGGTCTAAGTACCTGCATGGCTCTAAGTACAAAACTGAGTGGTGGTGCATGCCTATAATCCCAGAGGTGGGGAGGCTGAGATAGGAGGATCACTGTGAGTCCAAACTGCGTAGTGACGCTCTGTACAAAATACATAAGTAAATAAATAAATAGAAAGTCTCTGAATCCCTTCTGACTCCTAGACCCTTCATGAGAATAAAAACAATTCAGTCACTTATCAATACTTGGAGGAGATCAGAGAAGTGAGCAAAGAAGCATCTTTTTGGTCATGTTGAGATGCTTTGATGTTCTCCAAAAGGAATTAAGGCACCACTGAAGAGTCTTAATCTGAACTTTTATTTATTTATTTATTTATTTGTATTTTAGGGAAGAGTCTGCAGGGTGTGCAGGGTCTTAGTACTAGACTGGATTTATAGTGATCCTCCTGTTTACAGCCTCCCAAGAGCTGGGTTTACAGGCATTCGCCACTACGCCCACTCTCAATTGCCATCTCAGTATGCCCTGGGGGTGGGCAGGCACAGCAGACCCAAGGTATTTTATATTTAAATTCAAAATGTGTCATTAAGATTCTTGATCTTGGAACCAACCTGCCTGGATTTCAATGTTACCATTTGTATATTAATCTATGAATGCTGTTGTTTGCTCAGTGAGAAACAAGGATAGCAACAGCATCTAATTCATGTAATACATTAGAGGCTTAATTGATCTAGATGTTTTGGATGGAAGTATCTGCTTAAATCACTATTTAATTCTAAATCATATTTACATAGTTTCATCATTGACTCTTGAATCATTTAAGTTTACTAAAAAATAAAGAAAAGGTAAGATAGAGAGAAGCCTGAGAAAGAAAGGTAAGCCTAGATGGTAGTAGTGTAACTGAGAAAAACAAACAAACAAGCAAAATATAAAAAATGGGTATAATCCTTTTTCTAAAAGCAAAAGCTATTGCTGGTCACTCAAATCTTCAAATATCACTAATAATAAGCAACAGAGAAAATTTCTGGGATGTATGTAGTAAAACAATGGCACAAAAATTTAAGCCTAAGAAAAAATAAAGTTTGTTTATACTCTGTAGGTTAAGTAACTTATTGAACTAATTTTTTAAAAGATGAGGAAGCTGAAATGGCCAGAACGAAAGATATCATAAAACTAATGATAGTTCCATGATGCTTACATAAATAAGAACCAAAGGAGTTCCTATAACTTCTTTTCATCATATGTCTTCATGCTTGTAGTGACTATAGATAAACACATTTGGACATATATATTCTACTTTATGTACATATGTACTGAAGTATATATTATATAATACACCTGTATCATTTTTCTTCTCTTCTGTGATTTTGTTAAATCACTATAAATCACAATTAATTCCAATGTATCTTCTAAATTATAGAGTATCAGGTTGATATTTAAATAGAAAAAATATGAATAACACCCATGGATTTTAGTCTCATTGATGGAAATAGTAACCCATGAAACATGATAGAATTGCTTGTTGTAGGAATCCCTGAAATTTTCTAGAAGGATAGTGCTGCTGCTGATACAAGTGGTGGGACTGTAGATGTATTTATGTAAAATTGTATCATTGGTGTGGAACAGCTAAGCTATGAGCTCAAGGGCATGCATTATTTGATGTCATGTTAAGTAACTGCTGTCTTTCTGAAATAATTTATTAATATATTTCTACCTTAACCAGGTAAAACCCAACCTTTTCAAATTTTCTTATGACACCGGGACACTCATAAGAAATGTAGTTCTACAAAGTGGATATGCATTTTCAACACTTGGCATTCACAGCAATGAACAATGAATGCAAATTGATGTTTTAATAACTTTAGATGCTGTGGCAGTCAAGTCTTCATAGTAGCATTAGAGGAAAAGGAGGGATGACTCTCATAACTGAATTTTGGAAGGAAAGATTTGACTTCACTGTAAATAAAGCTCTAAGACTCATAAGATTATAAGAAGTTGGAAAAATTAAAAATCACTATAGTAAGGCTGGGGAGATAGCTCAGTAGAATAAGCACTTCGCTGGCAAGCACAAGGGCCTGAGTTCAATCCCCAGTTCTGCCAAAAAAAAATGACTATAATTTAGATATGAGATAGCAGGTCTTTGGGTGTGGGTTATTGTGCTATTTGTCAACAACTTTGAGAATCATAAAGTATTTTTCCAGACATAACAGGAAAAGTTCTCTTAATGATCTACCAGAAATGGTGGATAGCATGAAAATGATAAATCAAATGCCTACATTCAATAAATGAATAACATAGACAATGATTATTCCCCTGAGCACATTTTAGTGCTCATTCTTAAAGGATCTATGTCGACATAATTGCCCTTGCTCAATAGACAAAAAAGCTTTATGGGAATCACGCTAGAAAAACACAAACCATTGTCAGAATGTGATAGCACTTCTTTTTTCCTTCTAAACAAATGGCACCATTCTTGTACACAAAGTTTTGATAGGAATAGATTTCTCTGAGCAAAAGTTTTGTTAAAATCACTTCCAAGCTGAAAGCAAATGAAATGAAAAGCAAAACATAATATATCAACTGTTCCTCTAAGCATTTCCATGGATAATTTTTCTTTTTTAAATGAATTGCTTTACTTTGAAATGAGTTATTTTAGTCAAGTAAGATGTTAATTTTGCAATTAAGAAATTAGCTAATTAACCAGATTTTTCAATGTCAGTAAAAGCGCATGTTCTTCTTCTCAACCTGCTAAGCAAAAACTAATTAAAAGATTGGTAGAGCAGGTGCTGGACCACAGAAAGTTAGGCCATCCACTCATCATATGAGTATCATAAATTAGTTATGTTTATTCCTCCTTCTCTGACATACTTTGCAATGACTCACTACATGGGAAAATTATTTCTGCTTATAGAGAAGATGAATTGCAACTTTAACAGAGTAAGTTCATTTACACATTACCTTGCTTAACAGGATTTTAAGCCTGTATGAAGTGCTTTTTATTACCAGTGTGCTAAGAAAGCTAAATATAATGGAATATTTAAAGATGTACAATCAAAACTTCTCTTATTTATGAAAAATGCAATAATATTCTCATATGGCTTGCTGGTTACATATTTGAATCTGAAAAATTAGTTTTGATAATAAAATTCAAATATCATTGGTGTTATGGTTATAAATTTTAAGTGACTAATATATAAAATTTTTCTCAAGTCTTTAAACTGCTATGTTCTTTACATACTTTTAGATAAAATTAGAAACCTATTCCCACTGGGAAATATTTAAATGTCAGCATGTTCAATTTAACCATAGTCTTGTGTTTCAAATCCATTAAAATTGTATCTACAATTTAAATTACTTGTTCAGCTTTGATTTGGTTTGGTTGGATTTTTCCAAATGAACAGATTTTCCATCTTGTTAACTCTAAACTGCTGAGAATTATTTGAAGGGTTCTTTCCTACATGGTGGATGTTCATTGTTATAGATGTATTTTAAAATTAATAAAAAAGATTAATGTGCCTTCAGAAAATGACTTCTAAGATAACATAAGATAATGCAGTCAATAAATATGAACAGATTTAGTAAAATTAAAAATATGTTAAGAAAACTTTATGAAAAAAAAAACTTCAAGAACAAATGAATTTTAATAATATGGCCTTAAGAATTTATGCAACTTTTCCAGTTCTAAAACATACTGGAAGCTGATTTCCCTTCCACTGTTTATGTTCCTCCCTTTCAATCTCTTAAAACCATTTGAAATTGAGTACTATTAGAAATGAAATAGACCTAACTTTCTTTTAGGCTGCAAAGTTTCATTTGTTTATCTATTGATAAGTTTTACAAACGTTTATTACTATGCCCTGGTACAAGCTTTTCTATCTTTTCTAGAGGACACATATGTTATTAGTGATTGGATTTCATTTCTACAAGTTTTCCGATCAATGAGACCAATACGCTATATGTTGGATTTTGCACTAAATTATGCGATTTCATGGAGAAACAAAATGATGACTTGTAATACCAAAGCCTGCTCTGAGTTGGAGTGATTTTTATCAGTCTTACAGTATCTCTCACCATTAACTGTTTGAGTAGTTCATTTTGAATGTAAATAGACTTGGCCTGGAAAGTTTGTTTTTGCTATTCCAAAAATGCTCCTGCCATCGATTTTTTCTTGAGTCCTCTGAGTATTAAGTCAATATATATATATATATATATATATATATATATATATAATTTATTAACTCAGATATTCAGGCAATACTTAAATATCGATATTCACCATGTAAGAACACCTAATACCAAATTTGATTTTGGGAGATGAAGGCAAGGAAGACAGAAAGTAGTAAAAGTATGCCTAAATAAAAAAGCATGTGACAGCTGGTTAAGGCAGTTAGCACCTGTTGGAAAAAAATCTTTTAGTCAGTGAATGTGTTGAAGTCCCTGCATATTACCCAGTCACAGAGTATGTGACTCTAAAGTCACCCTGGTTCTGGCATCTGATAACTGTGCTATATTGAATAATTTAAGTAAATCCATGCATCTATTATCTTCCTTGCTTTGTTTTTGTTTTTGTTTTGTATTTAGTGCAGGGTCGATAGAGTATACCGGTTCTCACTGCACAAATCAGATTCATAGTGATTCTCCTGTTTTCAGCTTCCCAAGAGCTGGGATTACAGGCGTGTGCCACCACACCCAGTCTTAATCATGGTCTCAGTGTGCCCCAAGGGCTGGGCCAATCATCTATTTTCATTAACTATACAATGTTTCATTAACTATCCAAATCACATTGTAAGAAAGAAACAAGTTAGAGCTTTGTTGTACTTAACAATGTGTGGAAAAATTACTACTGTTGTTATTATTATATATGATTTCCTATGATTCTGGATTTAAAATGTGAGCTTCATTATGTATCATTTTGTAAGTCAATTGTTCTATTTAATTTTATTTTAAAGAGATAAAAGACCAATATAAATGACACAGACATTCAAAACAAGATGACAGGTAATCACCAGTGGTTATTGTATCTATCACACATGGTTATCTTCTGGGTAGTTGTTCTGATTACCAGGTGCAGTCATGCAAGACTGGTCAAGTAATATAAGCACTAACTGTTCCTTTCAATGAACATAAAAGGTACGGTAAATATAGCAAAAGGAGAAGAAACTGACCAATCGATTGTGCTTTTGTCAGTTATCTGATTATCCAGGAAGCTTAGGTACAGTGACTGTGTTCTTGATGGAAGAGAATGAATATGGGGTTTGGAATGTAAATGAAGGCAAGGTTAATGATTCAACACAGGGACAGCCACCTGCTTCTTAACAAAAGTCTTCATAATATGCTATCTTCAAAATTTACTTATACATATTATGCTTACCTTTACCGGGATTGCTCTACTATTCCTCTGAACATTATGAGCTAATTTTGTGCATAGGCTACCTTATCCATTAATATAGCAATGCAGACAATATCTAACATTTTCTATGGATTTATGATACTTAAACTGCTTCAAAATTATCTCATTAAATTTAATGCACTCTATCCCATATAGAGGACTTGATTTTTCTAAATGCGTCGTCTGTAGAATTCCATAGCCTAAAGCATGTCTTCATTTCCATACTGACATTCTTCCTAGGATATACTTATGAACTCTATTGTTGTTAGGCTTTTCAAAACTCACTTTGAAATTAACTTAAGCTTTCATTGAAAACTTGGGACAGAAAGATATACAAAGACTCAAAGAAATTGCACAGTGATAGCACAATGCAAGTAGTGCTTAATGTCTCTTTCTCATTTATGTATTTCATCCATTTTGAAACTATGTTTTGCAAGTGGTGCAGCCACCATTTTTGTAAAGAGTTAAAGCAAGATTCACTTTCTGAATAAGTTAGCATCTAGTATTTATTTTAAGACTTTAATAGTGTCACTGTCAGTATTTGGGTTATTTCCTGCTTATTTCATTATTTCATTAAATTCACTTTAAATCTATTTATCACATAGTTTTAATTGTTATCAATCTTTAATAACTTAGGCACAGGTGTTTCTTTATAACTCATTTAGTCTATATTCCTGTACTGTTCCCATATAAATATTTTTCTTTGTGACAGAGGTAACCCATAGATAGATAGATAGATAGATAGATAGATAGATAGATAGAAATAAGTATATATGTATTTGTATGAAAAGACAAATCAAAACCATGATAAGATACTATGTAAAACCCCCCAAATGATGAATTCTTTAAAGGGAGAAAAATTATGAGGAGAAATTGAAATCCTCATATATAGGAGATGATTACTTAATAGAAAAACCTCTTTGGTAGATTGGTTCCTAGTTCTTCCTAAATTTAACCACAGAAGTGTCATAAGACCCAGCAATTCCATTTACAGGTATTTATTCAAGGTAAGTGTGAATATATATTTACCAAAATGTTATGGATGTCTGCATTAAATGATAGGTGGATATAGCCCAAATGCTGATCAACTGATGAATGAAGACCTCAGAAATACTGTTAATACAATGGAATGCTTTTCAGCTATATAAAAAAGCACTTATGCATGCTTCAACATAATAACTATAAAAATGTGAACCTAATTAAGTGGATTCAGACATGAAATAGCACACACAGTCTGGTTTGATTTGCATGATTGTCACAACTACATAAACACTGAGATTGAAAGTAGGATGAGTGGTTCTCAGGATCCTTTGAAAGAAGGGAATCCTAGCTAATATTGTTGTGAAGAATTAGAAGTGACTTTTGGAAATCTTTTTGAATATAGTAAAAGACATGGAACTGAATATTTGAAAATAAAAAAAGAACTCACCAAACAAGAATTACAAGTCAGTTTGAGTCAGAAAGCTAAGTCATTGTTTAAAGTTTAAAAATGTGTATGCCAAGGTACAGTAAGGCCATTTTCCTGAGCAGTTTATCAGTTCCAGCTCTCCTGCATGTCTGCTATGAAGCACTGAGCCATCTATATATGTATCTGGTTGCATCAATAATTAAAATAACTATTTTGTATGTAGGTTAAGGACGCAATATAGATTTCTTAGACTACAGAAAGAGAAGAATAATGTGGTTACTGCAGACGTCAGTGTCATCAGCCCAAGGCAAAGTTGTGAGATGGTAGGTGTTGGATTTAGAGTGCAGGCAGAGACAGAGACACTTGTACAAGAAGGATAACCTTTCGATTTCTTTTTCATATAAATGAAGACAGTCCACTAACTCACATCGTCTAAAGGTGGCAAGGAGTATTCTGCTAGTTAAAAATATACTTCAATATTCCATATTGCCATACATAACTAGTTCTTGCCCTTCTAACTTAATAAAAAGGTATAAAATGTGTGCTGAGCCATAGTGCTACTTAATGTTAAAACTGAGACACAGTCACAATGTTATGTGTTACTAAAAAGTTTTCAGTCAAATGTGTGAAGCACATATGCAGGAATTTGCTGATTGATTCATTAAAATCCATATGTTTTATTAGGAGAAGAATTGTACCACCGCAAGGCTTTCCCACAGCCCCTGCCTCCTGCCACACATTGCTTTTGGTGCTAAATCCAGGCTGCATTAAAATGCACCATCATAGCTTAGCTTCTGATTTTATCATATGTATCAGTTGCAGCAGTAGGATGTATTCAATTTTTCACACTATTTGAGCAAGTTTTGAATATTAAAGAACAGACACAGAACAAGACCATGCTACTGAACTGCTGACAGGCCTTTGGGTCCAGTTAATTGCTGTAAACAGAACGGTGCCTAATGCTCTTTTTAGTTACGTGTTTGTGGCTGCCAACAGTGCTCAATGGGACCTTTATGAATTCTCTCTTTATCGCTCACTCCCGTTGATTGACATGTGAACCGTGAACTGAAGGTGTTTGAAGATGCACCCTGGAATTCTATAAAGCTATGCATATTTCCTGAACCGTACACACCAGATCTAAACACTACAATTTCAACTGCAATTCTTTAATGCCTGAAAAATCACTGGGCTGAAAAACCAATAGAATACTTCAGTATTCAGTTCATTCCTTCATTAACTGAAAATGCATTCAGTGGATATGCATTTTGTGACAGTGGTTTCTCATTCAATATTTCCAGACAAATCTTTTAAAAATGTGCTTGTTTATATCTTTGTTAAAATGTGAATGTTTTTTATTTAATTGTAGTTTTTGTAATGTCATATTACTAAAACATCCACAAATAGTTTTTGTTTCATGAATTATACTGTAAGAATTACAAATAAAGCAGAAACTGGGACTGGGGAGATGGCTCAGTAGAATAAGTGCTTCCCTGGCAAGTGCAAGGACCTTAGTTCAATCCCTGGTTCCATGAAAAAAAGAAAAAAGCAGAAACTACTTAATTGTGAAGAAGTATTAAATATTTCAATTTCTTATACAGTAAAGATGTAACCTTTGTAATCAATAATGTACTCAGAATATGATTTTTTTCTCCTTTCCTCTCTCCTTTCTTCATTCTCACCTTGCTGTCTATAATTTTTAATCGCTCTTCCCTCCCCCTTTTTTTCCTCCTCAATCTCTCTCCTCTTTCTTTCCTTCTTCCTTTTTTTATTACTGGGGTAATACAATTAGGAGTGGAATTAAAGCATGACATATTATGTTTTGATTTAAAATTATCTTTCTTAAAAAAGTCATAATAGCCTGAGAGAATGTTTTCTCTCCATGTGACTCTCCTTAGGCACACTCTACATCATCGATCACTTTCCTCTTTGGTCCCATAATCTCCTTGATCAGAAAATTTGGGACACTACCGAGTTACATGACGTTACAATACAACTTCTCATATGTCCTGAGTCTTACCTGACCTTGGAAGGTTAAGGTCAAAATGTTGGCTTTCCTTGCGGCCCTCCTTTTTCTCTAATTTTGGTCTGAAAACTTAGGTTGTTAACCATCCAGAAGACAAGGTTATTGTTATTACCATACAACTTAGATTGTTAAGCTTAACCTCACTCTCTGTCTGAATATCAGACATCTTAGGTATAACATGGAACAGGTATTTTTCATCAAGAATTGATATGTTGAACTTTAAGTCCCTATAGAATATGATGAAAAAACATTTAAAATTAGAATATATTTTTAAAAATAGGCATAAAGAATTATATACTTCTTATGTTTACACATAAGTCCAAAAATCTAACCATATACAACCTTGAAGCAGAACAGTCCCACAGTATTCCTTTCCCGCTTAAGCAATGGCCGTGACTCATCCACATGGCTAACACTGACAAAGGTTCTACAATCTGAGGTACAGGATCTCAGGATAAATCAGGAGGGGATTTCACTGACCTTATCAGACCCAAAAGCTACAACTCATTGCATTTGCATAGGTCCTGCTTTACCTTGGTCTTAACCATCCAGCAGAAAAGTACAAAAACGAAGTATAAGAAGTAAAGCCATGGTGTTATGGTGAGCTGTAGGGGACTCAGGTCAACAATTTCTGACATTGCCAGTCAAGCGGAAGAACCAATACTATTATGTACCTCTGAACTCTTTTAGAATATTTTGCTGAGTTTACACCCCTATAATATTTAAATGATGGAACTTAACAAAAAAAGGGAATACAGATGAATGTCCATTTCGTATCTGTGTATTCAATGTGGTTAGGACAGATATATAATTACATTCTCTTAATGAATAGAGGGATTTGTTGTAATGGTGTTTGTAAATAAGATATCAAGTCCGCATCTTGTACAGCAATTAACCACTAGGAATAATGAATGCAATGTGGTAATTACTGAAACTGTCCTACCAATTTGGTTTGAAACTGTCTCATTGCTATTTGTTTCTCAATAAAATTATGAAAATTTTTTTTAAAAAAAGTCATAATAGGGGCCGGTGAGATGGCTGAGTGGAATAAGCACTTCCCTGGCAAGCGCAAGGGTCTGGGTTCAATCCCCGGTTCCACCAAAAAAAACCCCAAAAAACAAAAAACAAAAACAAAAACAAAAAAAAGTCATAATATTTTATCTGATAGCTATTTATTCAGTCCTTTTAAGCAAACTCAAGACAGGACAAAATTGTGTACCCAAACAGCAACTAGTAAGTTGGATCTGAGATGGCAAAGACTGCTTTATACTGTAGACAGCATTCTGTGGCCAATCGCCTTTTCAAAATCCAACTTCCACTATTCAATTGCAGCTTGTCTGTTCTTTGTATCTGTATAATTTGTATGTATCTTTGTGGTATTTAATCTTTTAAAACACAATTGAACATAATGTAGTGCTAAAGCAGCAAAGGCTATGGTGGACTTTTCAGAAATTTCAATGATCATAAACAGCTGGCTCTGGTACATTTGCCATAAGTTTGCTGCCAGTGGCAGTGAATATGGACAGTAAAACTGAGCACTATGTCCAAGATGTGATCCACGCTTTCTGTTCTGAAAGAGCATAACCTCCCAAACATTGAACTTTTTGATAGAAGGATCATTTTTATTATAAAGAGCATTGCATATTTTCTACATATTAATTGGGAAATGATTCATTCCTAAGTTTTTCTACTGCCATTAGCTGACTATAAAATTTTAATTCTCAGACCTACACTTATTGCCTCAATGAAATTAATTGGAAAGTGCTAATGTGAGTATTTTGTAAACTTGAACTTACTTAAGGATATAAAGACCTCTTCGTGGGCCAGGTATGCCATGTTCCCTACATGATGTACAGTTTTCTGATGGAAATGTCAAGAGCTCAAATTCATTGTAATTATTTGCATTAAAGGATTTGCATAAAATGTTCTCAAAAGACTTAGACTCTGAATATATATGATCTACTAAAGTTGCAGCATTTTACTTTCTAAGTGATGTAGCTATTTTAGGTTAACATGAGAATAACATATTTGTTTACCTGACTGTTGTGATGAAATGACAAAATGATATTCTTATCGTTATTTTATAAACTATACACCTTAAAAATATTAACAAAACAAATGTGGCTCAATTTAGCTATATGACAGTGACAGATTGTAAGTGGCTGCTACCAAGTAATGCCAAGGAATCTGAAAATCTGGTCCAAGTATATTTGTGATCATTTAACCTATGTGACTTTCAAAAATTAAACTGGAAACAGCAGACTCCAGTTAACACCCAAGCATACTCTCTAGGTAGCTGCTTTCACTGCAGTGTGCTGATTCCAGTTTGTATTAAGAAATGAATTAGGGGCCAGGGAAATGGCTCAGTAGGATAAGCGCTTGACTGGCAAATGCAAGGATCTCAGTTCAATCCCTGGTTCTGCCAAAAAAAAATTAATTTTAAAGCATATAGAAAATCCATGCATATGCTAGGCAAAAACATACATGCTCACAGCATGTCATATATCTGTATCTACATGTATATCTACATCAGCATCTTCTAGGTGCATACCACTCATATATGAATATTAAAGAATATTCAATTATACTGAAATAATTATACACATTTGGGAAAAAACATTTTTATTCTATGTTTCCTCATACACAAAATATCAAGTAGATAACGTAAATCGTTTGATAATAACAATAAGCTTGTCTTCTGGATGGTTAACAACCTAAGTTTGCAGACCAAAATTAGAGAAAAAGGAGGGCTACAAGGAAAGCCAATATTTTGGCCCTACCCTTCTAAGGTCAATTAAGACTCAGGACATATGAGAACTTGTACTGTAACGTCATGTACCTCGGTAGTGTCCCAGATTTTCTGATCAAGAAGGTTATGGGGCCAAAGAGGAAATTGATCGATGACGTGGAGTGTGCCTAAGGAGAGTCACATGAGGAGAAGACACTCTCTCAGGCTTTCACAGAGAGCACATTGGCCAAGCAATGGCCGTGACTCATCCACATGGCTGCACTGACCAAGGTTCTACAATCTGAGGTACAGGATCTCAGGATAAATCCTGAGGGCATTTCACTGACCTTCTCAAACCAAAAAGCTACAACTCTTGTTGCATAGGTTCTGCTTTACCTTGGTCTTAACCATCCAGTAGAAAAGTATGAAGATGAAATATAGGAAGTAAAGCCATGTTGTTATGTTGAGCTGTGGGGGACTCACGTCAATAATTTCTGACATTGCCAATTAAACAGAAGACCCAATGCTATTATGGGCTTCTGTACTCTTTTAGAATATTTTGCTGAGTTTACACACCTATAATATTCAACAACGGAACTTAAAAAAAATTGGGGTATAACTATGAATGTCCATTCTGTATCTGTGTATTCAAAGTGGTTGGGATAGATATATAGTTGCATTCTCTTAATGAATAGAATGATTTTTTCTAATGGTGTTTGTAAGTAGGATCACAAGTCTGCATCTTGTACAGCAATTAACCACTAAGAAGAATATATGCAGTGTATTATTTGTTGAAACTGTACTTTCGATTTGATTTGAAACTGTCTCATTGCTATATGTTTATCAATAAAACTTTGAAAAGAAAAAAAATGATAAATAAACAAAAGTATTAGAAGAAAAAAATATCAAGTAAATATGTTTAACAGAGGACTACATACATCTGCACATACACTTAAATATAAGTAAGGATACTTATTCTTTATTTAAGGAGATATACATTTATACAGATAAAGGTCTAAATTCAGTGATATGCAAAATTATTTGAAGCATATATTTGGTTCAGAACCTTTCTGACAAGCAAAAGATTGAGATCTATTAAAAAAGTTTAGATGGACTTTGATAATATGAAAATAAGCTGCATGTGAGAAAAATTGGAGATATTCTGAAATAATCTGAAATAATTTCTTTATTTCAGATAAATAATTTGCAGAGAAGGAATATTTGCAGAGAAGGAATACATTAGAACATAATTATACAGGGGCTAGGGAAATGGCTCAGTGGAATGAGTGCTTCCCTGGCAAGTACAAGGGCCTGAGTTCAATCCCCAGGTCCAAAAAAAAAAAAAAAAAAAAAGAAAGAAAGAAAAAAAGAACATAGTTATACAGAGCTTTTTCAGAGCAAAAAGAAAGAAATCAATTAAACATGGAAGAAAATAAAGCAAAATTCATGAAATGTCTTATAAGTCCGTTAATAAAAATGTAATACAAATAAGCAAAAATCTAAATGAGCACATTAAAACTGTTTAGCATCTAAAACAATCATGAAAATAATTTTTTTAAAAAATCAGCTGATAAAACATTTATAGGAAAATACACTTTTCATAAATATACTGTAAGGTTAAATAAACTGGAGTAGTTCTTATGAGTAACTTGGCAATCATTTGTAAAATACAATAACTTTTGACTCATCGATTTCATTTTTTATATTTATCAAAATTTCTGGCAACAAAATGCAAAGTTGGGGCATCTTCGCAACATTTTATATCACAGAAATTTTGGAACACAACAATGTTTGTTATCAGGAAAATTTTTTGACAATATTCTGGTGTACTTAAAAGGAAAATAATAGCTCTTTCTCACACAGGGAAAGATCTGCAGAACATAATTTCATTTCTATAAACTCAAAATCAAGTAAAAGTATGTGACAACTTTAAATGTGCAATGCAAATACTTTAACTTATAATGCATTAATTTTGTACTATTTGACTAATTTACTAGTGCTAATTATAATATTATTTTAATACTATTTTTAATAAATCACATCTCCTTTAATGAATTGATGTGAAGTAAGGTTATGACAGTTTATTTTGAGTTTTATTATGCACGGATTGGACTAAAATGATACTTATTTAACCTTTTCAATAATTTGCTTTGGAACTATAATAAAAAAAATATTATATCTTTAGTTTCCTGTGACAAAATCTTTATCTCAGTGTTCATCATAGTAGTATAAAATGGCATATGTATATTTTGAGGCACTGAAATTTTAAAATACACAAGATTCCCTGGACTCTGAAATAAGGTGTATGCTTGTTTTCTTTTTTTTAAAAGTATTTAGTACAGTGTCTACAAGGTCTACAGGGTCTGCAGGGTCTCACTATGAAGATTAGACTTCTAGTGACTCTCCGGTTATCAGCCTCCCGAGTGCTGGGACTACAAGTGCACACATGCCACCATGCCCAGTCTCAATTGATGTCTCAGGGTTCCCTGGGGACGAGGCCAGCATGGCAGGCTGGGGCTCAAACCCAACCACTGTGCTCTGCCTAGGCATGCTTATTTTCCATGAATACAAAATAAATAGAAACAAAAACTGGAAAAGAAAGCTCCATAACTGGAATAGGCAAAATAATGTCATTTTTTATAATAGCAATGGTAATTAGCTATATATTTAAAAGTAAATATTTAACTTCATCACCTACCAACTGTGGTAACTATCATATTAAAAGATAGCTCAGGTAGTATCTTATATTATTCCAGTGTTTCATTGGTATTTATTTAATTTTGTTTGAAATCCTAGTTTCCAGACATGTTAGCTCTCAAAAGTCTTAAAAGCATTTTTCTCATGTAATTAAAATAGGAAAAATTAAATAGGACTAATAAATGATAAGTTCCTGTAAGTATAAATTCTGAATCAAGCAATAAAAATACTTTACACTACATTTTTTATCAAGTTGTCTTCAAAAAGTATGCATCAAAGCATCATACCTGTAATATTTTATGAGAATAATCTCTCCCTAGTGTCTTTGATATCCAAGAATAGTATAAGAGTTTTTAAATTTTAATCAAACCATGATATTTGATTTTTTTATACAATTATAGTTGTCAAGGTAAACTAGATGAATTTCAATAATGATCCTTCCATTTAGCAACTATAATAATGTACAAATTGGTACTGGGAAGTATCCTACTTAAGTTCAGCTATATAATAAACAAAAACAGAAATAATAGTAATATATAGAAGAGAAAGTAATAGTGAGAGTAATAAGAGTAGAATTTTCTCTGTAGCTGTGACATTCATTATTATGAGTTCTGTTTTCTAGGTGTGCTGCTTTACTTAGTATGGACTTCCACATTGTCAAGACCATAAGTGGATTACAAATTTTTTCTCCTTGGTCCTACAAATATCTTCATAAAAATGTATACTGTATAGCTGGCTTCACATTCCTTGATTCACCAAACCCCTTATCTTTAACAAAAGGGGAAAAAATCTTCATTGAAAGAAAGATACCCCTTTAATAAATGTGGCTGGGAAAACCAGCTTTCCACATGCTGAGCACTGAGCCTATGCCTGTATCTTTCACCAAGCAGTTAACAGTAATAGAAATAGGCCAAAGATCTAAATATTAAAACAGAAACACAAAATATTCTGGGTGTAGAATAGGTAAAATTCTTGAAGACATAGGTATAGAAAAGACTTTATGAACAAATGTTGATTGCTTAGGAAATACTACACAGAATCAACATATGGGAACACATCAAATTAAAAAGCTTTTGCACAACAAAATTAACCACCAACAGAGTGAAGAGATAACTCATAGGATGGGAAATATTGTTTCCAGCTACTTCCCAAAGTGAAGACTAATCTCTAGAATAAGTAAATGGCTAGAAGAAATTAGATGCACCAAATTTACAGACCCATTTCAAAAGGGGCCATCTCAAATGAAGAAGTGAAAATAGTAAATAAGTACATTAAAAAGTCCATTGTCCCTATTTATTTGAAAAGTTAAAATTTAAATAACACTGAGATAACATCTCATTCCAGAAAGAAAGGATATCCTAAAAATCAACCAGTAACAAATTCTAGGAGGACCCCTTTTCCCTTGGTGGTGGTAGTATAAATTTATAAAACTGATATGGAAGTCTGTATGGGGATTCCTCAAAAACTAAAGCTATAAGACCCACTAGACCCCGCTATTTCCCTTCTAGGTATCTTCTTGAAAGAATAAAAATTCATACCACAGTGATTCATGAACACCCATGTTTATAGCAGCATGATTTATAACATCTACATCTTGTTAACAGCTCATACAGCAATCAACAAATGAATAGATAAAGAAATTATGGTATTTATTTATAGTAGAGAGCAATTATTGCACAAAGAAGGATACATTTGAGGCATTTTAAAGTAGATGGTTGGACCTCAACACCATAATCTTAAATGATGTAAATTAAACACAGAGTTTAAAATAGATTCTGTCTCTTGTGTGAAAAAATCAAAATGTAATTAATGAGTTAAAACAGTGTAGATGACTTGGGGAAGAAGGAAGAACTTTTGAAAATGGAAAGATAATGAGGGAAAGGTTGAGAAGGAAGGCTGAAGACATTTGAAAAGAGAACACTGAAAGAAAAAATGAAAACAAAGTTTTTATAAACTAGAAGGGGAAAAGAGTTAAGGGGAGGGAATGGACCTGAGGAAAAACAAAGAATTGGGATATATTATGTCCACGTACAAGTTCTCCATGATGAATCCAATCATTGTACAAGACAGACAAGTACTAACAAAAAGTACATAGGAAGGTCTGTAGGCTATTGGCCAATATCCCTCCTTTGATATTAGAGTCTTTATTGATAAAGCAATTCCCTTTGTGTATAAAGAGATGCCTATATTCTCTAAAGCAGTGTGGATAAGAAATTATCTTTGGGCCATCTACATAGTTCAGTGGACTAAGCACCTGCTTAGACAAGCACAGGTACTGGGGTTCGATGCCCCACACCACTTACATGCCGGCCCTGCTTCAGCTACTGAGCCAGCTACTGAGACCAGGAGTGGTGGAGCATATCTGTAATCCTAGTACTGGGGAGGCTGCAAACAGAAGGTTTACTACGAGCCTGAACTTAGTAGTGAGACCTTCTACAAAACACATTTAAAAAACAAAAAAACAAAAAAATATTATCTTTTAGTAGGTGTGGTGGTACCCACCTATAATCCTAACTTTTCAGTGTTAAAGCAGAAAAACTTTGTGTAGGAGACCAGCCTAGGATACATAAGAAAACTTATTTTTAAAAAATTGTCTTTTTTCCCACCCCCCCAAATGGATAACATAATATATATAGTATGCTATACACTACATCTTTTCCTCATCTATATCCATATTTCCTACTAAATTTCTGTAGCTAAATATGTTTTCAATTTATACAAAAAAAAAAAAACTAAATACTGCTGCCTTGGGAAAATACAATTGATAATTTTTAATCTGTATCTGATATTTATTAATAGTATACGTTGATGGGTAATGTCTTTTAAGCTTTGTAACATGGAGCTGGAATCATTACTGAATATTGACTGTAGCTTCTTTTTCCCTATTTTATTACCATGTATTTCTTTGGAGCAATATTGGGCTGGGGAGATAGCTCAGTGTTGTAATGGCCTGCCTGGCAAGTCCACGGTCCTGAGTTAAATCCATGGTACTACAAAAAAGAAAGAGAGAGAGAGAGAGAGAGAGAGAGAGAGAGAGAGAGAGAGAGAGAAAGAGAGAGAGCAAGCAGAAAAACATCATTATATCTATAGTAAATAGAAGGAAATGTTCTAGATGTTATAAAACCTAGCTACAAATTTAGAATAATTGAAATAAATAATAGCATAATTTATGAGACTAGGAACTAAAGTAAAAATTGAAGTGAAATAATCCTTTTACTTATTTTTACTTTTAAAGAATACAAAATCATGATAAGAAACATCAGAAATGATACAAGAATTCACTAAACTAAGCAATAAGAATTAACAATGGTCTCTGTATTACATGATGCTGTATTTAAATGTTGTTCAGATTACCAGATATAAACATGTAATATTCACTTAATGAAAACAAAACAAAACAATAACTAAGAAGTTATAAGAAATTCAAAAGAGGAAAAGAAGAAATCAGAGTGAAAAAAATCATAAACTGCTTCTTTCAATAGATCAGTAGAAATTGACAATACAATCATCCAAACTATTCTGCATGTATAGCTATATATATTTTTTTCGACTTTCTTTCATTTGTCCTTTTCTTCATCCCAGGTTTTCCTTCCCACTGAGCAATCTCTTTCCCTTTCACAGTATATGTGGTACCTTTTAGCTGTTCATTGCTCTTTCTGGTTCTCACACTGGAGAGATGACATGATGTTCACACATATGGATCTGATTTATTTCATGTATCAATATAGTTTCTAGCTGCATCCGTTTAATACAAAGTCTTAAGTTTATCTGTTTTATAGCTGAATAATACTCCATTGTATAAAAATATTGTAACTTTTTTATCCATTCCTCAGTTGATGGGCATTTGTGTTGCTTCTAAGATTCAGCTCTGAAAACTGCACTGCTACAGCCACAGCGACTGGGGTTCAATCCCCCAAGTGTCATGCTGGCCCTGCCCCTGGGGCACACTGAGACTGCAACTGAGACTGGGCATGGTGTGGCATGCCTGTAATTCAGCACTTGAAAGGTTGAAAGCAGGAGGATTACAAGTTCCATTGGTGTAGTGAGACCATTTAGGCCCTGTACTAAAATTAAAAAAAAAAAAAATCACTGCTTTAAACATGGGTACAGATAAATCACTATAGTATGATGACTTTAGTTCTTTTGGAAGAAATACCCAGGAGGGGAATAGCTGCCTTCAATGGGACCTTCAATCCTAGCTTTTTGAGTAATCTCTATACTGATTTCCACAATAGTTATATCAGCCTGCACTCCCAACCAATAGTTCTAAGGGTTCTTTTTCCCAAATGACTCTCCAGTATTTGTCTGAGATCCATTTTTGGATTGGGTCTTTGGATTATGGAGGCCTAATTTTTTTGTCTTTTTTAAAAGTCTTCCTTCTTTTTAAAAAAATGTATTTAGGGCAGGGTCTACAGTGTCTACAAGGTCTCACTATGTAGATCGGACTCATAGTGATTCTCTTGTTTTCAGCCTCCCAAGCACTGGGATTACAGGTACATGCCACCATACCCAGTCTCAATTGCCTACTCAGCATGCCCCAGGGATGGTGCTGGCACAGCATGCCAAAGATCGAACCCTGGTGGCTGCACTCTCCCTAAGAAGATACATTTTTTGTTTTGTTTTTTGTGCAACCAGGGATTGAACTCAGGCCCTTGTGCTTGCCGGGCAAGCCCTTATTCCACTGAGCCATTGCCCCAGCCCCTGAGAAGGCACTTTAATCTGCTGAGCTATCTGGCCAGCCCCCTCCCTTTTTAATTCACTATATGTTCTAGAGAGGAGTCTTTTGTCTTATGGACAGTCTGATATAATTGCCTCCAAATTTTTCTTTTCATTTTGTTGGTGATTCATTTTGACATGTGGAAACTTTTCAAAATGATGACATCCCTATTGTTCATTCTTTTATTTTTTTTCCATGCAGCTTGATTATTGTTCATGAAGTCTCTACCTACCCCTATGTCCTTAAGGTTTCTAGTTACTTTCTCTTAAAGATTTAGCATTTCAGTTTTAATATTTAAATCTTTGATTCATTCTGACAGTAGTTTTGTGCAGAGTGATAGGCATGGGTCTATATTAGACCTTCAGAATGTAGAAAACCAGTATTTCCAGAACCATTTATTAAAGAGGCTATCTTTCTTCCAACCAACATGTTTTGCCCCTCTGTCAAAGATAAGGTCTCTAGCCAGCAAGGTAGCTCATCATACTAAGTGCCTGCTTAGGCAAGCACAAGAACCAGACTTTGATCCCTGGTACCACATGGGATTCCAGCCCTGACCCTGGGTATGCTGAGCCATCCACTGAGACCGGGTGTGGTGGCCCATGCCTGTAATCCCAGCACTGGGGAGGCTGAAAACAGGAGGCTCACTAGGAGTCTGAGCTGTGCAGTGAGTCCCTGTACCAAATGCATTAAAATAAATAAATAAATAAATAAATAAATAAATAAATAAAATACAAAGATAAGGTCCCTGAGTGTGCTGGTGGTTGTGTCTACTTCTTCTAATCCTTCTACCCTCCATACACTGATGGTGAGAGGCCAAGTTACCTCTTAGCTCCTTGAACTATAAGGGGATGTTGCAGAGGAATATCTGCATGAGAGTTTGAAAAATCATCTGCAGCCTTGTTTGCTGGTTCTGACAGGTTATCTGCGATATATATAAGGGAATTATAGGTTGCATTGCTCTTGTGGAAAGTCTCTGAAGGAGCTATGAGCAAAGGCAATAATGAAAGACTGAATGAAGTGGCAGCACTCTCTTCCTGCCATGTACCTTTCTCCGTTCACCATGTCCTCTGGGATCACTCGGGTCATCAACAATTTTGCTGTTTTCTCTACTTGCTGAGCTGCCTCCTGTAGCCCAAAATATTGAGGAAATGACTAAGAGACTTCATTAAATTGTAGACGCCAATGGCTGGATCCTTAGTAATGAATATATCAAGTCACTTTTCAATTAATGAAAAGATGAAAGGTGAAATGGTCAACTTTCCCATTAATGGGATAAAACACTTGCCATTTACAAACCTTAAGAAAGAGAGGTTTATTTTTGTCTCAGTGTTTCAGAGCATGCTCAGCTGGCTGAGAAACAGAGACATCAAGGAGAAAGTACAAGTCATAGATGTGCTGTTCATCTCATGGTAGAAAAAAGAAAAGAGCAGGTGAACAGCCATAGTGAGAGAAATTTCTTCCAAGTTACACACCCAGAGACTCACGCGCTCTGACTGGGTGTCACTCTCGAACAGTCCTTTCATCTACGAACACATACACTGGGGCATACAGTATGTCCCCAATCACCTGTCTTAGAGTTTTTAATCTAGTCCATTTATTTAGTCTAGTCTAGACTGACAAAAGGGAGAGCTAAAGGATCCTATATGCCTTTTTTTTCCCTTTTCTGTTTGTCACTGTTTTCCTTTTCAATGTAAAATTTCCTCAGGCAAAGAAGATGCAGTGTCTTTTTTTTCCACAAAATTTTGAGAATTTAAAATTATTCAAGATCTCTGAATTCTCAGAGTTGTTACTTTCCCTATTGTTAATATTCTAATCTTTCTCTGTTATTATATTGTTACACACACACACACACACACACACACACACACACGCACACACAGAAAAAGTACCATGCGGTATGATGTGTTCAAATGTTGCTGTACAGCCCCAATCTTATAACATCAGATGCTGAGTTAATTAGTGAAGTTCTCTATGTAAGTTTAAAATCTTTTCTGCTTGAAGTTTTTGCATTTTCTTCCACGCCTCGAGGCAAGAATTTAAGTTTGTGCTTGTAACTCATTCCCTTTTAACACTGCTATGCGCTTTCTCCATTGATGTAACAGGAAGGATAATGACCAAGTTTCCTAACAAAGGCCAAAATAGCAATGGCAGAGTAAGATGGAATTTTAATGTTCTCTCACAGTGTCATCCAGATATTAGTAGCCTAGGGCTGCTGTGAATGTTTCTCCGTGTAGCTGTGACATCCTACACTCTTGGAATCCATACTGCGTTCTAAAATTGCTGCTTCAATTCCTTTTGCTGAGATTATTATTTTTTTAACTAGTGAAATATTGAAAGAGGAGGCAAAGGGTATGCCTCTTTGCTTAATGATGAGATCTAGAAGCTTCACAAATATTTCAGTTTGCATCACATTGGCTGCACCACAAACACATGAGAATACCTAGCTGTAGTTTTCTATTTAAAAGAACAGGAGCAACACAGATAAAGTTAGTCTTTAGCACAATGGAATTGTTCATCTTCAAAATAGACTTAACGCCATAGTGACCCAATAATCACAGCTTCATTCTCAGTGAATGTATGGGTATGAATTTCTGATTTGGTATTGGAGTATCTACATCCATGTATCGATGTTCTATATAATGGTATTCCATCTAATACACACACACACACACACACACACACACACACACACATTCCATTTCTTTGCAATAGTTGCAAAATATTCCCAATTTGATTCAGAGTCCTTTAGCTTTCTACTTTCATTATCAGGATTTTTAAGGTAGCAAACAAATCCAGTCACTGCAAAATAAAAGGATTACACTATAAACATATTACAGGGCCTGCCAGATGCCTCAGCAGACTAAAGTGCCTACTTAGGCAGAGTTCAGTGACAGGGGTTTAGTCCTCCACCAGCTGTGCTGGCCCTGCCCCTGGGGTGTGCTGAGACTGGCATAGTGGCACGTGCCTGTAATCCCAGTGCTTGAGAGGCTGAAAATAGGTGGATCACTATGAGTTCAATGTGTAGTGAGACCTGGTAGACCCTGTACTAAATTAAAAAAAAAAAAAAAAAGGAAAAGAAGTGCATTACATAACAACACAAAAGTATCAAAATCACCAAACAGTAGAACAAGGCTACTAGTCATTCTTTCCTTTATATTTATTTGAATAATATATTGACCTCTATAAAAAGGTGAACCCTAGTTGTTGAATCAACACTTTTGCTAACTTCTTGGATAAGTATGTTATTTTCCATGAGCAGCCAGGTAATATGTTTAGACTACTGTGTCTGATGAAGTTCATTTAGGATCTTACTTTCAGTATTTCCTATGATACTAGTTCTATTTTAAAACATAAAAAAATAGTTTTCATAAGTTTTAATCTTCATTGTTAATTTTTTTATTACTACTTGTTTACTGTTTTCCCTGTTTGCCTTTTTGGCTTCTGTATAAATTTGTAAACTCATAAAGACTTTTTTTTGTCTTCTGAAAAGAATTCAAAGCTTATAATTTATTTGGCATTTCAAAGTATTCATTGATTCAGTAACTAATAGATTTTTTTTAATTTTAATCTTCCATAGCCTTAGTGATTCCTTACATTTAAAAAAAAAAGCAAGACAGAGAATATTGAATTTATTAAGTAGGTATCCACAATTCTCTAAGTCTTCCTGTGTCAACAACTGTTGAATTAAAAAAAAAAAAAAAAACTATTAGCAGTAAGAGCATAAGAAGGTCTCTGAAATTTCACGGAGTGCAATTCAGTAGGAAAGTTTGTCTTGATCAATTAAGCTGTAGCTGAGGCTGCAACAAAGTGAAAGACTACTTTCCCAAAGACTGTGCATTTGAAACTGTCAAGTGCATTGTGAAGCACTTGGAGGACTCAACCAAACGCAGACTCCCAGAGTCTGGCATGGACCCCAAGATTATGCAGGTTTAACAACTGATCCAATGGCATGGATGCTGCTAATCCACAAGCTGCACTCTGAATGTGAATGTGACAACTTCTGCATGATCAGTTATACCATTTCTCCTTGACTAGTGTTTTTGGCAGGATATCTTGACTCTTTGTTATGTCTTAGACATTTTTCTATGTGTAGTAGGGTTTTTTGTTTGTTTGTTTGTTTGTATTTTAGGGAAGGGTCTACAGGGTGTTCAGGGTCTCACTACTAGATCAGATTTGTAGCGATACACCTGTTTACAGCCTCCCAAGAGCTGGGATTTCAGGCATGCGCCACCATGCCCAGTCTCAATTGCAGTTTCAGGGAGCCCTGGGGTGGAGGCGGCACTGCAGGCCTGGAGATCGAACCCTCAGCCACTGATAGTACTGTGGTAGGTCTCTGTCTCTGTCTCTGTCTCTGTCTCTGTCTCTGTCTCTTTCTCTCCTCTCC
This sequence comes from Octodon degus, assembly GCF_000260255.1. NCBI lineage: Eukaryota > Metazoa > Chordata > Mammalia > Rodentia > Octodontidae > Octodon > Octodon degus. Next base: position 9,216,981 of record NW_004524634.1, on the reverse strand, counting down.
TCTCTTCTCCTCCTCTTCTTTTTTCTCCTCCTCCTCCTTCTCCTCCTCCTTCTCCTCCTCCTCCTCCTCCTCTTC
>NW_004524634.1:9185238-9216806 GCF_000260255.1 Octodon degus | reverse complement strand
TCTTCTTCTTCTTCTTCTTCTTCTTCTTCTTCTTCTCTTCTTCTCTTCCTCTCTTCCTCTCTCCCTCACCCTCCCTCACCCTCTCCCTCTCCCTGTCTCTTTTCCTACACACCTACAAAGAAAAGCATTATTCTTTACATTATTTGTTTTGTTGAAAGGAATGACATAAGCATGTCCCTGGTACAGTCATTTAAGCACTTGTGGTCAAAACTAAATACTGTTCAAGGCAAAGTAGAGTTCTTGAAAGTTTAAAGAAAAAAACAGGACAATATACATTACATTATTGATGTAAAAATAGATGTTTTATTTGAAGAAAAAGGAAATTGGCCCTTAGGGTTGAAAGAGAATGTTAAACTCACAAAAGTCAAATGAATGTTGCTTCTAAAGTTTAAGAAATATAATTATCAATCATAAAACCATCATAAAATTTCCAGTGTTTTATATCCTGTTGTACTTTCTAAATGCTTTCCCATATGTTTTGATATAATTTTGTCTTCATAAATATCCTTGTAAAGAAGAGTGGGGAGTTATTAATTTTCTTTCTTATTCTCAGAGGCAGCCCCAAATCCTTGCTGAGCAGATTAAATATGCATAACTTCATTTTTCATTCCCTGACTGATTCCTGAGTCAATATCTTAATATTACTAAAAGAAGTTGCCTTCCTTAACGTAAGGCCTTTCTGATACAGAGTGAATATTTATAAGGTAAAATGTAAAGCATTTTTATGAAGGAGAGTCCAAGTATTATGAAAAAAACACATTTTACCTTTATTATACAACTTTAATTATCAGAGAAGAAATGTTTCAACCAGGTACCCAGGACTTTTTCCATGAACAGTGCTGTAGTATATGCTTTTAGTAAATGCATTTCCTTTGAAAATAAATTTTTATGTATTTCATGATTTAACTCCTGCTCACAGAGGAGATTCTGGGTCTTGGGAGATTCAGGAAGACTGTGCTTCACAAATTAAAGTTCTGTAGCAGGAGAAGCTGTACACAGCCAGTATCAGAAATTAGGGTTTGATCCTAGGCAGCAATGCTGAGGATGCCAATGTGGGAATCGTGGAACTGCAAGAAGCTGCACAAAGTCAAGCTAAGAATGAAGAGAATGGACTTAAGGTCTTTGAAATTCAGGTCAAACAAAGCCAAAATAAAGTATTGGAAATGAAGAAGGTGACAGTTTTAAGAGTAGCCTGAATATGGATGGCCCTTCTCTTATGAGTGATAAGAACAAAAGAGTGAATAGAAAGCAAGCAAACTCAGCAAAGATCTCTACACTTCTTTCAGATTTAGTGTTTAAGACTATCACATTGTAACCTATCAATCAGAGATAGCCATAACTTCGAGAGGTAAAATTGCAGACTTTTGTTTTGTATTCGAATTTATATATAGCTATAGATATATTTATAGATGCACACCTAAATAGATATCACTGATTTATCATGTCTATCTATCTATCTATCTGTATCTGTATTTGTATCTATTATCTGATACAGGCTGTCATGGAAACATAATGAAAGCTACAAGTGTGCGACAGCTATGTGATGTATATTTATCAAGGACCCTACTGAAAATTCTAAAACCCAGGTAAAATTAATCCTAATAATAATAATAATAATAATAATAATATATATATAGTTTTTTACATCTAAAATATTATGTTTTTAAAACATATAGAAAATGTAACACTATATAATTATCAGAATGAATCTGATCAAAAAAAAGGTTAAGATATTACCTGCATTCTTGAGCTCATAGGCTGAGCAAGGAAAGGTATAATTTGTGAAATTCATTTCACTTTTACGGCCATGATAACCTTGATGAAAAATGATATCAGTTTTCAACATGAGAATGATGATGTAACAATCCTAAGAGCCAGGGCAGGAGAGTTAGCTAAACAGTCTAAGTGTCTGCCTGGCCAAGAGCAAGGACACTACTTTGATCACCAGTACTGCATGCCGTGCCAGCACCAGAACTCCATGATGGCCCTAAAACAGGGTGTGGTGGTGAATGCCTGTAATTCCAGCATGAAAGAGACTGAGACAGGAAGATCACTGTGAGTCTGAGCTGCATAGCGAGACCCTGCATTAAATAAATAAATAAATACATAAATACATAAATAAATAAATTCATTAAAAATATAATAACCCCAAGAGCCACCAAGATCAAGATACATTTTTCGGAAAGAATGTGAAACACAGCTGCCTTGATCTTTCTTTTTTTCATAAATAATAATACCCAAGCAAAATTCTAATAATAGAAATATCTACTGGGAGCCACACAGAATTCTTTTGCAAATTGCAAGAACTGGATTAAGTTGCTTATTCGATGAAAGTTCTTCTACGTTACATACTTGACTTTCTAATCATTTTGTACATATAATTACCTGGAAGTTCATCAGAATTTGTATAAATAGGAGTTAATTCTTTTTTTCTTCAGCTATTTTGAGAAAACCCATGAGGGAGAAATGATAAAAAATGGAAAAGGCAAGAGGCAACTTTGAAGTTTATGCCTAGTGAAGTTTTGGAGATAGCAAGTTTATGGCACTGAAGAGGCTAAACAGCGTTTACTGTCTCCCTAAAGAGCAGAGAAGGCTTAGTATGGCCTCTGCCACACACCCTTCTCTTTCCAATATGTAATAATAGACACAACTGTGTGTGCTTTAGTACCTGTGACTAGAGCATGGGAACTGTCCCACTCATCTACTGGGTTTCTAAGACAGCATTTCTTTGCCTTAGTTTTAATAATAAGAATATTTCTTATCAGCTGGATTTAAACATGCAAGATTTCTACTTAATGCAATGTATTTTTCCAAATACAAAATTCTGTGGATTCCACAATCATTAATTGAAGCAAGTTGTTTAGCAAAGCTATGATTTTGTCCTTCAGTCATTCTGCAAAATCAGATATCTGATTGTTACAAGTAATTTTCCTTTCCTTAATAGAAAATGTCACGGCTCCTAATGCTGCTGTCACTTCTATGGGCAGGAATAAGTCAAAGTTTAAGTCACAGATACTTTTTGGACAGCACTTGCCCTAGGTTTACTTCAACATGTAGGACAGAAATTAGTAAGTAGCATATCACAGTGTTACAGAAGCCTGATGGTGAACAGGGTAACACCAGTAGCCAGAAGACTTAGTTGTTTAAATTAGTTCGTTTCACTTTCCAGCAAATGAGTTAGGGATAAAGGATATGTCCTCCCTGTGCAAAGTGAAACTAACTTCACCTAAGTGGTATAGTGAGCCATCAGGGAGAAAGGATGAGACAGAAAGAAAGAAAGATAAAGTACCAGTACAAAAAGATGGGGCCCAAATGGAGAACGATGAGACAGGGAACATTTTCTGTGAACTAAATCACTCCCTGAGTTCACTTATTGTTTGTGTACTTGCTGAGAATTTTTTTTTTAAATTTCAGTTTTACTTTTCTATATTTTCCAACATGTGCACTATGCAACACTTTATCAAAGTTATATATTTCCAAAGTTTGAAAAGTAAAGAAAAATTAAAGGAAGGAAATAAGAAATTGAAAACAGTAACAGAACAACATAAAATTATAGTATTCAGGTGACCCTTTCACTTATTAATTCACGCAAACTTTTGAAAACTGATTATTCCAAAACTTCACAAAATACTCCTAAAGGATATTATACAATTTATGTAGGCCCTTTGGACCCCACCCAGGCCTGGCATGAGAGTTAGAACTTCCACTGTGCTCTCGGGACTCCTCCATACCCAGCCCAGGCCCGGGCCCAGCTAGAGTGGGGAGAGCCTCTGCACTCCCCTGTGCCCACTGGGCCTGTCTGGACCCAGCCCACACCCGGCTTGTGAGTGAGAACTTTTACCATGCTCTCCAGACCCCTGCAGATGCAGCCTAAGCCTGCCATACAGAATGGGGTGAAACTGCAGCTTAAGTCCCTGCAGAGAGTTAATGGGCCAGAACCACCTAGCTAATCCAGGGACAGAACATCTTCTCAGAGGGCACAGCAGATTTACTGCCAAGGGTTGCAACAGGAAGAAGCTGAGCACAGCAGCCAGACCCAAGTCAGGCACAACTGGAGGAATTAAAACTTCTTAGATTTGCATCTAAATTTCAGTAGGTGCTAAGGTTACAATTACAACAAAACTATACACCAAAGGTCAGAGGACAGTGCTATAAAAAATGATAAAGAGAAGGAGCAAAATGCAATCTCAGGCCTTGAGCCCACCAGAAAAATTGCAGAAGACACTAGTATAGAAAAAACTGGAAATCACACAGCTGAAATGTCTGAACTAATAGCATCTGAAGTAAAGAAAAAACTGCAGGAGGGTATAGAGGAACTGAGATCAGAAATAATCATTGAAATAAAAATAAGAAATCTCTGAATTAATAGTGTCTGAAGTAAAGAATCAAATGCAGAAAAATATAGAGGAAATCAGATAAGAAGTAATTTCTGAAGTAAAAAAAGAGAAATAACAATAATGACAGTAGTTCTAATTGCTTCTAAAGAAGACACCGATAAAAAAATAAAGAATAGAAAAATGATGGAATCCTTAAATGAGCAATATAGGAAAGAAATAGAATGTATAAAGCAGATTCAAAGTGATATACAAGAAATTAAAACCTCAATGGCAAGCTGGCAAAAAAACGTTTGAATGAAAGTGAAAATAGACTTTCAGACCTTAAAGATACCAAAATCACGGACATACACAACTAAAAAAGGAGATCTACAGCCAATCTCCCTCATGAACATTGATGCAAAAATCCTCAATAAAATCCTAGCAAATAGGATACATCAAATCATCAAGAAGATTATACACCATGAACAGGTAGGATTCATCCCACGGATGCAAGAATGGTTCAATACACACAAATCTATAAATATAATACATATTATATGTAATACTATATCAATAGAGCCAAATCTAAAAACCACATGATCATCTCAATTAAAGTCCAGCACTCATTAATGTTCAAAGTTCTACAGAAAATTGGAATAGATGGTCTCTACTTCAATCTGACAAAAGCCATCTATGACAACCCATTGGTTAACATAATTCTAAATGGGGAAATCCTGAAATCATTTACTCTCAGTTCTGGAACAAGACAAGGATGTCCCCTATCTCCACTCCTATTCAATATAGTTCTGGAATCATTAGTTAGAGCAATTAGACAAGAGAGAGAAATAAAAGTAATAAGACTAGGTAAAGAAGAAGTTAAACTATCATTCGTTGCATATGACATGACATTTTACTTGGAAGACACAAAAAACACCACCAACAAGCTACTAGAATTGATACTCAAATTCAGTAGCATAGCATGATACAAAGTCAATAGCTTTCCTCTACACAGACAACAAACACACTGAGGGGGAAGTTAGAGAAACAATACCTTTTACAATAGCACCTCGGAAAATGAAATACCTTGGAATTAATCTAACTAAAGAAGTCAAAGGTTGTTTCAAGAGAAATTACAGTACTCTCAAAAAAAGAGATTGTAGAGGATTTAAGAATATTGAGATTTCCCTTCTGGATAGGAAGAACCAGCATTGTGAAGATAGTCATACTCCCAAAATTGCTGTACAAATTTAATATAATCTGTATCAAACCACCAAGAACATCCCTCACATACTTATGGAAATCATTCCTAAAATTTATTTAGAACCAGAAAAGACATAAAATAGCAAAGGCAATGTGGTACAATGAAGACAAGGCAGGAAGCTTTACAATTCCTGACTTGAAACTATACTCCAAAGCCACTATAATAAAGTCAGCATGGCATTGGCAACAAAATAGACCTGAGAATGAATGGAATAGAATAGAAGATGAAGACGATTATACAAACACACTCAGCCATCTTATCTTCAGCAAACGGGGCAAACATGCTTACTGGAACAAAGATAGACTATTTAACAAATGGTGCTGGAGAAACTGGCTCTCTACGTGTGAAAAACTAAAACTTGACCAAGGCCTAACACCAGGCACTAAGCTAAAGTCAAAATGGTTTAAAGATCTAAACATTAAAACAGAAACACTAAGTCTCCTGGAAGAGAAAATAAGTGAAACTCTTGAAGACATAGGGGTAGACAAACAGTTCAGGAAGAAAAATCAAATCGCATGGGCAATACTTGAAAGAATTAACAACTTGCACCTGCACTTATTCAGAAGTTTTTGCCGATCAAAAAAATACCAACAAAGTGAAAAGACAACTCACAAATTTGGAAAAAATCTTAACTAATAAGCACTCAGACAAAGGTCTGCTCTCTAAAATTTATAAATAACTAAAAAACATTAGGGCCCCAAAATTTAAAGACCCAAACCAGAAATGGGCATCCGAGATGAACACATAGTTCTCAGGGGACAAAATAAAAGAAGCAAATAAATATATTAAAAAATGCTCCACATCAATAGCCATCCATGAAATGCAAATTAAAACAAGACTGAGATAACATCTCACTCCTGAAATGATGAAGAAATCAACCAACAACAAATGTTGCAGAGGCTGTGGTGAAAAAAGGAACACTTCATCCCTGCTGTTGGGAATGTAGACTGGTTCAACCATTATGGAAATCAGTTTGGAGACTCCTTCAAGGACTAGGACTCAAAAATCCCATTCAATCCAGCTATCCCTCTACTGGGATTTTTTCTGGAGCAACTGAAAACATCATATCATAAGGATATATGTGTTCCTATGTTTATATCAGTACAATTTGTGATAACCATATCTCGGAAACAACCAGGATGCCTGTCACCTGAAGAATGGATGAAAAAGACATGGTATTTTTATACAATGGAGTATTACTCAGCTATAAAGAATGATAAACTTGAAGTATTTATATTCAAGTGGATGCCACTTGAAGATATACTCATAAGGGTCTGGTGAGATGGCTCAGTGGTCTCAAGCACCTACTTAGAACAAGCTAAGCAAAAGCGCAGGGACCACGGTTCAAACCCCCAGCACCACATGCCAGCCAGTGCTGCCCCCTGGTGGGCTGAGCTGGCCACACACACACACACACACACACACACACACACACACACACAATAAATAAATAAATAAACATTTTTAAAAAAATGAAGATATACTCATAAGTGAAATAAAACAGACCCACATGTGTAAATATCATATAGTCTCCCTAGTGTAAGAACTCAAAAGAAGAAATAAAAATAGTAAAGTATAAGAGAATTCAAAGGAAAGTGAGAATTTAAGGATTAGACAACAAAGAAAGGGCAAAGAGAAAATCTAGCAAGCATGACAGGGGCAAAGCCATATATTTATATGTACAAGACGGTTCAGGCAATGATCATGAGGATCTTCAGCAGGTTTTTGAAACTAGCCATTAATTTGTAGGATTTTCACCACTACTAACAATATATGCTGATACCTGTGAACTAAGATACTGCACTGAAAATAGCAATGAGTGATATTAGGGTTATGCTTGGAATGCCAGAATGTCATTCTGGTCTTCTAAATACGTAGTACTTGTCATGTCATACCAATTACTGCCATACTGTCTCTCAAGTAAATGTTTTTTAAAGGGTCATAAATGAAAACAAGAGACCAGAAAAAAAAGTCATAGGACTTTCCTACTAAAATGCTGTATATGGTTATATTTCTAAATTTCTGCATTAAATATGTAATTGTTTTTTCCTATTTTTCAAATTTTTTTCCATTTTTTCTTCATAATCTTTAGAGACTTTAAGTTTAACACATCAATACTTCCTGGAAAATACCTGTTCCATATTATGTCTAAGATGTTTGATATTCAGACAGATAGTGAGGTTAAGCTCAACTGCCAATGTTGTAGGGCAGTAATAATAAGCTTCTCTTCTGGAGTGTTAACAACCTAAATTTGCAGACCAAAAATTAGAAAAAATGAAGGGCTGCAAGGACAGCCAACATTTTTGTCCTAGCCTTTCAACTTCAGTGAGGACTTGGGACATAGGAGAACCTATACTGTAACACCCTATAACTCAGTTGTGTCCCAAATTTTCTGATAAAGGAGATTATGGAGCCACAGAGTAAGTGATTGATGATGTAGATTTTGCCTAAGAAGAGTCACATGGAGACAAACCATTCTCTCAGGCTTTCACAGAGACCAAATTGGTCAAGCAATGGCCATGACTCATCCACATGGCTGACACTGACGAACGATTTACAAACTGCCATACTGGGTTTCAAGATAAATCCTGAAGGGATTTGACTGACCTTATCAGATACAAAAGTTACATTTCTTGTTATATAGATCTTGCTTCATCTTGGTCTTAATGATGCAGCTGAAAAGTATAAAAATGAAGTATAAAAAATAAAGATATATTAATATGCTGAGTTGTAAAAGGTTCAAGTCAACAACTTCTGACATTGCCAGTCCTATGCAAAACCCACCATTATGGACTACTGGACAATATTGTACTATTTTGCTGAATTCACACACCTACAATATTCAAATTACAATGGAATACCCTTCTCTGAAAAACTAAACAAAAAGGGAATACAATTGAAGGACCATTTTGTATCTCTACATTTAAAAATTAGGATAGATATACAGCTAATTTCCCTTAATTCAATGAATTACAAAGATTTGTTCTAATAATGTGTGTGGACAGGACATCATGTCTGCATCCTGTACTATGAATAACTACTAACAAGACAACAATATGCAATGTATTAACTATTGAAACTGTCCTACTAATTGGTTTTGAAACTGTTTCATTGTTATTTGTTTCTCAAGAAAATAATTTAAAAAACCAATCTGATGCATATTCTATATTTAATTAATGCTTATAAATTAAGATAACTTCAGTCAGTTAATGAATAACATTCTAAATCTGTATGTGAAATATTAAGAAAAACTAGTAAAGAAAATTAAATAGTATTTCAGACTATCAAGTATGTAAGATTAAGCAGAATATATTATTGCATATAGAATAAAGGAGTTTGTTGTGAAACTGTATTCTACATTACTGTAGATCCAAAACATAAGACTTGCCAAATCAAGTCAAAAATATATATTGCTTTATTTCATTAGAATTTATAATCAACTGTGATTTTTCTGAGTGAAGTGGTACTTCTGTAGCAACATGAAAGTTACATAGACATTATTTTTAGTTGAAACACTATTTACAGTATTTTACCCTGAGAATATTCATTATCTTTATAAAAGATATCATAATGATAAAGACATATTTCCATCTCATTTTTCCTACAGGCAGTATCTATTTTTACTGCAAAAATATTTGTTTTGAATTTTTAGATGATTACATATTTTATGGATATAATGGATTTTATTTATAGATTTATTAACAGTTCAGAGAAGCTGAAATGATGATTGAAAGTCCCTTAAATTTTCAGTTTAAACTATATTTACAAAAAAAACTGTATTTGCACATACTTTATATTTGTCTTTTTCATAATTCTACTAGAAACATTGTTAGATTTTTTTTTCTAACTGTATTTGTTATGCCATCTTTTTTTTTTTTTTTTTGCGGTACTAGGGCTCGAAATCAGGACCTTGAGTTTGCCAGGCAAATACTTATTCTACTGAGTTATCTCCCCAGCCAACGATCTATCTCCTCATCTTTAATCAAGGAATAGCTTTTTCTTTTGTGAGGCTTTGGAAAATTTTGCTTTTATATGTGGGTCCAGATTTCTTTTCCTTTCTTCCTCGTGTGTCCTCTCTTCCATGTATGTCTCTATTTTCAGCTACTTATGCATCTCACCGTTTTGCAGGAAACTGCATCCTCCTTCTTTGAAGCTAAAATTTCTGGTTGGTCTCAGGAGAGAGATCACACAGATATGTCAATACAAGATGTGTTCATCTGTCTTGTAGTGTAAATACTGAGATTTACTATTTACAGACATATCTTTTCTTACAATTCTTTTTGTATTTCAACCATGCTTAAGAATCTTTTTTGGGGCCAGGCATTATGGCACATGCCTGTAATTCACAATATTGGGAGGTTGAGGCAATAGAATCCTTGGGACCTCAAGCCCAGCCTGAATTGCAGTGAGATTCTATCTCAAGAAGATCAAGAAAAGTTGTTTTATCAAAACCCCAATAAGATTATTGCTACTTAAGAATTTTAGTACAGTTTTGTGTGGCTTTAGACTGATAGTCATCTGTCTAATTTTTTTTGTATTTTATAACATACTAATTTGTAACTAAAAATGTCTTCTGAAGAGCATAACTATTTAATAATGAAAATATACAAATTATCTAACTACAAAATATTTACTTATAAAATACGTGACAGAGGAAAAGTTTATAGTGCTACAGGAAACCTACAATACTAAGGTAATAGGAAATGAAGAATAATTTTAAATTGACTCTATACACAATTTCCACCTTAAATTTTTTTCTTAACTCATAATCACTGTATTTCAAATTAAAAATAATCATCCGCTCCTGAAAGTATGGTGAAAACACAAACTCAGAGATTAAACTCAATATAAACTCATTTTACACATTACTTCATCTTTAATGCCTCTAGGCAGCCCTGTTCTGACCAACCGGTCCTTTCCTAATTTCATTCTGTCTTTCTCACGCACTATTTCTAATCCTTTGCTTTATTCTTTAGCCTTTATATATCTTTTTAAGTTTTCATGCCCTTGTTCTCTACTTTTTTGGAAACTGAAGCTCAGAAAAACCTAATCCGATTTCTTCCAACATGGTCTCAAGCACCTTTATTTCTCTAAAGGTCTTTATAATATTAAACTCCTCTGATTTGTCCACCAGTGTTGCTTCAACAAATAATGGGTGAAATGTGTTTTGCTCTAAATACGCTAACCATATGTTCACAGTGTGGAATGCTCACCTGGGGATTGTTGCCAACAGCATAGAAAGAGAACTGGATGGGAAGATGGCTCATTGCTGTTGATTATCCTGAAGAAGCTTGCCAAGCTGGTTTTCCGGATACGAACTCAACTGTTACTATTGGAGGACATCAGGTCTTCCATGTCAGTGAGAATGGCTGTGGTTCATTTCAGGGCAGATTGGGTCCTTATCTTCAACGTCACTTCCTGGTTCCAGTGACTCTTCTACTGGTCCAGATCTTTCATCCTGCTGGTGCAGACTTTCAAGCTTCCACCATGGGCCTTTGGGTCTTTCTGGCAAAGGTCCTTGATACAGGCTTGCATAAGATATCGTTTTGGGCTGTTGGCCTCCAATTGACACATACGGGGCATTGGCATGGGATTCAAGCCCTCGGCTGTATTGTTTGAGTCTTTAGTGCATGGACAGATATCACTTTTCTGCATTTGACTTTTTGTGTGATTATTATAAAATAATCCTGAATCCTGTATTAAATCTATTCCCTTGGAAGCCCTGACTATACAACCGCATACTGTTAAGGAACTAACGTTATAACTATACAAGAACAGGCTCATTACAAAGCCCTACCTGACTTGGAGGTGCAGTTTTCTAAGTCCGTCATGGTAACAACTTCTGGGTCATGAGTGTGTTGAAGGGACTGTGTAGTCACTACAAACAAAAATACCCTGGAAGGTACCCTGGGGCAGAAAGTGAGGAGCAAGCAAGCACACGCTGTCACTTTAAGACATTTGTCCTTGAAAGTCTCTTTTGGACCTTTGTCTTCTCTTTGAGGTTTTGACAATTTATAATCAATAGCCTAAAAACTGTACAATTTCCATGTGTCCAGGCTCCTAATATTTTGACACTTGACTATGTGTCAAACTCATATCTGCCTTCCAAGCTAAGCAGCATCCATAAATCAAAATCCTAAATTAGTTGCTGTGGAGCAGATAGAAAACAACAACAAAAATGTGCTCCTGAGTTTCATTTATCTAAGTTACCAAGCAAACCAAAAGCAGGTCTTCTCTTGAGATAAGGAAATGAGTACATGGTGGAAGAGAATGTACTTTATTATAATTGGTTTTAAGGGAAAGGCAATGGTTTTTGAGCTGGAAAATCATCCAATTTTGTTGTTACTTGTATTTCCACAAAAATACAGAAGAATTTTGAGTCAGCCACGTCAATTTCTTAGCTTTAAATTGAATGAAACTACTAGGCAGACTTACATATCTTTGAATCAAGATTAACATGGCCTTCATAAAATCATATCAGTGTAATTCAGCAATGGCATATTTAAACTCTTATGATCCCAATCATTTTTATATTAACAGCCTACTCTGACATTATCAAGATGAGGTGGTCTTTGAAAACATAATAACTTATGTTTTTTAGCCATACCCTTTGACAGCAATGGAAGAAAATAGAGGCATTGATCATGGTTTAATTGCCTGACATATTTCTTTTGATCACCATTTCTGAAGGTGATGAAAATGCCCTTTCATTTTGCTGATATGTCAATATAATTTTTGAATGTTGCAAATTGTTCAAAGGAACTTGACATCTAAAAATGATGAAAAATTATCTTTCAAACTAGTTGTAATATGCTTACAATTCTGTTGGACCCACAGTTTGAAAAGTGTATTTAAAAGCCTCTGAGTGATATTTGCATTATGGGCCACTTCTGTCTGCACTTTGGAGTTTTGTGACCAAAAGAGCCAACAAAAGCTTCATCTTTATGTTCTCTCTCTCTCTCTCTCTCTCTCTCTCTCTCTCTCTCTCTCTCTCTCTTTCTCTCTTGCTATCTCTGCATATCAGTCTCTTTCTCTGTCTTTGTCTCTCTCTGTCTCTGTCTCTATGTCTATGTTACTGTCTCTCTCACTCTCTTACTATCTCTGCATCTCTCTTTCTCTCTTTCTTTGTCTCTCTCTGTTTCTGTCTCCCTAAATCTATGTCTCTGTCTCTCTCACTATCTCTGTCTCTCTTGCTATGTCTGCTTCTCTGACTTTCTCTCTCTCTGTCTCGCTGTCTCTGTCTCCCTATGTCTCTGTCTCTGTCTCACTATCTCTGTCTTTCCTGCCATCTCTGCATCTGTCTCTTTCTCTGTCTCTTTCTTTGTCCCTCTCTCTGTCTCTGTTGCTCTATATCTATGTCTGTTTATCTGTGTGTGTCTCTCTCTGTCTTTCTGTCTCTCTGTCTCTGTCTCTTTCTCTCTCTGTCTTTCTGTGTGTCTCTCTCTCCCTTTTTCTGTTCTCTGTCTTGAGTTCACTGTCTTATGTTTAAGCCATCTTCACAATTTTAAAATCTCCTGCTATATAATCAACCTGGAAAAAAATGAATAAAATGTACCTGTCCTTTTCTGAAGAATCAAAACACCTTCTTAATTTTTGCTTCTATTTTGGCCCTTGCAGAGCTTCTCACTGGAGCTACTCTTCCACCTTGATTTTTGCTGCTTACTCCGTGAGTGCATAAGGTCTCTGAAGAAACTTTTCTATTTAAATTCTAAGTTTTTCTTCCTAGGGTAATTTTCTCTCCTGTTGTATACTCTATTCTTCCCCGCTGCCCATTTTTTCTTTCTTATACTTAAAAGAAAGGAGCAAGGGTGCACCATGAGAAAAATTAAAATCATATATATTTTTTTCTTGATATATCATAGGAAAAAAGATAGGGCCCAGACTGTATTTCCTTCAATTGTGGAAATTTGTGTAAATGAAATTTATTAGAGTATGTATGACTGAAGTATTCTAATTTTCAAGTGATATTACCTGACCTAAGTTGGTTCATTTATATAAGAAGATTTTTTAAAAAGATAATACTTGAAGAAAAGAACTAGTTTGGAAGGAATGTGTAAATGTAACTGGATTTTGGAGTCAGAAAAAAAACAAAGAAAAAGAAAGAAAAACATTGAAAGAAGGATTTTCTCTTCCTCTTCAGAAACATATAATGACTATTCCAAACAGGTACATTTGAAAAAATTTGTCTTGATTTATAAGTGACCATTTTATTTTTCTCTAGTTTACTTGTCTCTATTTATAACTGTATTGGCAGGAATGTAATGATATTTTTACAAGTGATTTATATAGGTTCATACACACTGCTCCTTAAATATTACAACTTCTCAGTCCTCAACCACGAATGTCTTGATAATCATATTACAGACAGTTTCTGCCCCCTTGAAATTATTTTTGAAGCTCAAATACAGAATAATTCCTTCTCAAGTCTTAAGCTCATTTCTTCACTGTTAATTACATATTCTTCCTACATTGAGAAAGTTTAAAAAGTGTGATAAAAGAAAATAATAATTTTTTTATCAAAGTGTGAATACGAAGTCTGCTTTCTTCACCACTGCTCCGCATGACTGAGTAAAAAGCAACTATCCCAATGCCTATATTTTTAAGTACAAACACAGTCTTAATCACTAGATATTGATTATTTAGCATAAATAGCTTATTTGTATAATATAAATGATACAATGTTTTGCTTTTTATTAGTACACGCTTACAGTGTATATTAATTATATTCCTATAACAAATCTTATATTTTCCATCAACTCCTCTCCTTTCTCCCCTTCCCTCTATCTTTGATCCTCTCTCCTTTTGCAAAAGATCTGTCTCCTTATTGCCTATTCCATTTTATTTGGTGGCATCTATATCTGTATATGACTATTTTCTCATATAAAAGAAGCCATGTGATATTTCAGTTTGCAGGTCTAATTTATTTCTTTTCCCATTACAATCTCACCCTTCACCCATTTTTCTGAACATGACTTACATTTTACCTTTCTTCCTGTCAGAGTAGTGCTCCATCGTGTATAAATAGTGCATTTCCATTGCCCTTTTATCTTCTGATGGGCATATAGGCATTTCCAAATTTTTGTTATTTTAAATTGTGATGCTACAGTAACGGGTAACCATGCATCACACTAATATGATGTCTTGAAGGATGTTTGAACTCTTCCATGAAGATTCTTAGAAGTAGAAATGCTGGGCTGATTTAATTTTGTGCCATATAGGTTTTAGAGGATTTTTTGTGTTTGTGTGCAAGGACTCGCTATGCAGCTCTGACTCATAGTGATCCTCCTCTTTTCAGTCTCCCTAGCACCATGATTACATGTGTGGACCACCACTCCCAAACTCTGTCACTGGCTCAGCACTCCTGAGGGTTGGGCTGATGAGACATGTGGCGACAGGGATCAAACCCTGGCCCCTGCTCTTGCCTAAGCAAGAGATTAGTCTGCTGCGCTGTCTTGCCCACCCTAAGGAATCTTCATATAGTTTAGGATTTATAACAGGGGGCCAGCAAGATAGCTCAGTGGAGCCAAGCGCCTGCTTAGGCAGCCGTAGGCAAGCACAGGGACCACAGTTCAATCCCTTGCATCACATGCCTTGCAGGCCCCACCCCCACAGTGCACTGAGCTGGCCACAGAGACCAGGCCTGGTGGTGCAGGCTTGCACTCCGAGCACTGGGAAGGCGGAAAACAGAAGGATCACTGAGTCCGAGCTGCATAGTGAGACCCTAAAACAACCAAATACATTAACAAACAAAACAAACACACAAAAGATTATAACAACTCCACATGGAATCATTCTATGTACTTTTCACACTGTAATTGTGAACTTGTGACTTGCTATATTTCAGGACTATTTTTAATGAAATGTATAAACTCCAAATAGGGAAAAGTGAACAAAAATTGCAGAAGTCATCCAGAGCTAAACATTGTTTTGTAAGAGAGGAAGATAAGAAAGTGAGAAGTTACTTTTCTAATGTTTGTTCACTGTATCAAAAGTGAACAAAGATTAGAACTATGTACTTTGAACTCATGCTGTTTCAACTTTTAACCAACCCAACTTCTGACTCTTCATGACATTGTGTACGTTTTTTTCTGCAAAGCAAGAAGCAAAATTTAAGTCTTGTAATGTTGAAATGTATCACACTGTACATGTTTTAAACTCCCTATGCACAAGTAATACCTTGATAAATACAGAAATATGTTCTCCTTCCTGACTGCTGATTTTAGAACCTTATTACCAGGTTTACGCATATTTATGTATTTTCATAGTTCAAGTGTTATGTTTACATGTATGCTTCTATAAGTACATAATTAGCACCATACAACAGTTTAATTATCAAGAATTAAGTGTTATGTTTATGTGTATGGTTTTACAAGTATAATTAATTTTCACTGTGCAACAGTTTCATTATCAAAAACTTTTTTCATTTCTCAGAGTTGAAGTAGACTTTTTTTTAAAATGATTAGATTCAATTTAAAAAATGAACATATTTAAGGGAAATTATTTTAATAGAAAATTCCTAGATAATTTTATTCATTTTAGTGTTTTTGAAAATAGGAAAATATAAACATAATTCTGAATTTCACATCAGAAATGCTATTTTAAAATTCTAAAATGTATTTTTAAATTTGAAAATAAATTATAAAAAATAATTATTAACAGGGTTAGGAGGAATGTATCTCCTCTCTTAGATTGTGGAAACAGGTACAAGTGAAAAAAAATGAAAGTGGGTTATTTGCAAAATTATAAAATGGAAACACCAATTAAACTAATTTTTCTAATCAAGTTATGTGAAATAAACATAAATCTATGCATTGCAAATTTTGAAGAAAGTGATATTTCTAGTCTTGTGCCTAGTTTTGGGCACTAAATATTATGGATAAATAAATATGCAAATATTTTGATAGTTATGTGAACTCTTAAAAGATTTTATTCCATGCCCAACAGTAACTTTCAAATTTATGTGTTTGAGACCTATGGCAGTGTTTCTTCTGAAGACTCTGTGGTTTTTTGCTTTTTGTTTGTTTTTGTTTTTTTTTTTTTTTTAACTAATTTCATGGTTCACCTCCATGTATCTGGAAAATTCAGATAGAGTTTCTATACAGACAAATAATAGTTGTTTTAGGCTTTGTGGACCACATCCATAGTCACTGTCCCATATCCTTTTTGACTTTCTGGTACTTTTTCAGAATATGAAGCCCATGCTAGGCTTTCATGGTACACATCTGTCATCCCTGCAGTCTGGGAGGCAGAAGCAGGAGGATCACAAGATCAAACCCTGTTTGGTCAACTTAGTGATGTGGACAGAACCTGTCTCAAATTAGGAAAAAACAAAACAAAACAAACAAACAAACAAACAACAAAGAAAAGAACCCCAAAGTTGTAGTTCATTTGGAAGATTGGGGTCAATCATGAGTATTAATAAATATTAACATTTAAATTATAATTGATATAAAATAATTAAGATTTGAAATCATTATTTCATTTTATTTTTTAATTTATTTATTTGAAACAGTGTCTCATTATGCAGTTCAGACATATAGTGATCCTCCTGTCTCAGGCAACCCAGCATGTGCCACCACACCCAGTTTCAAGTGGCCATCATGGTGTGCCCAGGGCCAGGTCTGGCACCACATTGGTACTGGGAATAGAATCCAGGTCCTCACACTTGCTCAGTAGGTAATTAGACCACTGAACTATCTCCCTGGCCCCTACTTCATTTTAAAATGATGTTGAAACTGCAGTGCAAGTGTCTTATCTGCTGACATTTATTTTGGTCCTTTACGTTTTCAATATTCGAAAGCCCCCTCTACTTAGAGACTTCTGGATTGGACTGCATAGATCAAATGAGCTGAAACTTACTATGTTCAAAACAAATCTTTAATTTTTCTGTATAAACTTAATTCATGTTCCATCTTGGCTCAGTATGATAATTTCAGTTGCTTATGTCAAACACTAAGAGAATGTCTCTCACCTTTTCTGTTAATCCTTCACCAAGTTCTGCTAGTTCTTTCTAAATAGAAAGCCACACTATTCTGCTCAGCTGTACTTCCTGCCTGCCTTTGTTGGTCATTGCTTGAGGATTTCAATGTCAGGACATTGCTACAACATGCTTCCCCATCTGTCTCACGTAACTGCTTCTCATCGTCATGTTGTAGTCCAAACCTGCGTCAGTCTTCTACATGAAACTTGAAAAATAGCTCCAACAAGCTCTTCAGTTGATTTGTAAGGCTTTCTCTGTCTACACAAGGCCATTAGCAAAGACAACCTTACTTCTTTCCTTTCACTTGGGAGATTTATATGTATGAATTTATGCAGGAATATATGTATATATGTACTATTTAATTGCTATGGCTATGATTTACCCTGCAGGTTGTACACTATTTAAAGTTTCTGGGCCAGCTAAATACCTCTGTTAATTAAAGCACTTGCAAGGAGGCTCAAGGGTTAAGTGTTTGATCCCATGGCCTGCCTTGCTGGCTCCACCCCTGGGGCGCACTGAGGCAGCAATGGAGACTGTGTGTGGTGGTGCGCATCTGTAATCCCAGCTCTTGGGAGGCTGTAAACATGGGTATCACTATGAGTCCAATCTAGTAGTAAGACCCTGAACACCCAGTAGACCCTTACCTAAAATAGAAACAAATAAATATAAAAAATAAAATTTCTGCTAAGAAAGAACATCCTTGCATTGTACTGAATCTTAGAAACAAATCTTAAGTTTCCCTCATGATTATGAAGATAATTGCGAGCATTTCACACATAAATATGATTGTGTTGAGGTAACTTACTTTTGTATATACAAAAATAACACATGCTGACTAAATTTACAGAGAAAAAGAAACCACTAAACATGCATTGGAAACTCAATGTGGTACAATCATTGTAATGCCAGTACAATTTCTCAAAAAATTAAAAATATGGCTATTTTATGATCTAGCAATCCCAATTTTGGGAATGTATCTAAAGAAAATAAATCCTGGCGTCAGGGAAATAGCTTGATGGCTTAAGCTCTGGCAAGCATAAGTACTGGGGATCGATTCCTGAACCACATGCTGGTCGAGGCTCAGAACGCCAGGCGCGCTGTTCTGGCCAATGAAACCAGGCTGTGCTGGCCCAGAAACTGGGCATAGTGGTGCATGCCTCTAATCCCAGAGCTGGGGAGACTGAGACAGGAGGATCAGTATGAGTCCGAGCTGCTTAGTGAGACCCTGTACTAAATAACTAAATAAATAAATAAAGTAAAATAAATCTTGTATCTTGAAGTGGTATCTGCATTTTATTTCAGCATTATTTCAACTACGCAAGATATGAAAACACTCACTGAGTCTATCATTGGATGAAGGCATAAACAGAATGATGTATTGTTCAGTCTTAGTAAAGGATAGCTTGCACAGCCATCTACCTGAGAGACAGCATAGCAGCAACTGGCATGTCATGAGAAGCAGCCTGTATTCAGAAGACCAGAATGACAGGCACTCCAAACATGAAACTACTATTACAGATTATCATCTGCAGTGCAGTTGCTTAGTTCACAGGTAGCAGTATATATAGTTAGTCAGGGTGAGATGGGGATGGTGGATGAAAGCAAGAGACAAGAAAAGTAATATTGTGGGACTGTCCTGCTACCAGGTTTTATATGGTTAGTTTTTTTGACTTATGTATAAGCATAAGGAGTATATAATTCTTTATGCCTATTTTTAAAACATATTCTAATTTTTAAATTTTTTATCATATTCTGTAGGGACTTAAAGTTCAACATATCGATACTTGAAAAATACCTGTTCCATGTTATGCCTAAGATGTTTGATGTTCAGATAGATAGTGAGGTTCAGCTTAACAACCTAAGTTGTATGGTAATAACAATAAGCTTCTCGTCTGGAGGGTTAACAACCTAAGTTTTCAGACTGAGTTAGAGAAACAGAAGGGCTACAAGGAAAGCCAACTTTTTAGCCCTAGCCTTCCAAAGTCAATTAAGACTCAGGACATATGAGAACTTGTACTATTACATCATGTAACTCGGTAGTGTCCCATATTTTCTGATCAAGGAGATTATGGGGCCAAAGAGGAAAGAGGATAGATGATGTAGAGTGTGCCTAAGGAGAGTCACATGAAGAGAAAACGTTCTTTTAGGTTTTCACAGAGGACACCATGGCCAAGCAATGGCCATGACTCATCCACATGGCTGACGCTGACAAAGGTTCTACAGTCTTAGGTACAGAATCTCCAGATAAATCCTGAGGAGATTTCACTGACCTTATCAGACCCAAAAGCTACAACTCTTGTTACATAGGTCCTTCTTTACCTTAGTCTTAACCATCCAGCAGAAAAATATAAAAATGAAATATAAGAAGTAAAGCCATGCTGTTATGTTGAGCTGTAGAGGACTCAGGTCAACAATTTCTGATATTGCCAATCAAGCGGAAGACTCAATACTATTATGGGATACTGGACTCTTTTAGAATATTTTTCTGAGTTTACACACCTATAATATTCAAGTAATGAAACTTAACAAAAACAAGGGTATACATATGTATGTCCATTTTGTATCTGTGTATTCAAAGTGGCTAGGATAGATATATAGTTACATTCTCTTAATGAATAGAGGGATTTGTTCCAATGGTGTTTGTAAATAGAATATCATGTTTGCATCTTGTACAGCAATTAACCAGTAGGAAGAATGTATGCAATGTATTAATTATTGAAACTGTCCTACCAATTTGATTTGAAACTGTCTCATTTCTATTTGTTTCTCAATAAAATTATGAGAAAAAAAAAGGACAGCTTGCTATTTGTGACAAAATGGATTGGCTTGAAAGATGTTATCTTAGCTGAAGATACCACATACAGAAGGTTACATATTCCATGATGACATTTTTCTTAGTACGTGTTAGTAGTAATATGGAAAAGTGATGTTTGATGTGGTGAACTGGCACGTGAATGTAACATATTTTGATAATTTTCAATCCTTTTCCAACTAGTCTCTTTCATCCCATGTTTCCCCCTGACCTTTACCCTCTTTCCGCGAGTCTAGCATCTACTTTCAAGTTACATCTCATTTATCTTATTTGCTCATTTTAAGCTTCTTATATAAGAGAAAGCATTCAACATCTTTATGAATCTGGCTTATTTCACCTAACTTTATACTTTACAGTTCCATTTATGTTTCTATAAATGATGTTATTATTCTTTCTGACTAAATAATATCATATATATATATATATTTATATATACACACATATATATGTATTAACTAAAGAAAAGGAAAACTAAATTAGTTCTTTTCATTCTTAGAATTCACATTCTTTTTAATATCACTTCCTCCTCAACCACTCACTCCATCTCTAACCTAATTGCTCTAAAGGTGTAATTACATAATGCCCAGTAACACAGCTGTGAAATATTTTATGTGTGTACTAATGTAATTTCTAATGTAGCCACAAAAGATGTACCCACCTAACTTTTAGATTTATAAAGGCAGGTGTGTATAATTAATGGAATGATATGTCATGATCTATGAAATGAAAAATCAATAATAAATGAAATAATAACATCCAAGCCATGAAAATTTATTATAGTAGAATATAGGTTAGTATTGATTTCTCAAAATACTCCCCCTTGAATCAAAACAGAAATATCCCATCATTCTCATGAATACTAAAGGAATTCTGGAGCCCTCTTTTTATGAGTGTGTTTACAGTTACAACCAAACGTGCTACGAATGCCGCAGTCATCCAACAGAAACACAGATTTCTAGAAACGGTGACAAGGTATCCACACTGACCTTATTCACAGGTCTGGCACAGTGTCACGTCTGCCCCTTCTCCAATACCAAAATTATGATGTAAGATAAACATCTTAAATTGATTCAGTACACAGGAAGACAGAACAACTAAACACAGCTAAAGACAATCAAGAAAGACAACTAACAGAACTGCTTCAGGAACTATCAAGAATGATGAGATGGGGTACTTTAAGGAACAGAGTGTAATTTGGCTGGATTTAGGATTAGATGCCATTTACTATGATATTTGTAAACATTCTCATTATTTTTAAAACACACCTCACATTTTCTGAGACAAGCAAAAAGAGATTTTTGTCAATACATGATGTATTGACACGTGCTAAGTGAATAATTTGCTTTAAAAAATCCTCCAAAAATTTTAGGTAAGAAAATCTGATTCTCAGGAGTACTTTTCTTTTTTAGTTATGATGTTACGTCAATGCTGGTGCAGCTCTAATATGTTTTTCTTCTAATCTTTCCATTAGGATTTTGGCAGAGAAGGAAAATTGAAATTATTTTATTATCTCATTATACGGAATTGAGTTGTTTCAAATTATTAACTTGGTCTATTTCTCATAAAATTAAGATGCATTTAAAATTTAAAATTTTAAATGTTAAAGAACAACATCAATAAGAAAACAACACAGTGAAATTTATGTGCTCCTCCCAAGAACAGCCAGTTAAAGGTCAGGGCTAAACCATGTGCAGAATCTTGGGTTCCAACTCTGTCACTGAAAAACCAAAATAAAGCAGAATAAATAAAATAGAACATACCAAAGAAACCCTGTAAAGCAAATAACTTGGAGTATTTGTTATCGTTAGTATTTATAAAACCAACATCTCAGATTTAGGGGTAAGAGAGAATTTCTTATTAATTCTCCTATGCAAATTTCTAGCTCTCTTAAATTTGTGACTTGTAAGCCTCAATTGTCAGACTCTAAAATCCAATTAATACCAAGGAGTATACTCAAATTCCTTATTCACTTGAAGAAAATATATATACTAAAAAGAATTAATGTTCTTTGACAATTTTTTCTGAATTTGGGAAAATTATGAATACTATTTTGCATTGACTACATTTAAGAAGGCATCAAAATATATTTTGTAATTTTAGTAAATAGTACTTTGAAAACCAAACTAGCTTGACAAATCTTATAGACTAACGAATAATTGCATAATATTATGGTCTGGTCTCACCACTTAGGGAAATGAATTTAAAAATTGTGTTTATGAAACATTTTATTGTAATGTTATATAATACAATTTGATTAGAATTACAACAGCTTAGCAATGGTCCTATACTCACAAGAGCATCAACAAGGTATTGTACTGTACTCTGCATGTGCCATTAATTACCATGCAGACTAAGGTACTTTAAAAGGTCAATTTGCCCTTGTAAGTACTTGTCCTTTCTCTTATGGTTATTCTACCACCTTACTGCTCGCAATTTTGAAAATACAAGAAATTATTCAGTAATTATGTGCAATAAAATAATTTCAGAAAATGAAATGAACATAAAGGTCAAAGTAGGGTGATGACACGTCTGAGTAAATAAAAATTAATAATGGAGTTTACATTCATTAAGTTATTCCCTTTGAAATTCAGGCACGTCCCATGCTCATACTCACCATAGTCTCATATTTCTCCTACTGAGAATGAGAAGAACTCAAAAGAGCCTGTATAAAGTGTGGCTCAGTGGACTAGTGTTGGCGTGCTTACTAAATATCTTAAAGGTGAAAGGACATTCTAGTGGGGAATGGAGATGTCCAATGATGTCCGTAATCCTTCATTGTGAGTATTCCTAAAATACACCCTAATCATTAGTGATGAATTCTCCTACATATTCAGCTTTCCGATTTCTAAACTGTTGTCAGTCTCTTGTATAGAACAGAGATAGATGCTCAGACAAGTAGCTTGGAGAATCAACCTGGCTTTAAGAATAGAAACTTCTAATATGAACTGCTTCTGCTAACTCAAAATACCCTTTTCAGAATGGAGTGTAACTTGTCACAACCAATCAACGCAAACATTTTTTTTACCGTTTTTTTATAGTGAGTTCTGATTTTATTTAATAGTGAGTTGTGCTGCCTCCAAGAACACTTCTCTTTTTATTAGTGCTAAAGGTAAAACATTAGCACGAACAGGGGATTAGAAATCATGCAATATAAGCACAAAGGGAAGAACCATTAAGAACATCATGTGGACAATTTAAAGGACTTTGAGACATATGATAATTAATTACAGTATCTGCATAGTATGAGTGACATCAGCATTCTTAAAATGTCCAAGAGGACTATACATTTCTGCTCTGACATCCACAGACATTAGGATTTTAACCTTAAAATTTGTAAGTTTGTATTATATATGTGGATTTTTTTTATGTTTGTAACTTGTCTTTAAGGTATATGTGAGAAGGGTTTAAGTTGTAAAATGTATTTTGTACATAATGTTCACCAAGTCCATGACAATTGTGTGAAACATTGAAGTGGACAGTGAGGTTCTAGATGGATAGGCTGTCACAAGGGGTGGGCCAGATTGATCAGCAGCTTAAATCGCCTGTTTAGGCAGACTCGGAGACCAGGGTTTGATCCCCAGCACGCCATGAAGGCCCCGCCCCCAGGGTGCACTGAGATGGTGATTGAGACTGGGTATGGTGGCACTCGCCTGTAATCCCAGCACTTGGGAGGCTGAAAACAGGTGAATCACTATGAGTATGTTCTGTGTAGTGAGTCCCTATAGACCCTGTGCTAAATACAAAGAAAAGAAAATAAGGCTGTCACATTTGCCCTCACGCAAAAAAGAAAACGGAAGACAAGCAAAGAAAAAATCCCTGAAAATCACCATCATATGGCAGATTAGTTTGTGAATTATGGTCACAAGAAAAATCATTGTCTTGCACTCCAGAGGCTGTGTGAATGCAGAGAACCAAGGGGTCCAGTGGAGAATGACACTTGAAACTCATTAGAAATACTTAACATCTACCTTGAAAACTAATAAAGAAGGAAATTACACCATTTTAGGAAACAAAACTGTTTTTGAGGCCTCATTTTTAGGAGAACCATCAGACTTTGTAATTGAATGTTGAAAATATTACAGGTTCTCAATCTAAAGACAAAGAGGAAAATGTCCTCCCAGTTCTATTTCTATGAGAGGAGAAAATAAAGCACGTGAAAAATACCCGGTCCATTCTATATTCATTGGCACAGGTCTAACATCCAGGAAAAGAATTTTGACAAAGAATATCAATCAGGGCAAAGATAAATAGCCAAGTTTATTTTTCTCTAGACTTTAACTCTTACCTGTTATTGCCAGGGAGTGTATCGGAGATGCCCTCATAAAGACTATAATTGATGAACATAAAACATTAAAAATTAATTATAAGAATATGATTACAGACCCTCTCCTCTTCCCCTACACTTTCCTACCACATCAATAGGGCCTCTATTTTTCTTGAGTTTGGATATAATATTTCACAAAGAATCTTTGGAATTTCACAGACTATAAGAAATAGAGGTGGATAGAGGAAATTTTAGCCTCTTTAATCTATGGCCTCAACAACCGTTAACAGAAACATAACACCTCATCAGATAAGCAAACCTAACAGTAAAAACATGTCCTCTGTACTTTCTTTTATTTAATCAGTCATTCCCAAATTTTAATACACAATCACAAAACATGACAAAAAGCTTAAAACATCTGAAGAAACGAAACATGCATTAGAAGTAGACTCAAAATGGCAGAAATATTGATGCTTTTCCAACCAGAAATTAATGACTATTATGCTAAGAAATTTAATGACAAAGGTAATAGTACACAAAAATAAATAAGTAAAGTAAGTGAAACACTAGAACAGTAAAGGAAGACTCAGTGGGGTGTGGGGGACATGTTATAAATAAAAGGTAACATAACAAAAATAAGCCATGAAATGGGATCATTGTAGCAGGCTGGAAAAGGTTGAAGATGTAGTTAATAACATGAAGATCTGTGAATGCAAAATGTTTTAACCTGAAGAACTGAAGAAAGGAAGAAGGATATAGGCATATATAATAGCTTTCAAATGATTAAAAGAGTCATTACTTGGCCAGGGAGATAGCTCAGTAGGGTAAGTGCTTGCCTGGCAAGTGCAGGGTCCTGAGTTCAATCCTTGGTAAGCAAAAAAAAAAAAAAAAGTCATTATTTGTGTACAATGGAAATACCAAAAAAGAAAGACAAAAAGAAACATGAAAATTACTTGAAGTAATGTTTGAGAATGTCCCAAAATTAATCACAGCAAACAAACTACAGATCCAAGGAATTCTGTGAACAAATTAAATAACTTTGTATGCTGCTATATTATCTTTAAAATGAAATCTAAAAATAAATTCACAAAAAATTGGAAGGATACAGGGAAATATTTTCTTAGCCTATGCAGGAACAAGGATAAAACTTCTATCAAACTTTGCTTCAGGAAACACTAAACAAGAATAGGGAGAAGCAATGAAAATGTTGAAAGAAAAGTTTTGATTCTGGAATTCCATATCCAGTAAAGTAATCTTTTGTATCTTAAATATGAATAAATAATATTTTCATCTGAAATAGAGTCTATAACACACATACCAATGCTTTACAAAGAAGTGTGAAAGATCTTAGATGCAAAGCAATATTTCTCAGATACTTCAACTTATGTGAAAGGAAAAAGTATGACATAAGCAATAAGTTCAAGCAGATGAAATGACTCTATCTCATTCAAATTGATCTAGAAAATAATTTCTTCAAATTAAACTGCACCGTTGATCAGTGTTTTGTGCAAATACATCTTAATGTTTGGGTTGAGATGGGTTTTAAGGACAGTTCATTATAGGAAAGCAATTCTGTACATGAGTTTAAGCACACTTGTTTCATTGTCTCTGCAGATTCTATTTTTGTTTACAATATTAAAATGTATGTTAGCAAAATGGGTGGATTTTCAAATAAAATGCAGCTTCCACAAAACTTTGCTATGGCATTCTGGACTGAGGTACATTTTCACTTTTCTTTCTTTTTTTTCTTTTCTTTTCTTTTTTTTTTTTTTGTGGAACTGGGGATTGAACTCAGGCCCTTGCACTTGCCAGGGAAGCACTTATTCCACTGAGCCATCTCTCCGGTCCCCTTTTTTGTTTGTTTGTTTGTTTTGTTTTTGTTTTTGTTTTCACTTTTCCTTTTTTTTAAACCATCAATACAATCACTTTTGCTAATAAAAGTGTACCCAGGTGATTACATTTACTGATTTAATAAAATGCAAGATTGCTGTTTTATTTAAATTTCAAAAAAGAAAATTTCTTCATGGTAATCCCAATAGTATGTTGGGTGTTTAAACCTTCGGGACAGGAAAAACAAGTAATGGAGATATAAGTGTCCAAAGGAGTGAATTTTATTGTGTAGGTGTTTCCTCTGTGGTGATGGAGCCACATTGATAGATCAGTCTATCTTAATTTCAAATATAATAAGTAAAACTCCATTTAATATATCTGAACTATGAGGAAATCATGGCTTTGTCACAAAGTACACTTTCGAGGACTGATTGTTGGATCTTGTAATATTGTGGACCAGCAGGACCTGAAGTGTCTACCACTGCCTGCGTTGTATGAGTGTCCTACATATCACCAGTTGGGGAAAAGATGAAAACTCACAGTATGTGGTATATTTTTCATTGGATGTAAATCTGTTTTACACCATTGTAAGGAAAAACATTCTTAACTGATCCATCTAATTGTGAGAACCTTCTTTTATTTTGAGGGGTTGGCGGGTGAATCTTCTGTCCCTGCATTATGATGAATCAACTAACATCATTTAAAATTATATTTAAGTTGTAAAGTTATATTGTTACCACCAAAGACATTCACAAAGTAAAAGGAAATAGAATTATATAAACTGCCTAATGAGACCAGGGAGATGGCTCAGTGGAATAAGCGCTTCCCTGGCAAGTGCAAGGTCCTGAGTTCAATCACTGGTTCCACAAAAAAAAAAAAAAAAAAAAAAAAAAAAAAAAAAACTTCCTAATGAAAACCAAAAGAGACAGAAGAAAAGACAAAGACCGGTGAAAATGAGTAGAAAAAACCTTCTAAATATTAGACAAATGTCTATGATGATTTAAATGTAAACGATCTAAGTATACAAGTTCAAAGACATAAACTACAAAACTAATGCAAACCTAAGAGTTACCAATATGTTATTTTTTGACTTTTTTGGAGAAGGGTACTGGAAATCAAACTCACATCCTCAAATTCTCCAGGTAGGCACTATGTGCCTGAGCTGTATCCCTGTGTTATTTTTGTACAAAATGAATATTTAATTTTTGCCTCTAGGTTCTGGCACATACGTAGTTATTAAGACTCTAGAAATTTTCAAAGTGAGGCTAGTAACTTTTGAATGTTAATAGATGATACAGTATTAGAAACAATTTAGTATATGAACTGGACCCTAGCATAACCAAAGCATGATTAAAGAATGGAAATTTTGAACCACATGATCACTAGGCCTGAAAACCAAGTTTATCACTAACAGCAATAATCTAATCAATCATGAAGTTTCCATTAAAGCTATTAAATAATAAACTTTGGAAAACTTCATCTTGATGACCAGACCAGAAGAGACATGGAATCTCTGAAATTCTCTTCCCCTATCTTCCTGTATTCACATCTATTTTTTCTGTTCTTGAGTTTCAAGTTTCAAAATAACCTGATTAAAGTAAATAGATTTCCTGAGTTCTGTGGACTATTCTTGCAAAATTTCACATGTTTGTATATGGAAGTAAGGGGTTTATAAATTCCCTATTTGTATCAAAGAAACCAAAATATGTAAAACTGCAGCACTCATTTTTCAAGTTATATCTGATATGAGGACAATGTGGCACAAACTCTGAAACTCTAAACTCTGGTTTGGAATTGAGGCAAATTGTAAAACAATAAATTAGTTCAAGAGTGAGAAAGATTATTTGTTGTGAAGAAAAATGAGCCATTTTTTTAGTTTTATGTCAAAATGTTGTAGAAAAAGCGCTCAGTTGTTTATAAGAAATCCACTTAATATGCAGTCACCACTAAATTAAAGGGATGAAATGAGAAGATACCTAATGCTACTATGAATAAAATGGGGCTCTAATCGCTACAGAAATTTCAGATAAAGAAAATTTCAGAATAAGAAAAATATTAAAAATTGAATATGACAATACATAATTATTAAAATGACAGTTTGCTAAGATAAAAGGATTCTTAATGTGGATATACTTAAACAATGAATATAAAATTATCTTAGATAATAATGTTTGTACCTGCAAAGAGAGATAGACAAATCCACTATTGGAGCTGGAGAACACATATATTGTGTATAAATATTGTACTGGTTGTTACACTGTGTCAGCTTGAGAAGCTTAGAAGTTTAATGAAGGGACTCAGAAGTGAGCCGGGGTTCTTGTAAACAACCTCATCCTGTGCAAGACAAGGGCATGGACAGTGTCTGAGTTCTATACTTACACCCCAGGGTAGCCGTCTTATGATATTAGGAAAGGAAAGAGGCATTTGCTGCTGATCCTCCTTTTGTTCTTTGCTGTTTTATCACACCACGAACTGCTGCCCTCTGCAATGTTCCACTCTTCCTCAGAGCCAGTGGCGTATGCACTGAATCCACCACAAACTGGCAGGTGAATAAAACTTTTCTTTCCTTAATTCTGGGTGTTGTATATTTTGTCCCAGCAATGAAAGAAAGGTAAAATAGATAGATAGATAGGTAGATAGATAGATGATAGAGTTAAATAGAGATACAGAGATATAGATAGAGATATATAGTTATATAGATATAGATATAAATATCTTTACAGGCATTAAGTGAGGAAAGCCATAGTTGAATTTCACAGCACCATTATCCAACTGACCTTAATTGAAATATTTTAACTACTTATGAAGCAACATTGGTGGAATACACACTTTTTAATGTACAAATAACATAGTCACAGAGTATGTGGTTAATCTTATTTGTCAACCATATTGGCCTGGGAACCACCTAGGGAATTGGCACAGCACTTTTCTGAATGGGTGTTATTATACCTGAGCACGTGTTTTAGAACTATGAGAAGGGTCGCATGGGTAAGTGATCCCTTGAATTCATTTCATCCTTCTCACTCATCCATGCCCTCAGAGGGACCCAAATACAACTTGAGCTGCTGGCAGACCTTGGAAACATGCACATGAGGTTGAATTTACTGGACTACAGATGCAAAATTGAAGGTAAGAGCCAAATTCCACACGTTTCAATGAAGGCATAGGAGGATAGGCCATCTGCTCCTGAAAGGGAGATGTGTAAAACTGCAGGAGTAAAGCAAAATATTTCATATAGGTATGATACGGAAGATGCCAGAAATGAGCAATATCTGTCTACAAAAGCTGCAGAAAACAAATAAAGCCAAGCTGAGAGAAAGCTGTGTGCTTTACACTGGGCAGGACCTTAGGCATGAGGCGACCTCTATAACTCACTTTTGACCACCACCATGGTTCCATTTACTTGACCTGAGCATACAAGATTTAATGTTTGCCTTCCTGGGCTTTGGTCTTATCTTGACCTTGTTCTTTCTTGTTTGCCCATCGCTTCCTTTTCGAATGGAAATATTTACCGTGTAATGTCATATATTAATACAAAAACGTAATTTTGACATTTCATGGGATTCTTTTTTTGCTATTAGTTTGCCTTGAATGTCAGAGGAGACTTTGATCTTGGACTTTAGAAGTGCTGAGACAACTACTGAGTCTTTGGGGAATGAAGCAGTGTTTTGTCAGTCATATGGATGACAATTATATCGCATAGATGCATTTGCTTATCAAGTTAATAAGAAATAGAATGAAATGTAAGTTAAGCTTAGATGTCAACTTAACCATCTTAGGAGCCACTTAGGTCATTACTACAATACACTTGTAAGTATGCCTGAATGGATAATAAAGAATAATTTTGAAGCCTATCTTGGAAGACTCTGATCCCTTCCTCTCAGATGTTGTTTTCCTCTTCTTCTTCCCAGCTACAAATAGGCAGGCAGCTTTGCATCTCAACGCTCTTTCACCATGATGTGTTTTACATCACCCCAGCCAAACAGCAATCAAGACCCAGGAAGCATGAGGTGCATTAGCCTTCACCTCCTGTAAATTCCCATTGGTGGCAATATTTTGCCCAGCAATAGGAAAACTGATACTGCCGCAGTGTGGA
This sequence comes from Octodon degus, assembly GCF_000260255.1. Lineage (NCBI taxonomy): Eukaryota > Metazoa > Chordata > Mammalia > Rodentia > Octodontidae > Octodon > Octodon degus. Next base: position 9,186,247 of record NW_004524634.1, on the reverse strand, counting down.
TCACACAGAAAATTTTAACAAGTTCAAAATTATATCAGTCATCCCTGTTATGCCATTAAACTACGAAGGAAATAATGAAAAAAATAGAGAATAAGTGAGAAAAATCTCAAAATATTTAAAGATTGAATAGCACACATTTGTATAACAAATGCCTGAAATAAATCTTAAAGAAAATTAAAATTATTTGTAACAAAATTGAAACTTTATCAAAATGTGTGAGATACAAGGCAAATAGTGCTTCAAAAAAGATATACATAGATATTATGCATAATGTAATATATAATATCTAGCAATATATAATGCATAATATATGTATATTATGTACACATAAAGCATCTAAGTTAAAAATATAAAATTCTTCCTTAGAATACTAGAGGAATAAAAATAAATGAAATTCAATTTAAGCAAAAGGAAAGAAATAGCACAAATCAATGTAGAAATCAATGGAATTGAAACTAATAGAGTAAAATAATGGAAATTGAATTAATTATCTAACAATTTCATAAATATCTATCCAGACTCAACAGGAAATAAGGAAATAAGGTATTAATTACTACCATAAGAAATGGGACCATTAGTATCATGTATCTATTAAAAATGTAACATAAAAGTGTTGCTAACAATGCTAGCTACAAAATTATACAGCTTAAAGGAAATGGACCCTCTTTGAAGACATATTCTAACAAAATCAAAACAAAAAAAAAACAGGTTTTCTGAATGGAGAGATATATATTAAGAAAATTAAATCAAATCCCAAATGCAAAGATGAAATTAAATAATTAATAAGCAATTATATAAATTGTTATACAAATTAATTTGATGCTCCAACTAATGATATTAACAGAAAAAAAGCGACACTCTATATAAATAGAACTTATCAACAAAATATTATCAATAGAAAATGACATATAAGGGCCGGGGAGATGGCTCAGTGGAATAAGCGCTTCCCTGGCAAGCACAAGGGCCTGAGTTCAATCCTGGGTTCTGCAAAAAAAAAAAGAAAAGAAAA
>NW_004524634.1:9169703-9185138 GCF_000260255.1 Octodon degus | reverse complement strand
TATATATCAAAGACAAAAAATCAGTTTCTCTCCAATTTACAAGGATACCTTAGTATTTGAAATCAACTATATGATTCATCTTATCAAATGGCTAATAAAAAATGAAAAATATAGACAGGTGTAGAAAAACATTTGACAAAATCCTACATACAATTGTGATATTAAAAATTAACAAAACTCACAGCAGACAGGAAACAGATGACAGCAACCTTAAATGGAAAAATAAAATCTGCACAAAGTTATATATACATTGTAAACTGGAGCTTTCTCTGTACGCTGTGACATAACCATCTACGTAGAAAATCCGAACAAGTTACTTAAAAAAAATAGAGCTGACAAGTAATTATGGTGAATTTATATGCTGCAAGATTTGCATTTTGTACATTTACTTTCAAAACTTTAGAATTTAGAACTAAAAATATGCTACCAATTGGATTAGCACAAACTAAATGATACAATTAAGTTAATCTAACAAAGTATATATAAGACGTAAACTAATACTCAAAAGAAAACTGATCATAGAATTTACAAATGAAGATGTACCTCTGATGCAGAGAAAGGTAAACAATATTATTAAGAGCTAAAATATTTGCCTAATTGTTCTGTAGAAACAGGAAACTCTTACAAACCTAGCATGTTAATCCTTTTTTCAAAAAATGGATTTTACAGTTTTGGTGGAAAGGTGAATGACCCGGAAGAGATCACAGAATGTGAAGGAAACAGAATGGCAAGACGGGCACTGCCAGCCATCAAAAATTACTATAAGGAGACACTGGTAATGAAAATATGTTATTACCAAAATAATAGACAAATAGATTAATAATGCAGACTAGTGAAGAACTGAAGGAGTCCTGCACCTTTTTTTTTTACCTGCTTCTGTTTAAAAAGCCAACATTCCTCTGCTTCACAGGTGTTCTGCATTTGAGGTGTAGTGAAATCTTTGCTGTTCACCAGATGTAATGTTTTAGTTCCTTACAAACAGGGTTGGGGGGAGGGTGTGCAAAAACTAACATTGAAATTTTAAAACAGCAGCAGAGTGAGTGGATTTTATTTTTTGTTTATTGTTGGTGGTTTAAAAAAATTTCCCCCTATGTAATTATTGTGAACACCTTGCTTTGTGCGGTCACTGTAAACATTTGGGGGGTGGGACAGGGAGGAAAGTAACAATAGTCCACATGTCCCTGGCATCTGTTCAGAGCAGTGTGCAGAATGTAATGATCTTTTGTAAGAAACGTTTTATGATTTTTAAAATAAATTTAGTGAATCTAAAAAAAAAAAAAGGACCTAAAATTAGCATGCATATTTATACTCATTTGATCTTTGAAGAAAGGAGTTAGGACAGTATTTCTAGGCAGATGTTGAAACATTTGTCTAGAAACAGGCCATAGACATTTAGCAAAACTAAACTAAAATGTGTGAAAGTGTGTATGGTCTAAATATGTAATACCAAAGTATTAAAAGTCATAGCAGAGGAAAGGAAAATCTAGATTACCTTGTCTGAACAATAACTTTCCTAACACATCAATGAGAACATCAAATGCCAGCCACAATGACTATCCACTGTGTACTTTTTAATTAATGGTTAAAATCCAAAAGACCGACAATGCTAAATGCTGATAAGGGAGTGCATAGGGCAATAGTAACTCTTAATCATTGCTAGGAAAAATACGATTTCTTACAATCATTTAAAGACAGTTTGACAATGTATTCTAAATGCCAACAGAGACCTACCATACCATCTCACTCTTATTTATTTATCCAAATGTGTTGAAAAGTGCCTTCATAAACATCTACACAAAAATATTTATATAAACCTTATTCATAATTGTCCAAACTGTAAAACACCAACACATATATATGGCAATAGAGGAATGGATAAACAAATTTTATAACACCTGTATTATTGACAGTAACTAAGTAATACAAATATAAATGAGCAATAAAATCTCTAAAAGGCACGGATACAATCTTTTAATCATAGGAAAACTGCATTGGGATGTGAGGTGGAGGACATATATAGAATGTTAGGCACTTTAAAAAAATTGTGTGAATCTAGAATTTCACACATAAAAGATAAAGTCTACTAAACTTAAAAACAATGTACATTTTTGAAATGCATGAGAAAAAAATTAAACAAAACTGTCCAAGGCCTACAGTTCTTAAGGTAAGATCTCCTTACCTGTTTTTGATGCTGTTGTTCACATTTTGAACCTCATCATTGTCTAGAAAAAAATCTACTAAAATACAAATATGATCACGATTAAAGATAAAAGCTCTGTACATTTTCCAAGATTATTAAAAAATCCTTATACTTGTTTTACTTCCTATTCAATAGGATAGAAGGCACTATTACTGAGATGATTTACAGCTATTATTTATAGGGCTTATTTAGTTATTTAGTTATTTAGATATTGGAACTGGGAATCAAATTCAGGATCTTGTGCTTGCCAGGAAGGTGCCATGCTACTGAGTTAAAGCCTGAGCCCTAGGGCTTTATCGTTTTAGTAAGTATAAGTGACTATAATGAAAAATACAAGATCAACATTGCATTACAATTTTATGTAAAAATCAAAGTTTTAAAAGCATCAATCGCCAGTAGCACATCACTCGCTGTTTTCTAGTAAAATAAATACTACAATTTAAGATGTATGTTTTCAATGTCCTGCTGTTTTCATTTAAACAGTCTTAATTGGTGTTTTGCATTTGGACTGTTTGTTAAATGTAGTTCTGGATGGAGTATTCTCTTCTTACTATCTACGAATCTGTCAGTTAAATATATAAATATATCACTGAGATCAACACTGCCCATGTGATTTGCATATATTCTGAACAATTTTATTTTTCTGATGAGCAGGCGATCTTAAACACTGCTCCCTTCGTAAAAACTATACTGCACTAACACTGTGGACCTGCACAGCAAGTCCTGTTTCTTCTAAGAGACAAACTAAGGTTACATATTTTGCAGACACGAAGTCAAAGCTCCACCAGATAGTTACTGGTTCTGTGGATGAAAGAACAGAAGATTCCTCCTAACACACATGGAATTTGTTAGACAAACTTGAAAATGAACATAGCCCCTGCATATCCTGTCTTTCTCAAAATGACATTCTAACTGGAATTGTCAATGCCCATGTTTCAGCAGCTTTACACATTGGCCTTCCAATGACACATATGTTCCTTTTAATTTTTAATTATATCTACTATCCTTTTTATAACTACTCCCCTTTGAAAATGTTTTTTGAATATCTACATGTTTTCTCAACATATAATTTATCAATGATGACATTTTAAGATATTTAATCCTTTCCTAGCCATTCAGTTACATTCATAAATTAAAATAAAAGTGTGATCAGGCATAATCACTAGGAGTATTTTTGGTAAAACAATGTTGGTAATCACGTGTGTCACAAGAGCATCTTTAAATGCATCTAACATTGATTATAATCGATTTTACTGCCTGCACCCTACTGCCTATCTTTAAATTACTAGGTCCATTACCCCAAAAGTACGACAAAATTTAGTTGTAGCATTCCTTATTAACACTCACAATTGTGTGCTCATTACAATACCTTTTTGAATTTTTAGTATTGTAGTCAGTGTGATATTTAGACCTGCAGATTGTCGTAGGCTTTTTCACTGTTGGTAGCACCACATAGGACTGAATTAAAAGTATTTCTCACTGTGGTAATTTGTAAAGCTCACACATGAGTGGCTTAGTTACATACTGGTTTTAGATTCCTTCTTGAACAATTAGGCTGTGCAAATTCTTGGTTTGAGAAGAGAGGAAATCAAATCTGTAAAGGTTAATTTTGATCTCTTAGAAAATTTTACATGTATTAAGACATAATGAGAACTATATCTTAAGAATATTAATAAAAATTTTAAACAAAAAAACTTCTGGGTGGAAAGAAATGAAAATAACCATCCTAAAATTTTGTATTTCAAAAAAATGACTATTTTTAAATGTCCTAATTTACCTTATAAGAAACTTTCCTAATAATTTCATAGGATCTATAGTACTTTTGGTTTTATTGAATGCCTTTGCAAGTATGTGAATGCATAATTACAAGATATAATTTTAAAACGTCTACAAATACTTTGCTAATTTAAAAACCTGAGTTATTTTAATGTGTGGAAAATATGCATCTCATTCTAAAACCAGACTTACAAATCCTTCATCCTAACTCTGTATCTTTTCTACCTACATGAACTGGATAAATCAATATAATTTCTCTGGGTGTCAGAATGCCTAAACTGTAAAATATCATGAAAATTATAGACCTTTTTATCACATATTGGCGATGTCCTTTCCAGTCTCCTAAAATTCATTTATTGGTTTTGTGGGTCTACCATCCCCTGAGGATGGGGCACTTGACACTTTCCTTAATGGGTCGCACTTTAATATTATACTTAAGATAATTCATAGGAATTTATTTTAATTAGTGGATGGTAATGTTTTAGGATGATGGGATTTTGGGTGTTAAGGTCAGTACATGTATTTAACCTATGTTATTCCATTTTAACTTCCTCTCCCTTTTCTTTTCTCTCAAGCTTATCCCTTTTATCTTCTTTTTTAAATTAATTTTATTGAGAAAAAATTGCAATGTGAAAGCTTCAGAACAGGTTGGTAGGGGAGTTACAATAATACATTGCACATTGTTGTCTTTGTAGTAGTCATTCATAGCACAAGATGCAGACATGATATCATATCTAGATACTATTAGTACAGATCTTTTTTCTTATTGATTTAAGAGGAAGTAGCTATATATCTATCCTAACTATTTTGTATAAACAGATACAAAATTGTCCTTCATTTATATCACCTTTTATTGTTCAGTTTTGTCAGAGATGGGAATTCCATTGCCATCCAAATATTGTAGGTGCTTGAATTCAGCAAAATATTCCAATTAGTCCAGTACTCCACAATAGTAGTGGGTTATCCACAGGACTGGCAATGTCTGAATCTGATGATTTGGGCCTTCCACAGCTCAGCATACCAATTATGGCCAGACTGTATCTCAAGTAAATGTTTTAATTTTAAATGTTCTATGTTATACCTAAGAACTTCAATATTCAGACAAAGAGTTTAAACCCACCTGCATTTGTTGTAGGCAATAATAAGCTTCTCTTCTGGAGGGTTAACAACCTGAGTTTGCAGACCAAAAATTAGAGAAAAACAAGGGCTGTAAGGACAGCCAACATTTTGGCCCTAACCACTCAAGGTCAGTCAAGAAGGACTCAGGATATAGGAGAACCTGTACTGTAACATCATGTAGCTTAATTGTGCCCTAAATTTTCTGATCAAGGAGATTATGGGGCCACAGAGGAATGTGATCTATGATGTAGTATGTGCCTAAAGAGAGTCACATGGAGAGAAAACATTCTCTCAGGCTTTCACAGAGAGCAAATTGGTCAAGTAATGGCCATGACTCATCAACATGGCTAACACTGACAATGGATCTACATAATGTGGTACAGGGTTTCGGGATAAGTCCTGAGGGGACTTGACTGTCAAGTGTCAGATACAAAAGTTGCATCTTTTTATTATATAGGTCTTGCCCTATCATGGTCTTAACCATCCAGCAGAAAAGTATAGAAATGAGGTATGAAAAGTGAAGTCGTGTTAATATTCTGACCTTTATCTTCTTCCAAAGTCTAACTATGGCTTTCCTGTTCTCTCTCCTTTGTTAAAATTCTAACTTCCTTTCCTGCATGTTTTTAGTTTTCTCATATAAAAACAATTATGGGATACTGCCATGATTTGTGTCTAGTTGTCACCCAAAGCCTCATGTAAATTATGGGACAGACATGGCTGGAGGAAGAAAAAATGGCTTGAGGGGTGGGGCCAGAGAGGTGTAAACCATTAAACTGCCTAAACTGTGCTTTCTCAGAGGTGTGGAGAGTGTCATCCTGGACAGGGCAGTGCCCCAGCCTCTCCTCCAGTGTCTTGAAACCTTCAGTAACTGTAAGCTAAATAAACCTTTCCTTCCCTCATTTTGAGTGTCGGGTATTTGTCCCAGCAACAAGAGAAGAGTAACTAATACAGATACTTAACAATCTCAGTCAAACTAATTTTACTCAACAGGATAGTTTATTGTTGTATACATTTATTTTGCATAGGAATGACATGAGGTCATACTTCTATATGATTGAACTATGTACATATATAATATATATGTATATATGAATATATACACATATCAGGGGAAAGAAAAATGTACAATAAATATTACAATATTTTGTTGACAGATGATTTTATCCTCCTATGGAGGACCCCAGAGGATGTCATATATTGCAGGAAACCCACTGCACTGCCAGCTTCAGAGAAGTAATCCAACATGCATGTGCAGCCATCACATTGACCAAGGTTACCCAAGCAGCAATGTGGCCTAAGTAAATATCTGGATGTGAATGGCCACCCCTTTGAGCTCTTCTTGAAGGGACAAAGGGAAATTTAATATCATGATATCATAATAAATTTAGTATTTAAATATTTGTGCAATATTTTTTTTCTTTTTCTGAAGTGTGCATGCATGTCTTTGGCAGAGTTTGTATAGAATACACGTTCATCATCTGTTAACCAGCATCTAGGCTGTTTCCACAGCTTAGCTCCTGTAGACTCTAGTGCCACACGCATGGTATGCATGTATGCCTATGGTGTGACACCCTTAATTATGGGGAGAATGTGCCCCAGAGTGTTACATCTGGGTCAAATGATATCTCCATGTTTAGTCTTTTGAGGACTTTTGATACTGTTTTCCAAGGAAAAAAAGTGAGCCTACTAGTAAGATGTTTGGGCATTATACTTTGCCTAGGTATAGAACTCCAACTTTAAAATCCCATCCTTTACTGACACAATCAATATCCAGGCAGGAACAAAAGCCTATTCAAAGTAGCAGTTTTGAAACAGATTTTTGAAGCAGTGTAATCCCTCCTAGAGTTTTCCTTCAGAGGATATCTGGTTACACTATACTGAAGACACAGTTACATAAACAAAGTCCTCCCCACCCCTTACAGCTCTTATCAGAACACTGGATATTCAGAAGATTTAGTAAGTCAATGCTATGAGTTATCTTCTCAGGCCCTATGTTTAGAGAACTCAGTGCAAACAAATTATAATAAAATTCATTTACTTAAAAAACTAAATGCTATGCTTAATGAACTATAGATATTAGAAAATTCTATTATTTAATGATTGATATCCATTAAAGAGAAGAACCTTAAATATTCGCTGCACAGATTACTTTAACTGCATGTGTAGAATATGGTAAAGATGAAAATTTTTTACAGAATGTTAGGGAGACAGCTCAGTGGCATAAATGCCTGCCCTGAAAGTGCAAGGTCCTCAGTTTGATTCCCAGTAACAACAAAAATTATTTTTACAATCCAAGCAAAATGATAAAGTTCAGGGTCTGGGGTGATAGCTCATTAGAATAAGCACTTGCCTGGCAATCACAAGGGCCTGTGTTCAATCCCTGGTTCCAGAAAAAGAGAAAAGATAAAGCTCAATAAATAATTAGCAATGATTTTTATCAAGTGTTCAATTCCAATATTATTTTGATCAAGAAAAAAATATTGTTTTTAAGTTTAAAATATGTAATCATACTAAATTACAAAGTTTAAAAAGGCAAGTCTAAAGAAAACTAAAGAAAAACAACAAAACTAGTACGGCACTATCTGCAGAGTGTTATAAATCCTAGAAATCTGTTCTCAAATATGCATCATTGAGTGGTTGTCTCAGTTACTCTTTACTCATTGCTGGGACAAACACCTGGCACTCAAAATGAAGGAAGGAAAGGCTTATTTAGCTCACAGTTTGTGGAGGTTTCATTCCATACTCTACTGGCTCCAATGCAAATGACAGCAGTTCATGGTGGCAGAAAACAATGAAGAGCAGAGGAGTAGCAGCAGCTGCGGCATCCACCAAGCCTCCCTCTTCCTTTTATGCTGATTGTGAAGACTGGTGCTCCACTGCAAAGATTGGAGCTCCTCCAAAGTGGCGTGGCTGCAAAGATCAACCTCCTCCAAAGACTGGGACTTCTCCAAGGAAGTGGGGCAAGGTGACCAGGAAGCTTTCCTCAACTCTTTTATTTACACCTTTTGTGCTGAGTCACTCTGGGATGGCCCATGGCCCTAGGGTGGAATCAATCATACCCATGGACCACCCAATAGTGCCCCAGAGTGGAACCAATCACCCCAGTTTGGGCCCTGCCTGCATGCAGGGTGGACCCCCATGCCTGGAACTGCCAGAGCCTATTCAGCCAAGTTGACACAACCTATCAACTACCACAATGGTTATCTGGCTGTATTTATTAATGGATAACTCATAACCTCATTTCATGTTAGTTTTGTAACCACAAAAATTTAAACAAGTAAAAGAATAAATATCTCTTCATGTCTAAATTATATCTACTCAGAAGAAAAATGGACTGGAAGCCTCGATTCATTTTCTTAGTTATTTCTACATTCTTGTGCCGTGGTAGATTAGGTAGGAAGTCAGGGTACATGACAATTGAGGAAGCTAACACTTTGGGAGAATTCATCTTCAGAAGGATGATTCAAGCATCATTAATAGAGAGCTATCCATTAGAATATCGTTAACATTAACCAACACACAATATGTCCTCATGCCAAACTGGAGTACATGTGTTCCATGGTTTGCGGAAAGCCTAATGAAATTCTCAAATTAGTATGTTTAAAGCTGCCAACTTAGTAATTAAATAATGATTTTATTATGAATCGGATAGCATATTTGTTCACTCAGTGTGAAAACAATGAACTATTATTAAATCAATATTTATTCACAAAAGTAATTTATTTGTGCTTTTATATTTAAGAACAAAATTTGAAGTGGTTAAGTTTGTGTTGTGTTTCATTGAAGTCATAATTAATGAAATACAATAATTTTTTAATTGTAAATTCACTGAATATTAATTTCCTTAAAAATATACACAAAATAAAACTAAAAATCATCAGATAATATTCTACTGCTTATACATAAATATCATCATCTGTTAAAAGAATGCTCTTCTAGAAATTTTAAGTATATACCCAACTTAAAGGATTATCATAGCTATGTAATTTTTAATAATTATGAATATTTGTGTTCAAATATTATGAGCAGTTTTCTACATCATTACATATTTTCTATTAAATTAAGCAAATTATCATGTAGAACTACTTGGTGATTTACTAATTTTTTAAGCTTTATTTAAAAAATCTGAATTTTCCTAATTATTAAAACTTTGATACTGTATATCATCATATTAATGTTGTTCACACACTTACATAAAATTAGTTTTTCAACATAAATTCCTCCTCAAAATTTGAAGCAATATATACTACATTTAGACTTGACAGTCAATTTTACCCAAAATTGTATGCTTTTCAATCAATAACAAACTCAGACACAATATTTTGAGAAATTTAAGTACTTTTTCATTTTTCATTAACACTTACACTTATAAATTTATTTTCACATTTAATTTTCAAGGTATGACTACCCATTGTAAGAATATTAAATATAAAAATCCCAATTTTAACACTGAATAATTTTATTGTATTTTTCTATTACAACTCTACGAAATCTGTACAGGATTATTGTCAATAGATTCTAAAATGATGTGACAGAGTGAGCTGTTGTCAAAGTCATTTTGCTCATAGCTGGAACAAAATAGCAAATAGCTAAACATTTACAATGGAGAGGCTTACTTGGTTCACACTTTCTGGAGATTTCAGACCAGAGTAGGCTGGCTCCAAGGCAAGGCGGCACAGCAGCGGCTTAGGGTACGGTCCAAGGAAACAAAGGAAGGAGAAAGAAAGAAAGCCACCTTTCCAGGCTGCATCCAGTGTCCCAGGTCCTCCAACAGGATTTCACTTCCAAACATCACAGTGGACCAGTCCACTGGTGAATGGGACACCCCATGATCCCACACACCCAAAACCCCCCACCTATCAGCATATGAAGTTTGAGGAGACATCTAGATATAAACCATAACATCATGTTATGGTTGTCCAGAGGCCAAGAAAGGATCAGAGAAAGGGAGTATGTTGGCTACTTTTCTCTTGTTACTGGGACAGAATACCCAATGCCCAAAGTTAAGGAAGAAGAGATTTATTTTACTCACAGTTGAGAAGGTTCCAATGTGTGATCAGCTAGCTCCAACAAGATGGTACATGGCACAGAGGAGACAACTCATGGTGGCGAAAGACAGCAAAGCAACAAGAGCAAAGGGGAAAGGAGAGCAAGACTCTTTTCCCCCCTTATACTGTACAAAGCATGGCATGTATATTGTGTCATGCCCTGGGGTGTGTGTAACACTCACGCCATCCCTGTGCCCTCCCCCTGTACAGACTCAGGATGTTTACAGACTGAGGACTCTAGCCTCTTGCTGAGTCCCTTAGTTAAGCTTCCAGACTTCTAGTGTTGACATACTGTATCAACCATTACTGGGAGCCTTTTCAATAGCAATCACCTCTATAATTAAAAATATCTCAGATATCCAGCTTCATTAGTAGTTAACAAGATGAAGACAACTGTAAATATGATTAGGGGAAGTTGGGACAGTATTTTGAAGTTTTGCATAGAAAAGACCGTGTGCAATTTCAAATGCTTTCTCTATGACATTAATGAGGGATATTATTTCTTACCATTAAAGATAATGTTCTTGATCTCTTTAGTCTCTCGTACTTTGCTTTCACTATTGAGCTTGGGCATGTGTTTTGTGTATGAGTATCTAGGCTTTTTTTTTTTCTTCGTGTTTTATATTTTAACTTTTGTAAGTTGATCTTTAGGTTTACATGATCAAATTTTAGAATTGTTATGCTGTCATTTTAACAATTTACTTCCATTTATAGTCATGAATTATTTTCCAATTATGTTACCTACTTTTTTGGAAGTGTTAAAACTATTTTCATAGAAAAGTTTGCCAATTACATGTGGTATTACAGCATGGCTGAAAGATTTGGTTCAATAAACTTTTCATTTTAGAAAAGTTTTAGATGTACAAAAGACAGCACAAAAAGATTCCCCAGTTAGTTCTCTTAAATGGTACATGTTTTAATAATGAATAAAATTATCTTTATCTTATTTTAAATGAAATCTCATGAATTATTCAAATACCCTAAATATTTATTTCTTCTATTTATATTCTAAATTCCTATCTAGATATATTACATTTAGTGGTCATGTATTAATAAACTTATTTTCCTGGTAACTTTCAGAAACTTTGAATTTGATGATTTTGCAGTTTCAGGAAAAGAACTTTTACAGTATTCAGGAGAACAGAAATGTTGCAGGATACCCCTTAAATAAGAGCTTTTCTAATGTTTTTCTCATGACTTGAGTGGGGTTGTGTGTTATGAGGAGGAGGTAAAATGTCCTATTCTCAGTACATGATATCAAAGGTACCTATTATCAGTTTTAGTTATAATTATTAACTAAATGATCATCCGGTTATAGATAGTGTGTTGGTGGTAGCTTAACTGCAAAGCTTTTTTTCTCACTATTTTTGGACTTTTTTCAATTTTGGACTTTTTAGAAGGTCCGCTTTACATGCAGAGAATCACACTGGGATAGTGGAATATAGATAGATAGATAGATAGATAGATAGATAGATAGATAGATAGATGATAGATAGATAGATAGATAGATAGATATAGGCAGAGAGAGAGACAGAGACACAGAGAGGGAGATGGAGAGAGAGAAGGAGAGGGAGAGGAGAGCAGACAAGAGGAGAGGGGGAGAGAGAGACAGACAGAGAGAGAGAGAGAGAGAGAGAGAGAGAGAGAGAGAGAGAGAGAGAGAGAGAAATTTAGCATTTCTCTCCATGGAAGATTTGTCTTATTTAATTATTGACTTATATCAGTATGAACTCATATATGCACATTTTACACTTTGGATTATGCACAAGTATAACGTTATCTCCTGTATTGCTCAATTTATTCTGAGTTTTGACTACTGGGATCTCTTTAAATTACCTCATTTACTACTTTCACATTTCTACGACTTGAGCATTTTGTTGTTGACATTATTGCCCTGAGCTCTTCACTGGTTTCTAACACTAGCGGATATTAGTATTGTCTATATATTTCCTACTGCAGCCCTTGAGTCTATCATTGCATTGATGGCAAACCTGTGGGATACGTGCTGCCATGGGGAACTCATTCTCTCTCTAATCTCTGAAAGTTTTTTCCATTACTGTCCCAGTGGATTTGGTTCTATGGTTCACACTCTTTCTCAGAGTGTTGAGATTTTTTTCTTGTAGAAGTGTGAATTTCCTTGTTGAAGTTAGTATCTAAATATCCATTCATTTCTTTATTTCCATACTACTGTGCATAAAAATATTTCCCTACTTACTTTCTCCTATTTTCATTATTCATGAGTGGGAACACTATTAATTTTTATGTTAATTTTGCATCATAGGACATCGCTGGATTTAGTTATTAATTCTAAGGGCTTTTTGATAGAATATTCTTGTGTTCTATGCCAAATAATAGTTTGACTTCTTTCTTTCCACTACGTATCACTAAGTTTTCTTTCTTAATTGCTCTGGTTACCGTTTTGAGTACTAGGTTGAAAAGTAGTTATATCAGGCATTTGTGTCTTGTTCCTAAATGCAGAATTTTACCTGTTTGCTTGACATACATGGAATTTATCAATTTATATAAGGTTCTTTTCGACCCATCTTCTCCATAAATTGTTGTATTTTGTCAAAAGTTCTCTCTGCATCTATTGACTGATTATGTGGTTTTTGTCCTTGTCTTTGTTTATGGGGTATAACCCACTAGTTTGGATATAGTGAGCCATTCTTGCAACTGCAAGAGGTAACATAGTAGCTCATAATGCATGATTTGTATGATGATTTGTTGATTTCTATTTTCTGATATCTTACTGAGGAATTTTGCATCTATGTCCATCAATAAGACTAGCCTGTAGTTTCCTCTTACAGTTGGGTTTTACTTTGGCTTTGGTATAAGAATAATGCTGACACCAGAGATATTCTTGGAAACATCTCTTTCTTGTCAATTTCATTAAGACTTTTGAGAAGTGTTGTTGTAACATTTAAAATGTTTTGTAGAATTCAAAAGAGAATCTCTCAGGTTGTGGGCTTTTCTTAGTTGCTAGGTGTTATGGTTTGTGTCTAGTAGTCCCCCAAAGCCTCGTACAATTACTGGGTGGACTTCTAGAGCTTGTGATTAATTCATGACCTAGTGCTGGGATTATGTGTGTGTATGATGTTGGTTGGGATTAGGGTTGTGAGTGCTGCTGGGATTATAGATGTGAGTGTTACACCCAGCCTGGGGAAGACAGTCTAAAGGCAGCATAAGGGAGACAGACATGCCCTTTGATGCTATTGTTTCCACTACTCCTTCATTTTGCCCTTTTTTTTTTAGTACAGGATCTACAGGGTCTCACCATGTAGATTGAACCTGTAGTGACCCTCCTGTTTTTTCAGCCTCCCAAGACCTGGGATTACAGGTCTCACTCGCCCTTTCAGCACACCCTGGGGGTGTGGCTTGCCAGGGATTGCATCAAGGCTGCTGTGCTCCATCTAAGCAGGCACTTTAGTCCACTGAGCTATTTGGCCATCCCTCTTTTTGCTCTTGCTGTTTTGCTCTTTCCACCAGCATGAACTGCTACCCTCTGCCATGTGCCAGTCTGCCTTGGAGCCAAGTGAGTATGGACTGAAACCTCCACTATTGTGAGCTGATAGATGAGAGAAAAGTAACTGAAACGATAGGTTTTCATTATCTGTTTAACTCTTTGTTACTGGATTTTTAGCATGGTTATGTGTTCCTAAACATTTAGATTTGGAAACTCAATCTAGGAATCTGTACATTATTTAAGATCTTCCAATTTGTAGAAGTATAATTTTATAATAATTACTAAATAACTTCTGAATTATGACAGTGTCCATAATTGGATGTCATAATTTTCATTTGTAAGTAAATGGATATAAATCTCTTCTCTTTTTCTTTTGGTAAATTTGGGTAGAGGTTCATCTATTTTGTTCACTCTTTTGAAGAACCAATTATCCAATTTGTTGGTTCTCTGTACTACTTTTAACCACAATCACAGTAATTTCCACTTTGCACCTTATGAGTTCCCTCATTAAAGTCAGTTTATGTTTGGATTTTTTTTTCTTTTCATTACCTTAAAGTTTATCACTAAGCTCTTTATTTGAGCTCACTCTGCTTTTCTAATGTGGGCTTTGATTATAAAAAGATACCCTTTTAGAGCACCTTCATTGTGTGTTTCTGGCTTATTGTACTGGCATTTTTATTCAATTCCAGTAATTGTTTATTTTCCTCCTTAATATCTTCTGTGACCCACGGGGTGTTCGAAAGTATGACATTAAGGGCCAGACAAATAGCTTAATGGAATAAAGTTCCTGAAAACAGAAGTAGGGCCCAGGGGTTCAATACCTGGGCCTGCTGTGCTTTCCATACCCCTGGGGCACACTAAGGCAACAATTGAAATTGGGCGTGGTGGCACACACCTGTAATCCCAGCTCTCTGGAGGCTGTAAACAGGAGGATCATTATGAATCGAATCTAGTAGTGAGACCCAGAACACCCTGTAGACCCTTCCCTAAAATACAGAAATCAAAAGTGTGATATTAAGTTATCGTGTATACATAGATACTTCATTATTTCATCAGAGTTTGATTTTAAGATATAATGCACAATGATTTTGTAATAAACATAGATGAGTTCAATTTTTGAACTTATTAAAGAAGGATTTGTGGAATAGTCTTGGATCTATTTTCAGTGGAAGCTCTTTTACTGCTGAGAAAACTGTGTATTCTGTTAGAGACTACAACACTCCATATATGTTTATGAAGTCCATTTTTGCATATCTTTGTTGATATTTTGTTTAATTAATCTGTTTACTTGTACAAGTAGAGTATTAATGTCACCTGCTGTGATTGTATTGGAGTTTATTTGATCTCTTATATCCCGTAGTATTTGTTTTATGAATATAGTTGATCCAGTATTCAATGCATATGTATCCACAAATATTATCTCTTCCTGTGCTATTGTATATTCTGAATTTTAATTCTTTGGCCAACCTTTGAAAATTTTTTAATGGCACGTATTTTCTAATCATATTATTTATATCAAAGGTATTTACAAGATATTTTTCTGAGTTTTATTTTCAGTTTTCTTTTTCTTTGTTCTTTGTCCATTGGTTCCTCCATTTATCATTTTTAAATAATGTAAAATAATTCCACAGACCATGTTCGTCAGGACTTAATCACCACTGCTGATGTTCACTCTCCATCCACTGTTATTCTACCTCCATGTAGGTTGAATTGCTGTTACTATTAAATGATAAAGGATTTTTTTTCATGTCCCTATCACCAGAATTAAGAATTAGATGTTCCTCTCATATGGCCAAGTAGGTTGGTCAGAAACATTTAGCTTCAAATAT
>NW_004524634.1:9160101-9169603 GCF_000260255.1 Octodon degus | reverse complement strand
TTATACACACACATAACACATATGATGTGAATCTTTTTGCTGGTCTTCCTGATAGAATCTTAATTTCTTCCTCATAATTCCTAATCAAATGTCAATAAAACTTTAGAAGTCTGAGGTTCTTCAACCAGTAAATTAAAATCACTTTGTTTCTTGGAATCTGTAATGTGCTTCAAGTGTCTCTTCTGTAATTCATTTTGGTGAAATGCTATTACTGCCTTTCCATCATTTAGAATATGGCCAAGTATTTACTGAAGACACGGTAGTTGGGCCAGGGCTAGAGCTCTGTGTCACTAGCTCTTGCTTGGCAAGTGCGAGGTCTCAAGTTCAATTCCTGCACGCACACAATAATTGAACAAGTTTAATTAAAAAACATAGAACCACACCACAATTAATTTATGTATATGTTGCCGTCTCTCCCCTCCATCTTTATCACCAGCACAAACAGAAATTTAGAATGAGACAAAGTATAGTGTTTTGTTTTTTTTTAAGAATACTGAAAAATATTCAGTATTCTTAATATGAATAATGGAATGAATTATGAAATATAGAAGGATTTAACTGCTAAGAGCTTAAAATGAAAAGGCCTCCTCTGAGAGAAAAAAGGATCTAACACTGCTATAATGTTTAACAACATTACATGATCATTTTTAGCATTTCCACTTGAGGTTAAGAGACATTTGCATCGCTAATAATTTACAAATATGTTACTTTAAGGGATAATATTCTTCAATCTCCAAACAGATACTAGGATAAGGATTCTCTCAGAAGCATTAATTGGACTCTTGAGTATAAATATTCCATCTGCTTTTAAAGGACGTTTGTATGTTAGCAGCAGCATATTTCTACCATAAATGTCTATTTAATTCTAAGAAATAGATTGAAATAACATAAAGCAAAATCTTAAATAACCATTCATAAGTTGTCAGAATGTTCCATGACCTGGCATTTGTACAAGGCCTGAATTATAAAGAGCATAATGATCAAAGTGATAATCTTAAGTTTAAGGTACTTTAAATTTTTAAAAATATGTTAAAAATTAAATATTTACACTAATGGGCTATAAATATTCAACTGAAAATATACAAAATATGATTTATACCACATATATCAAAAGTATTTCATTAGTGATCTACATGCATAATTACATTGAGTACTTGACATATAATTATTTAAACCAGATACCTTTTTTCTCTTATACACATGCATCAACACATGCATACAGGTTTCATGGTTAAAGATTAGTTATTGAATGTCACTGGAAAAGCATCTTTTATATCCCCATATGTTCTGCACTGGCTTTCTATGCTATAAAGTCTAAGTAGAGTACACAAAATCAAAGCAAATATTTTAATATACATATATGACAAGCATGTTTTTACTACTTCCTGTAATATAAAAAGCACATACAATGGCATTCAACATTCATTGAGCATTCAATGTTCTAAAATAAAGCCTGGTCTTAAATTTGTTTTGGAAATTTTGCCTGTTATCATTGATTCAGTAGTGATTTTGTGTAATTCACAAATTGTACCCAAGTTAGAAGAATGTAAAGACATTTAATAAGTGAAAGATGAATTTTTGTTTTATAAAAAGCTCTAATCAGCAGAATGAAAATGTTCATATTCAGTACCTAGACCCATTTCCATTTTGTTCTGCAAATGGATGATGGTAAATAAGATTGCGTGCGTGCGTGCGTGCGTGTGTGTGTGTGTGTATTTGCAACAGGGCATCACTACGCAGCTCAGACTCTTAGTGGTTCTCCTGTTTTCAGACTCCCCAGCACTGGGATTAAAGGCGTGGGCCACCATGCCCATAGTATAGATGATGAAGCTACTCTTGATATTTGACTGTAAATAGTGATGCAGCTTCTGTTTTTTCTTTTTTTAAAGACAGCACAAATTAGAATTAAAACAGAAAAAAAAATTACAAGTCATACAGAATTTCACTTAACAAAATCATACAAATTTCACAGTATCTGTTGCAATATATCGTGTTTTCTTCCAACCAGTTATTCATATTCCCAGATATATACATGCAAACTTGGAAGGAGAAAGAAATATATAAGAAATTAAGAAGACAAAATGTATAACTGAAAAAGAGAAATGAAGCAAATTCAAGCATTAACTGCTTCTTTCCATAAACGAGCAGAAATTCACAATACACTTGTCAAAAGCCTCCTGCTTACATGCATAGATAAATCCCTTTCCCCCACTCCCTCTCCTGTCCTTCTCCTCAACTCAGTAACCCTTTACTTTTGGGTGAATTCATTCCTTTTCACCAGTGTCTATTGTACCCTGCATTGCACAGATTTGTCACCTGTGATGACAGCCACTACCTGGTGAACAAGAGCAGGCTTAAGATAGAGGGAGGCAGATCACATGGAGAAGCTAGGTCGAGCTCTGGTCCACAGCCATCGTATTCCAGATGTCAAATCCCAGCTGCCAGACATAGAAGTGAACATGGTAAGGCTCTGTATATTACAGAGGCAAGAAAAGCCTTCCCTCCCTTAGCTTCTCCAAATTCCTGTCTCCACAACCAGTGAGCTCAACAATTACATTTTTTTCAGCTGCTAGTTTTTATAAGTTTTATCAGATAGTAGTAGTTCCATCAACTGCCACAAACCTAGATAGTATTTAGAATTTTTTTTTCCTGAAATATACTACATGAAACTTGATCAAAGGACAAATTAATTGAAGGGTTCACTTTGAAGCTGGTGCTGAACTAAACAGAAGGTTTAGTTCAACCCGAACAGTCCTGACACTGACACGCTGAGTAGGGGACTGAAGTTATACGTGCAGGGGGGGCTGTAGGTTGTGGGCATGAGGTTCTTTTGCTGGAGTTTAGGAAAGCACATTTAAATCTTGCATTCCTAAATGTTCACTCAGTGTTACCACAATGTAAAATGGTATTCCCAACTCAGCACATGTTGATGTCTACTCCTAGTAACATAGGGTAGCCCCACACTTGCCTCTGGCCAGTGGAAGTATGCCATTTGGAGAGGCAGGCAAGGGTCCCAACTCACCACTTGCATACCTGAGAAGTGGAGTTATGTGGGCAGATTTCTGGGCACATACTGCATCTGCCAACAGCACACTTGGAGCGGCCAGCCTGGAAGGAATATGTTCCTGACTGCTCAGTGTAGGAAGGAGTTGAGAAAAGCACTAGCAGACCTGGAGAGGTGAGGGATGGCAGCGCCTCATTGAGGAAGGTCACATGAAACAGAGCCTCACTCTCTCCTAACATCAAACTGTTAAAAAGCATTGGGCCTGCAGTGGAGGTGGGAGAGGGTTTCTCTTTTATATGTTTTCCTTAATTTGATTATATATCAAGATGAACACTTTTTGTATTTATGTTTTGAGTGTGTATTTGTATATGGTGACATCTGTGCCTTTACTTTCCTTACTGCTAATTCTTTTATTTTTTCACTTATTTTAACTCATGACTATCTTTGTGAGCTAACTAACACTCTCATTTTAATGTATGTTGCAAACAACTGCTTCTTGTGATTTACTTTGTATCCTTGCACCACCATTATATACATTAAATTTTTTATTTAGAATTATTTGGCTTTACAAAACGCACCAGTCAGGAAGTGTTTTACGTCACTAATATAAAGCTGAATAAACAAACATCATTGCAAACTAAAATAATTGTTTTAAAGTTTAAGACATTTTAAACAAATAAACAGAAAAATTATGAATTACACTAAATGTCACTCAAAGCAGAGCTAATGTCTTATATTTTAACAATAATTTTACTATCCCAAAATTAAATTGCTTACATGTTCCATATATTCGTATATATTTTTGTTTTTACTTTGTTTCCTCCAAAATCATCATTAAAATGATTGACGTGTGATAAACTAGTTCAGAGTACTTTTTCGGTTATTTCCTTTCCTGTATCAGAAAATGAATAAAAAGAAGAGCAAGAAATTTAAATATTTGTGTTTTGATTTTATCTGGATTGGTAGAGATGGACCAAGCAAAGGTCATAGCTTTGCAAAAATAATAATTGATTCCACAGCCTGAAACCAGAAAATTTTCATCTCCACAGAAGGGCAAAATGATTTCCAATATTTCTTCAGTACATTTCCTATTCTAGACTGGTTTCTAACTTAGTGACAAGCCCTTAGTATTGTCAACAGGCATGTCTTGAGTGAATAAATAAATTCATGCAGGTACATTTGAAATGACAGTTATATAAATATTTAATTTTTCAAAATTACACTAATTAACTATTAGTAAATGTCATTTGGTTGTTCAAAACATATAATTAATGAAGAATCTTAGGTACTACAGATATTCACAGCTATCTCTGGGGGGAATATGTAGGAATTGCATAGATTATAATGATGTTTATGTTTATATGTGAAGTTAAAACTCAAATACAAAAATACATATTTGTTTATGAAAAACAAAAGGAGTGTATTATCTGAACAGTGAATATCCTTGAAAGGTTAGGGTAAAAGGAAAAAAGTACAAGCAGAAAACATTTTTAAAAATTTATTTCTATATTCTAATTTCTCTTCCTATGGATGCTGTTTTATTTTTATAAAAAGAACACGATTTCCATACAAAAATGACCTGTTTAAATTCATATGTGCTTCAGTTTGTATATGATAAATAAGGACAGGATTTGACCACCTTGGATGCAAGTGTCTTTTTGGTACAAGGCTTATAAAGTCGATGGACCTTTGGAAGAGGTGAACAAAATACTTGCCTGACTGAGAAACCTGCGCTCCAGTATCTATGCCCATTCATTTCATTGCTCCTTGCCTCAGACCCCAGGGAGCTG
Organism: Octodon degus; assembly: GCF_000260255.1. NCBI lineage: Eukaryota > Metazoa > Chordata > Mammalia > Rodentia > Octodontidae > Octodon > Octodon degus. The sequence continues at coordinate 9,164,809 of NW_004524634.1, read as the reverse complement.
TGGTACTGAGTAGGCGCGGATTTGTTTTAAGGCAACGAACCACGACTGGGCCCTGACTACTCTCCTGGGACAGGAAGGTCCTCTTAGTGTTTGCTTACACATCACAAGTACCTACCTACAGCAGAATCAAGACATTCTTCAATCTATCGGCTGAAAAGCACGCAGTATTGTCTTTGTAATAAGAGTTCATTACTATAGAAGGAAGAGAAAGCAGTAACAACATATTTATTTGTGCCATCAAAATCTAGGAAGACTGTGGAACAAGATCCTAAGTTTCAGCACACCTGTTAGATACAGCAACGTGCATATCTGCGAGTGTGTGTGTGTGTGTGTGTGTGTTAGCAAATATTTATATGTAATAACAAATTAAAGCAGGAGAAAGTGTTAGTAATGTGTACATGTTTTAAGTGACTATCTTTTCATCACAGATCATACATTTATATAACTAATTTTATAAAGCTATAACTAGATAATGGATATCCATATACATTTAGCTTGTTATCTTTTTAAAACCTTAAAATTTTTCCCCATGGTTAAGGAATGCCATGAAGTTCTACTTAAATGTTCCATAACACACTATTGTATTGAGTGACAGAATTACTTAATTGTCATAATGGATATCTTTTTCACAAGAAAATCTAGTACATAAAAATATCTATTTTTTCTGATAAATTTTTAAGAAATTAATTTATAAAAGATTATATTAATTTTTATACCTCATAAGAAAATTTCCTCACACAAAATTCACTATTTTCAGTATATCATAAATTCACTGCTAATTCACTTTTTAATTTACATTTACAAAAAAGTAAATTTTTAATTTGGAATATTTCAAAAATGTAAATTTTATCATTCTCAGAATTGTTGACTACATTTAACCTGGGAACTGTTTCTTTATATACACTACTGTCTTACTACTGAAATTTTGAGATGTTTTTATTAATATTTAGAATCCTTTTCATACTGACACTTTTTCAGTAGACTCTTAGAATAACTTATAAACTTTTGCTGCATGTACTTTCTTTTATAATTGTTAAGTGGTGTGCCAAAATTATTTTTCATTTTATATAATGAATGCAGTCATAATTTCATGTTGACTTTTACCTTTATTCCAGATTATTTCTGAATCCAATTTATTTTAAACCACCTTTCTTTGTTTTGAATACCTATAAACCGAATACAGAGATAAAGGAATCACCTAATATTTAATTTTCCCAATTAACATAAAATCATTTTTATACTTCAGTCTCTTAATTGTGCCATAATATTATATCTAATAAAAACATAATACATAATACCAAATTTAAATATGTCTTATAACTAAAAATGCTAACAGACATTAAATGCCTTCAGTGTATCATAATCATTTGTCTGATGATTGATCAGAGAGGTAGGTGATAGCCTTGCTATGAATTTCCCCCCCACTCCCTATAATAATCTTAAAAATGGATAAAAATGATGTTGGCTGCATTGATTCTGCTATTATGAAAAATATTCTCTATGAAACTCAATTCTATTTGATAACATTATACCCATAAAATATGTTTTTTTCAAAATGGCTGAGAATCCTCCCATGCCCTGCTGCTTTTGTATCAATTATATGTATGCTGTATTCAAAGTCCTTTGTTATCATTTCAACAATGTTCACAGCATGTATACCTAAAGTAGATTCAATCGAAAAGACCCACCTTTTTTTGCTCATTTCCAAGAAGAAATTTATATCTACTCAAGTCTTCAACGGGAAATCCTCACCTTAGCTGCAGTAGCTCCTGATGAAGGAGGGTCGTCTGTCCTTTAAGAATTTGAAAGCAGTCTTTGATATTTCCTACCATATTATGAAAGTTTCTAGCTACAGCCATATTCTTCTGATGCAACCTTCCTAAAAATACATTGAAAATCTATTGTTTATTCCCCCTCATCAATAATGTATACAATGTGGAAAGTTTCCTGCAACTTTCTTCTATATCAGCACATGCTGCTTCATCTTGCACCTCTACATAATGGACATGACCATTTGTTCATTAATATAGTAAAATGAACTGAACTAGTATCACTGTCTTTTAAGGGTGCTGCTCCATGACCCTAAAATAATTACAACGTAACAACAAAGAGGCACCATGACACCTGACACAATATCTGAAATAGTTATTAAATGTGAGGCAGAGACATGAAATGAATGGAAGCTATTGGAAAATGAAGTGGTAAACTTGACACCATGTTTTCTAAAATCTTCAATTTGTGAGAAGCAATATCTGAGAAGTCCCTTAAAGTGAAGCTCAGCAAGTGAGGTTTGCCTGTACACACAGTGAAAAGCACATACGCTGGTGATTTCTCACAATGGGACCCCTGACTCCACTGCCCTAACATCACCAAAGAACTTTAAAAACATAATCTTGGGCTCCCCCTGAACTACTGACTCAGACCTCTGGCAGTGAAATCAAGAGTGGGTGCTCTTAATAAATTTTTCAGGTAATGATGACAAAGTCAAGAACCAGCTCACCAATGGCATTAACAGCAAGACTAGTCTTTCACTTAGTGGGAATCAGGTCTTTCCTCTATCAATTTTGGTTTTTATATTTTAGAGATATTTTATTGACTGTTAACTGCTAGGCTAGGTATTCACATTTTTATGTCAGTGTCTTTTACAGAACTTTGAGACTTCAGAAACATTTAATCTAATCCATATTCTTTGTTTCAATGGTAATTGTTTTTAAACTGAAGGTAAATTGGAAAGTTTTTCATAATCCATAAAATAAAGAACATATCATACAACTTCTAATATGAATGTATTCTAACTCTGAAGTACCAAGGAGAGATCAGTTTAAATAGATTATTTTGCTTGAAAAAACTATATGTGTGTGCATGTGTGTGAAAGGAAAAAAGACATGGAAAGGGAATTTCTGTTTACAACTTTAATGTTTCATGGCTTAAATATACAGGGTCAGAAAAACTATTAGAAGAAGAGCAAAAGAAAATCTGGATATAATTTAATTCCTAATATTCTAAGTATAAAGCATGTCAAGAAAATTTCTCAGACTTCATGAGAGCTCCTAGATTATACAGGAGGCTTATATGCATAATATGTAGTCTCATGTTTAAAGTGTATCCTAACTCTTACAGAAACAGTTGTTTCAATTTTCTAAAGAAGCTGTTCACCTTTTTACCCGCTGTTTGTTTTGAAGTTAAAACAAGATAACAGAGCCCAGGCGCAGCGCGGGCCGGACCCTCTCCCAGCCCCTTGGGCCGCCCTCCACCACTCTGCAGTGCCTCACCCACTCCGCCCGCAATGTAGGAATATTTGCCCCGGACCTGAGCCCCCAGACCCAGTCCTAGCCCAGGTCCCATGAGTGTGTGCGGAGAGCTTTCTCTTCCCCCTACTTCACCTTGCCCCCTCCAGGCAAAGCTCATGCCTGGTATACACGCCTGAGGTGTAAAGTTGCAGCTGCAATCCCTGCAGAGAGTGTAGAGGATAGATCCAACCAGCTAGTTCAGGAGCAGAACACCTTGCCACAGGGGCACAACAGGTTCACCCTTAAGGGCAGCAGCGGGAAGGAGCTGAGCACAGCAGCCAGACCCAAGCCAGATGCAGCTGGATAAGTCCAAACTTTGTAGAGCTGCACCTGAACTTCAGTACGTGCGAAGGTTATAACTACAGCAAAGCTCTACAACAAAGGTCAGAAGACTGCTCCACAAAATGACCAGAAGGAACAAAATGCAACCTCAGAACTCAAGCCCACCCGAAACAAGTGCAGAGGACACTAACACAGAAAAAATTGGAAATCACACAACTGAAAGCAATGAATCAACGGCTTCTGAAATAAAGAAACAGCTGCAGAACGATGTAGAAGACCTCAGATTGCAAATGAAAAAAGAAATCCCTGAATTAATAACATCCGCACTAAAGAATCAAATGCAGAAACATATGGAAGAAACCAAGTGCCCACCCAGAACAAGTGCGGAGGATACTAGCTCGGCTCAAATGCATGAATTAATAGCGTCGATAGTAAATAAGCAACAGCACAAAGATAGAGAGGAAATCAGAACGCAATTCTTTTCTGAAATAAAAAAAGAACTCTCAGAACTCATAGCATCTGAAATACAGAAGCAACTACAGAAACATAGGCAGGAAACCCAATTTGAAAAAAACATTGCAATAAAAGAATTTCTAACTGCTTCTAAAGAAGAAATTGATAAAAAAAATAGAGGAGATTAGAAAAATGATGGATTCCCTGAATGAGCAATACAGGAAAGAAATAGATCACATGAAGTAGAGTCAAAGAGATTTAGAGGAAATTAAACTCTCAATCACAAGCTTGCAAAACCGTTAAAGCGAATGTGAAGACAGAGTTTCAGATTTTGAAGATGCTTGTGTAGCTAGTGAAAAGGTAAGAAAGGATCTTTTAAAAACAACGAGGATGCAGGAAAGAATAATCCATTACATGCAAGATGATGCAAAGATGAACAATGTGAGAATAATAGGCATCAATGAGAAAGAAGGAGTCAACACAAATGACATTTAAAAATATGGGCAGAAATAATAGCAGAAAACTGCGCAAATATGAGGAAACAATCTGACATTCAGGTAACAGAAGCATGTAGAATACCAAGAAACCTCAACCCAATGAAAAACACACCGAGACATATAATAGTCAAGATCCCAGAAATTCAGCACAAGAATAATCTACTGAAAGCCGCTAGAGAAAAGAAG
>NW_004524634.1:9146364-9154766 GCF_000260255.1 Octodon degus | reverse complement strand
TCTTAATGAATAGAATGATTTGTTCTAATGGTGTTTGTAAATAGGATCACAAGTCCGCATCTTGTACAGCAATTAACCACTAAGAAGTATATATGCAATGTATTATTTGTTGAAACTGCACTTCTGATTTGATTTGAAACTGTCTCATTGCTATCTATTTATCAATAAAACTTTGAAAAAAAGAAATATAAAAAAAAACCAAGATAACATAGGCTAACTTAAATAAGTTAGTTCCTACAGAGAAAAGACAATTCATTAATGTTAGCTATCATTATTGATACTATCATTATCCAAAACATTATTTAAAGGACTATGAAGTACTCCAACCTGTTTCTAATTTATTTAAAAATGCATTACAATCATAATAAATTTGAAATGGCGAATGTGAAATGAATTTGAAAGCTCCTATGTTGACACTTTGTATTTATATTAAACCTGAGTGACAAAGTATTTTCAAATAAAAGTGAATATAATATGCAATATAATTTCTAGAATAGAAATTCAATTTCAGAGACATATTTTCATTCCATACTAAACCTTACCCCTTTCATATGAAATGCTCAAGTAATTCATTATTTGGATAATTTTTAAATATCTGAAAACATAATGAGTATCTAAGTAGATATTTTTCAGAGCAATAAAAAAGCATTGATGAAATCAATGCCTTTCTACCTAATTATTTAGACATAAAAATGAGTTCCCAGTATCCTAGGGAATTCTTGGGCTCACATTAAAGTATCAAAGTTTTGGTAGGTTTCAGTGTATGTTACAGAAAATCGAATTCATGTACACATTATTGTGCAAGAAATTTTATTGACTGCTTCTCTGAATTAATCACTTCTCAAAAGCTTCATTTCTTAGTACCATTATAAGATTAATTTCTAACATAGGAATTTGAGAATGAGCACATACATTGAAGCTTCAGCAATGTCCAGCTTTATTCCTTGGTAGGAAAATACTGGTTTTCTTAATGCTATTTGTACAAAAATGATGTTTTTCCCCCAAGAAAGAGCCCTGGTACCTTCTTTAAAATATCATATATGACAATATATGTAGGAGTAGTTTTCTAGGTTTTGCTATTTTAGTCCATTTGTCTGTATGTCTTGGCAACATATTTTACGGCATAATTTTTGACATTTTGAAAAAAACTCCAAGAATCATAGGATAATGCTGCCTTTGCCTAATTAGTTCCTTGGAATGAATATGTAGAAATCCAATTACTATGTCAAAAACAATGCATACTGGCACGTATTTTAATGGTAGTCTCCAATAATTATTTTACGCAACTTAATTTAGTTTTACTTATATCAGTTTATCACTGAATATTAGCTATCAAGTTCTCTAAAATTTGCCTGCTGGGATGTAGTTTGTGAACTGTCCATTATTAAATGTATAAATACATATTAATTTTATTATTAAATTTTAAATATTTATATATGTTGAATATTCAATGGATATTTGAAATGTTCTTTTAAGGAATATTCATAATAGAAAACAATTACATAAACATTTATGCATCAAAGCCCTGTTATCTACACTGGGTATAAAAAGCCAGTTGGAATGAAGTCCTTCATGTAGGAAGGCAATGAAAGATACATGCAAAATTTCAGGATAAAAGCTGATGACTGAATAAATGTAAATCAACCGAGCCATCACTCTCGTTCAAGAACTTCCACATAGTGTTTTTCTTTCTGGGAAGACTTACATACTCTGCCACCCACACACTAATCTTTGCAGTAGCGCATATGAATGTGAAATTAAGTAATTATAAAGAGGATATTGTGATAAATAAAAAGAAATGACATTGGGCAATAGAACTAGTAAAGCGGTAAAGTATAATGAGATATAACTGTAAATTACAGAATAGATTATACAGCAATGAAATCTTTCATAAAAAAGTATGTGGTACAGTAATCTGACTCTGAAGTTGATCATTTAACTGCAGCAAATAGATACACAGGCAGCTGTGGTTATATCTCAGGGACACAGAGCCTGCTTTGCAAATACGAGGTCCTGAGTCCAGTTCCTTATAGCCCTTCCAAAATGCCAAAGAGATATACAAATAATTATATTTTTAAAATTAATTTATTGATAAATAAATAGCAATGAGACAATTTCAAAACAGGTTAGTAGGACAGATATGATTAATAAATTGCATATTGTTGTCTTCATAGTAGTTATGCATAGTATAAGATGTAGACATGATATCTTGTCTAAACAGTTTTAGTACAAATCTTTCATCTCATTGAACTAAAAGAAAGTAGGTGTATATCTAACCTAATAATTTGTATATACAGATATATATATATTTTTTCACTACAAAATAGTCTTTCATTTATATCCCCCTCTTTAGTTTTGTCAGAGATGGGTATTCCATTGCCATTGCCATTTCAAATAGGTATGTGAATTCAGCAAAATAATCCAATATAGTCCAGTACACCATAATAGTACTAAGCTATCTGCCGGACTGGCAATGTCAGAAGTTGTTGATTTGAGCGTTTTTACACCTCAGTATATTAATATGGCTTTATGTTTTATACTTCATGTAAAGTAATAAAAGAAAACAAGAGACAAGAAAAAATGTCATATGACTGTCCTGCTGCAATGTTGTATGTAGTTAGATTTCTAATTTCTGTGTAAAATGTGTAATTGTTTATTATTTTTTAATTTTCTTTTTTTTCACATTCCATAGGGGTTTAAAGTTTAGCATATCAACGATTGTTGGAAAACACCTTTTTTATGTTAAGTCTAAGGCATTTGATATTCAGACAGATAGTGATGTTAAGTTCAACTGCCTATGTTGTAGGGCAATAATATCATTACGCTCCTCTTCTGGAGGTTTAACAACTTAAGTTTGCAGACCAAAAATTTTGAGAAAAAGAAGCACTACTAGGATAGACAACATTTTGTTCCTAACACTTCAAGGTCAGTGAGAATGCAGAACATAAGAGAACCTGTACTGTAACATCCTGTAATTCAGTGGTGTCCAAAATTTTCTGTTCAGGGAGATTATGGGGCCACAGAGGAAAGTGATTGATGATGTAGAGAGTGCCTAAGGAGAGTCACATAGAGAGAAAACATTCTCTCAGGCTTTCACAGAGAGCACATTGGTCAAGCAATGGCGGTGACTCATCCACATGGCTGACACTGACAAAGGATCTATAAACTGTAGTGCAGGATTTCAGGGTAAATCCTGAGGGGATTTGACTGACCTTGTCAGGTACAAAAGTTACATTTTTAGTTATATAGTTCTTGCTTTATCTTGGTCTTAACCATGCAGCAGAAAAGTATAAACAGGAGTATAAAACAAATAATTATAAATACAGTGGTCCCTCACTTATCTTGGAGGTTATATTCCAAGCATCCCCAAGATAAGCTAAAAAGTGAAGTTGTGATGTTATATTTATTGTAATATTTATATACAATATAAGGCTCTATAATTCCTTTCCACACTTTTATAAATCTTCCTCATACTTTTAAAAACAATTCTAATGTTCTTAATCATTTTACTCATAAACTCATAAACATACATAATTTTAACAACATACATATCCTGTATGGTACAGTGTATTCATCCACTAAAGAAATACATACTGTAAAGTGTACATTTTATTCAGATTTAATATTCTTTTAATATGTTAGAATTAAGGGTAGTTTTCTACATTGTTCTAGAAATCTAAATTTTTCTAGAAATATATTTGCATGTTTTAAAATTTTTAGGCAAAAATCATTAAACTCATAAATAGTATGCATAGAAACATGTATATAGTCCTGTACACTATTGCAAGATCCCAAGATATAGTGAAAATCCATGGTAAATAAATTAGATTAGTATTTTTTGAAAACCTCTGAAGCAGTGAGACAGTGAAAGCCGAACTGCAAAATAGCAAGACTCTATTATATCTGTTTTTGGCTGGGGAAGATAGCTTGTAGGCCTAAGAGCTTGCCCGGCAAGTGCAAGGACCCGGCTTAATCCCCAGTACCTCAGGCTGTGCAGGCTACAGAAACCAGGCATGGTGGCCCATGCCTGTAATCCCTAGTGCTAGGGAGGCTGAAACAGGATTACTATGACTCTGAGTTGTGATGCAAGATCCGGCACCAAATAAACAAACAAATAACTAAAATTTGTTTTAAAAATATCTGTTTCAAACTTTTTAAAATATCTTAGTCAAGGGGCCCGGGAGATGGCTCAGTGGAATAAGTGCTTCCCTGGCAAGCACAAGGGACTGAGCTCAATCCCCGGTTCTGCCAAAAATAAATAAATAAATAAATAAATAAATAAATAAATAAAATATCTTAGTCAAAGTACATGGAACCTTCAAAAATGTTTGGACACAAAACTAATACATAATTTCCAAGTCCTTTTAACTAAATTGAATAAAATTTAGAGTTCATATATATCCAATAAATATCAAATTTAGTTGACCAAAATCTAGGTATTTATCGGAAACATACAAAGAGCAGATCACAGGTGAAATAAATAATTAGTTTAGCTCCATCTCAACACTATTTTGAATGCTATATAATCAAAATTAAATTTATATATATTTATTGACTCTTTACCTCGCTAAAAACAACAGATTTTCCTTTATTGTATTACTACAGATACCAAAATGAAGTGATAACAATCACATTTAAGATATCATAATAATTATGACCTTTAAAATGAAAAATAGACTACAACATGTTTGCAGATGCTGCTATAAGATAATCATATTTTATGCATACATTTGCAGTCTTATAAACTGCATAATAAACTCCAACAAACTTCTAGCATCTTTCCTAAAATTAGAAAAGGGACATTTCAATCATAGTTTAATTAAGCTATCAATTAGCGAATATTAAAAAAACATCAAATTATAATTTCTAAACAATGCAATGTTTTTTCAAGAAGACAAATGGGGGAAACGGGGAGATAGCTCAGTAGAATAAATGCTTCCCTGGCAGGTAACCTTGCTATTTTGCGGTTCGACTTTCACGGTCTCACTGTTTCAGAGGTTTTCAAAAAATATTAATGTACTTTTTTTTTTTTTTTTTTTTGTCACGCCGCACGGTTTTTATTCTTTTTTTTTTTTTTTTTTTTTTGCGGAACCGGAGATTGAACTCAGACCCTTGCACTTGGCAGGGAAGTGCTAATTCTACTGAGCCATTACCCCACCCCTAATATAAATTATTTATCACGGATTATCATTATATCTCGGGATCTTGTGGTAGTGTACAGGACTCTATATGTATATTTCTATGCATAGTATTTATGATTTTAATCATATTTAAAATTTTTTAAATATACAAATATATTTCTAGGAAAATTTAGATTTCTAGAAAATACCCTTAATTCTAACATATTAAAAATATTAAATCTAAATAAAACACACTGTTTACAGTATGTATTTCTTTAGTGGATGAATACACTGTACCATACAGTATATACATGTTGTTAAAATTATGTATGAGTTTAGAAAATGGTTAAGAACATTAGAATTGTTTTCAAAAGTATGGGGAAGATTCATAAAAGTATGGGAAGGAATTATAGAGTCTTAAAATGTAAATAGATATTAAAATAAATATAACATCACAACTTCACTTTTTCACTTATCACGAGGATGTTTGGAATATAACCTCGACCATAAGTGATAGACTACTGGTTCTGAGTTCTAAAAAAAAGACAAATAAATTAAAATGACATAAGTATAAATTAACAATTACAAATAATGTTCCATGTTAAACATTTAGCGTATTTTAAGAGAAGAAATTGAACACTCTGACTGCATTTTTTTCTTTAAAAAATCATCTGAAAATTTAAAATACAAACAGCCAGAAGGAGAAGTACACTGAAGTGTGTCTATAAAAATAACTTTTATTTTTATTTTATTTTGTATTTTTTTATTTTTGGGTGTTTTTTTGTTGTTGTTTTGTTTTGTTTGTGGAACCAGGGATTGAACTGAGGCCCTTGAGCTTGCCAGGCAAGCGCTTATTCCACTGAGCCATCTCCCTGGCCCCTAAAAATAATTTTTAAAATAAAACAAAAATACATAATAAATTGAAGCATATTTTTATGAAAAGATAAGTTTACAAGGTTTGAGAACATGTTTGAAGAGTAAATTAGTTAAAAATATTTTTAAGAATATTTTATAGTATATTCATTGTCCTTTAAAGTTTAGAAAATGTGCTATTTCCTAACTTGTAAACAGAGAGTAAAATAAAAAAAGAAAATTTGAAGGGCAGAAGAGTAAATTACAGATCGGAAATCACTAATAAAATTCACCAAAGAAATATTTGCAAAATATCACAATATTCAAATGTATGGTTCATTCCAACAGTGAAAATGTTACCCAATATCAGATACCCTTACACATAATTCACTACATCAATTGTTCATGCAGAAAGGAAATCATAAAGTTACGTTTATTGAATTAAATTTAAAAAAAAAATTCTACTTGTGGTAATTAGAGACCATAAAAATTATAATATCTCAGAGCAGTAAATAAAAAGTTAATCCAAGAGTCTACATCAGATTTAATGGGAAACAAAAATATTTTATTGCTTACTCGCAAATGTTCAATTTTTTTTTGTACTCTTTCATTATTAAAATTAAAAATGTCTGGGGAAATAGATCAGTGGTCTAAAAGCTGCTTGGCAAGTACAAGCAGCCAGGTTCAATCCCTGGTACCGCATGCCTTTCCGGCCCCAGAGGTCCTGGCGCACTGTGCCTGCAACCAATACGTGGTGTGGTGGTGCACGCCTGTAATCCCAGTGCTGGGGAGGCTAAGAGAGGAGGTTAACTAGGAGTCTCAGTCTCTCAATACTGTACCAAACAAATAAATAAAATGTTTTTAAAAATTTAAATGGTAAAAAAGAAGCAAGAGTAAAGTAATTAGAAAGCAAGAGATATGTTCCTGAAAAGAACTTAAATTTTGAAAGGAATTATTAAATAGCTGTTCATATTTTAAGCAAAGGGCAATGCACTTTGCTGGTATATGATATGTGATATTGTCTCCTCTTATTTCTCTCCTTATTTATTTATTTTTAACTTTGTAAATATGTTTTATTTTGTTTTCAGGATATTATTTTACCATTTTAAGGAAATTTAAAATTTGCAAAAGGTTGAGTTAGTTATTCAGCTAAAGCAAGATAAACCTATTTTTCAAGGACAATTTTCACAAAAATCCATTACGAACTCCAATTCAAATTCTATGCTGGTAATGTAATAATTGTTGTTTTATTAATATAACAGCTAATTACTTATTGTGTGATTTTTTTACCATAGGGCTCACAATTTGTGTTTGATTGGATCCTCACATCTACCTTATGAAATCAGTGTAGTAAATATTATTTTGTAGTGAGGGAGCTAATGATAAGAACTTGTATTTAAAACTTTCTCAAGCACTGTAGTAATAATAACAAAATTACCCTTAATTGAAAACTAATTTATTTCATAATTTTGTAATGTTACATTCTTTATGTAGTAAGAGCTATAATTTTGCAGTTATCAATATTTATAGCTGAAAAAATTGAAAAACATCTGTGTATGTATATAGACACTCTCACTTTGCATATATATAATATATATATATATATATATATATAGTGTTACTTTTGTAGAACATTTTGTTCTTAGTTTAACATATGTCCTTTTTTCTCATTATTAATTTTATTGAAAATCAATAATGATTATAAAGCAAATTAAAAATTGTAGACAAATACTGAAATGTGAAAGATATAAGATGTAGACAGAGTGAATTTTAGAAAAATATTTCTTTCTTTTTTATTTTTTGTAATTTAGGGAAGGGTCTACTGGGTGTTCAGGATCTCACTACTAGATGGGACTCCTAGTGATCTGCCTGTTTACAGCTTCCCAAGTGCTGGGATTACAGGCTCACGCCACCACACCCAGTCTCAATTGCTGTCTCAGCACGGGGCCCGCACGTCAAGCCAGGAGATCGAACCCTGCACCACTGCACCTGCTTGCAGGCACTTTAATCTGCTGAGTTATTTGACTGGTCTTTTAGAAAATTATTTCTGAAAAGAATGCACAATATGAGATTAATAATAGATTGCACGTTGTAAAAGAACTATACAAACTAAATGTATGTAATAACAAAAATTGTCTAAAATAAACGTGAAGAAGAGCTTACATATCAGTCATATAATAGTTCTCTCTGTGACAAAATCAAGAAACTTATATTCATATAATTATAATTCACAAAGTAGAAGGGGATAGGCAGAATAAATAGTCAAAGATTTAAAATTTCTGAATTTAGTTAAAATTATAACACCACATTTCCAAGAAAAATGAAAATTTTGCACAAGGAATATGAATAAAATCATAACAAGATACACAAATCTGAACTAATTCAAAACTAATTGTAAAAAAAATCATTAAAGCATATATATAGAGAAAA
>NW_004524634.1:9114760-9146233 GCF_000260255.1 Octodon degus | reverse complement strand
ATTTTAGTTTTTGTTTTATGATTTTTACTGTTTTTTGACTTACAATCTACTTATAAGATATGGTATATTTTCTCCTAGTATTAGAAACTTTAAAAAACATATTTCCATTTTCCATTGGCTTTATATTAGTTCTTCCTTGTCTTTTACACACACACACACACACACACACACACACACATATGAAAAAAATGCCTATAACCTGACGTAAGCTTGATACTGTCTTGTGGAAATCTTCAATGACCTTTTAAATAGTTTTGTCTAATGTTATATTTTACATAGTCCTGCATAACTTCCATTTTGAGAGCTCTTTATTTCTTCATCCAGGACCATATAGCTACTTCTCTTGCCTTCTGTATTAGGGTCTTTGTTATTTTCTTTATGTTACATCTGGAGGTATTGGAATTTTTTTTTATTTTTATTTATTTATGTGTGTGTGTGTGTGTGTGTGTGTGTGTGTGTGTGTGTGCACGCGTGTGGCCAGCTCAGCCCACCAGGGGGCTGTGGTGCTGGGGGATTGAACTGTGGTCCCTGGGCTTTGCTAAGCTTGTTCTAAGTAGGTGCTTTGGACTACTGAGCCATCTCACCAGCCCCTGGAATATTTTGAGTTTGTACAACTGGAAAATATTTTACTTTTAGTTCTCAAAGTTATGTTTGCTAAGTATAAAATTCAATGAGGACAGATTTTTTTTCAGTCCTTTAGTTAAATAAGTCTAGTTTCTTACCCACTTGCTTTTTTTTTTCTAATGTGGAATAAGATGCTACTTAATTTTGTTCCTCCATAATGTATGTACTTTTAAATTTTAGGACAAGAAAGATAATTAAAACAACCATACAAAATTTCAAGATAAGATTGTAGGAGAATAACAGTGGTTAGTACATTGAATATTATCTTGAAAGTAGTTGCTCATATTCCAACGTGCAAGCATGAAAATTGATTTAAAAGTATAGGCAAAAACCATTTCTTTCAAAGAGTTATTAGCAATTAGTATAATTAATTCCTTCCAAATGTATAGATATTCATATAATATATATATATATATATATCTCCTTTCCTGCTTTTCTCCTTTTACCAATTCCAGTTCTTCTTTTGAGTATTTTCTTCACATTTCACAATACCTATTATACATTTTGGGTCTTCTTTACTCTTTCACCTTCTTACACTAGAGGGGCCATACAACGTTTCCACATGAAAAAGCGATATATTTCACTTATGATCATGAAAGAGGAAAGGGTTACTTTGGTTCGTGGTTTTCAGGGGATTCCATCCAGCCTCAACTTGGCCCTAAGGCAGTTCCAAAGCATGGGGAAAGGACGTGGAGAGGAAAGCTGCTTCAGTCAGGCCGCAGGGAAGTAGACAGAGAAGTGGCGCGCAGGAGCTGGGAGCGCACCCTCCAGAGCACACCATTCTCCACACAGGCCCTCCCTTCCCGCGGTGCATTTTCCTGCAGCAGAAGGGTCCATTTGTAAGAATGCGGGCTTCATCGGTCAATTGCCTTCCCATCTGGGGAACGTTGAATTGGGGGGAAGGACTGCTTTTATATCTAAATCAGTAAAATGTTTATTACCAAGTCTATGCCATATAACAATGCTTACAGTTTACAATATTTGTAAATTACACAGAAATACAAAACTGAATGATGACAAAATAAGTTTAGATTATTTGATTAAAGATATTTGTAAGGATTATCTGTAGGGAAGAGAGAAATATTTTACAAAGTATGTATTTTTAAATGTTTTAGTTGTGTCTATTAAGTTTATATTAAGAAGAAAAATTAAATGTCATAAAAAGAAATATTATTAAAGACTACAAAGTGGATCACTAGTAAATGAGAGAAAGACGTTCTGATTTAATTATGATGCTTACAGGTCATGGTGAAGTTTCCATCAGAAAGTGTAAAGTAGATTATGTAGTCCTGAGTATTCTTTTTGTATGAGGAATCGTGATGGTACATGGCTTGACTCATTTTCAACTCAAATTAGTGATTTTTTCAAAGTCTCTGAATATTTGTACCCTTCAGGCATTTCATATTGGCCATGCCTTTCTCCAATTTTTTTCTTTCTTTCACCATTTCTCTCCCTTTCATTTCCATCTTTCCTTCCCTTCCTACTTTTGTCTTCTTCTTTCACTTCTTCTTAATTGTTTTGAATTAGGTTTTCATTGTAATTACGCGCACTTTCAGAGAGTGACTGTATCTTCGCCCAGTAGTCTACTAATTCATAAATCTTTCTCGGCTATCGCTTGTCACCCTATGTGTTGATTATATTATATCCATTTAAAACATGGTTACAAACTGTTTTAATGATTTAACAGTGGGTACACCAACCTTTATAAATAAAATGATTTAAATGTTTATTAAAAGCAAAAGACCATTGCAGGAAGATCTCATTTCTGCATGGCTTGTTTTCATCTTCGATGTATTTTGTGGAGATAACAGCTTAAAAAGAACACAATACCTTGGTGAGTCAAAGTGACTGCTAATAATAGGGGTTGGCCAGTCTTTGATTGAAGCCCCCTACTCTAACTGTCCTCTTTTCCCTCCCAGTATCTAAAAGAATGTTAATTCTTTTGGGACACTGATAACCTTCCATTTGGGGCCTTCAAGAACCTCTAGTAGAAGAGAACATTCCTTTCTAATTTCACATGCAAACATTTAGATTCCCATCAGAGTTCAACTCTCCCCATTTCTTCTTTGTGGTTTCTCTGCTATGCTAAACAAAAATATCCATCGTCATCTCCTCAGTCTCTAAATCAGATTCTCTGAAGTTAATGAGAATGTTGATCTTTCAAAAACATTTTATAATTTTATAATGGGTGGAGAAACTCTGATGTTGGGTAAAGAAATGCAATGTGCAGGCTACTTGTCCTTATAATTGCTGTGGCTTTACCAAGAGGTGCTGGTTCTGCCTCATCAAGGGCATAGTTAACACAAGAGAAATTATCCACTCCTAGCAAATGGGTGTTTAAATGGCTTTTCCTTTTGCATAAACGTCTAGCAAAAAGAAAAAAAAAAGGTTAAAGGACTTAAAAGCTGCTAATATTTTTAGCACTCTATATTTTTCTATAGAAATTTGGTCATAGCTTGTATTTATTATTTTCCAACTTTGCAATTACAGCTTGAATATGTCTAAGGGCAACTGCAGAATTAACATATTATATTGAATAACTGGTGCAATAAGATATTGGCCAATGCCTCACAGACAGAAAACCCACTGGCAGTATGTGCGTATTCTGTCTGAGAAACCCCAAAAAGCCTGGAGGTGACTGTCATATTCTGTTTTTCAAATCAGTTCTACCTTTAACATTCTAAGGCATCACCAAGGGAGAACATCGTAAAGCATACAAAATGATCTGTGATACTTTATACCTATGTTTAGTAAACCTTTTTCTTTGTTATTCACTGGACACATTATCCTTCTAGGAATGCCAGAAAATTGACTTCCTGCTCTAAAGCATAAAGAAGCACATGTAGACTTAATGATTGAGTATTTTACATTTTGTATATTTTCTTCCTAATAATTTTAGGAATAAAGACACGTGACTCCTCACTTACCTCATTCAATTGTTCTAAAGCTGACACAATTTAGAGTTTAAATTTATTATGAATGCCCTTATTTTTATAGCACTCAAGACAATTACATGACTTTAGACTAATCTTGAATATAAATGATATCTTCTATTTTGTAGGTAAAGAATGGACCATATACTAGTAAATACATACTTTATTTAGTATAATTTTTATTTAAAGATAATATATTTAACAAAGCTGAATTAATAAGGTTATTTTTTCTATTTTTTATCATCAGTGAATTGTTTCTTGGATTTTAAGAAATGATTAGACTGACAAATCACACAAATTATTTGTGCTTATCTTTTAAATACTATGCATATTTTTACTGAATAGCAAAGTAAAACCCTTTTTTAAGAAGATATTTTTGGAACTGGCCAAATAGCTCAGCAGGTTAAAGCACCTGCAAGCAGGTGCAGGGGCCCAGGATCCCATCCCCTGGCTGGCTGTGCCAGCCCTGCCCCAGGCTCATGCTGAGACTGCATTTGAGACTGGGCATAATGGCGTGCTTATAATTCCAGCTGTTGGAAGGCTATAAACAGGCGGATCACTATGAATCTGATCTAATAGTGAGACCCTGAACACCCTGTAAAACCTTCCTTAAAAATACAAAAAAAAAAATTCAATTTACCTGATATTTGAAGTGGCTGATAATGGAGCATGATGCTATTACGATGGGCAAAACAAGTCATTCTAAAAATTCCAATCATTTTTAAATACATGATTATACTATTCTCCATTTAAAATTTTGAAGGATAATGGAACTTAACAAAAAAAAGGGTATACAGATGAATGTCCATTTTGTATCTGTGTATTCAAAGTAGTTAGGAAAGATATATAGTTACATTCTCTTAATGAATAGAGGGATTTGTTCTAATGGTGTTTGTCAATAGGATATCATGTCTGCATCTTGTACAGCAATTAACCACTAGGAAGAATGCATGCAATGTGTTAATTATTGAAACTGTCCTACCAATTTGATTTGAAACTGTCTCATTGCTATTTGTTTATCAATAAAATAATGGAAAAAAAACTTTTGAGGGATAGACTTTCTGGTTCTGATATTTTAAGACCAAATAAATTGCCAAGAGTAATAGTCTTATAAATATTCTTAATTTTAATTAAGTTTTCTTAATTTTGAAATGGAATTTATTTAACTTTTGCCTAAAAATTACTTTTACTTGAACTTGGCTGACTTTATTTATTTATTTATTTATTTATTTATTCAGCACAGGGTCTCACTACGGAACTTGGACTCATGGTGATCCTTTTGCCTCAGTTTCCCCAGTGCTGAGATTACACACGTGCACCACCACACATGCTCTGTGGCCTGAATGGTATGCCCAGGGCCAGCACGGCATGTGGTACTGGGGATCGAACCTGAGTTCTTGTGCTTGCCAAGTAGGAGCTTTGACTACTGATCTATCTCCTCAGCCCTTATTTGACTTTTAATGATACATTTTAATCATTTATTTTTATAGCTTTAAGAATAAAATGCATGACTACCAATATTTTAACATTATACTAAATATTGCTGACTGAGCTTCAAGGACTGCCTCAGAAAATTCTTATAGAGGATTCTACCTTTGATTTGTGACCTTTCCATCTCCTTTCCTCTCTTTCATCAATCTAGGAGGAGCCTAGTGCATTTTGATCCAAGGAAACAGTTCAGACAATATGCATACATTTGGATCTGTCATACCTATCTTAGGAAGCTGTTACTAGTGAATCGGTAGCAGGATTAGGCATGTTGTTAAATATGCTAATACACTGGTGGGCTTTGTGTTGCTGTGACAACTCTTAGAAGAATCACAGAGGGATTTCGTGATCATTTCTATTGTAGACAAGTGGCTGCCGCCAATACAGATTTGTCTCCTGTCAAAGGTAGCACACACGAGGCATTGGAGGAATACACTGCATCTTGGGACATTGTTATAACTCAACATAAATTAACATGTACAGTACTAACATGAACAATCTGCAGAGCAGCACCTTTAGAAAGACGTATGTGGTACAGAATGCCAATAGAACCCATGTGAAGAGACGTTGCAATAAACTATTAGTTTGCATGTTAAAAATCTTAACCTTAAACACTGAAACCTTTAAAAGCAACTGTGGCACTGCAGAGATCACCAATGGAGGCTACTTCACGTAGGATTATTTTAGTGTCGCATTTAGGCAAATGACTTAACAAGTGAATCATCCACAAGTCACAGATCAATAATAAAATCAGCTTCATTAGCTCTGACACTTTCTCCAAGGAACCATTTGCAACACAGTGCAAACAGGAATAATGCTTCTGTGTAGGTATTGCAGATATCAGAGGTAAAACAAAAATAATGAAACGAGGAGATTTTGCTAAATAAATGGAAATATTAAACCTGTTGTCTTTGTATTATTAAATAATACACATGCTCTGAAATTTTTCACTAAAATTAGATATACCTTTAGATGACAAATGTAAGTTAATTTTGCAATGTTCTCATGAATTAGGTTTTTGGAAAATGTCAATAAATGATTTGGGGCTGGGGAGATGGCTCAGTAGAATAAGCGCTTGCCTGGCAAGCGCCAGGAACAGAGTTCAATTCCCTTTTCCACCAAAAAGTAAAAAAATAAAAATTAAATGATTTGATTTATTTGATGTCTACTTTTTAAAAATTATATAAAATGGTATCTCTCTTTACATCATATTATATAAGTAAATATATATCATTTATAAATTGTACCCATATTAATATAAAATATTTTTCATAATATGAAAAAAATCTTCTCATGACTCCAGGGTTAATATTGGGTAAGAGTTTACCAAATTTTAAGTTAGGTATATCCTGGGCCCGGGGAGATACCTCAGTAGAATAAGCGCTTGCCTGGCAAGCGCAGCATCTTGAGTTCAATCTCTGGTACTGCAAAAACAAAAAAAGATATATCCTCAATATAATGATTAATTCAGGGAAATCTTGACCTGAAAGAAAAAGGTAAATATTAAATTGTTCTTCAGTCTTAGGAGAGTCGCATTACAAGAGTTCAAATGGCTTCCAACCTTACAGATTTGTTTCTTTCAAATTTTGCATGAGCCACAGGAGGAATTCACTACATTATATTCTGCACTTTCAATTCTTAGTCTATCATAACCTAAGTTTAATTTTAGGCTTTTAAGCATAATATTAATCCATCTTTAAAATATGTATTTACTGCCTTGTCTAGTGACCTGTACTATCAACACTGAGGTGAATGGATCATACTGAGTTTGTAGCTAGCCTGGTCTACATAGTGAATTCAAGGCCATTCTGAATTATGGAGTGGGACCTTACTTCAGAAAAAAATCTATGTATATATCTATGTCTATGTCTATGTCTATGTCTATGTCTATGTCTATGTCTATGTCTATGTCTATGTCTATGTCTATGTCTATGTCTATATCCATGTCTATGTTTATCTCTATCGCTGTATCTATCTCTATATCTATCTCTTTGTCTCTGTCTATCTATATCTATATCTATAGGATTTATATCTATATGACCTACATCTATATCTCATTTAGAAAGATAACGCCTTGAACTTTGAACATGTCATATTTGCTTTTCTGTCTTATGACATACGAGGCAAATAATAGACATTCACTAAATATTTGAGGTGTTTTTTACTTTTTCTAGTCCACCTTTTAGTCAAGAAAGTACATTGTAAAGGTACATGTCTGCAGTGAGAATTACAGAACTTGAAGGAAAGAAAGTTTCTCTTGAGTCTCCCAATTTTAACTTTAGATCAACTGCAACATTATATTATGCAAATTCTAGTAGTCTTTAGTCCATGAGCCTTCCGTAAATTTCTCTTCTATCTTTCTGTTATTTTTATATGAAACAGACTACTCTTCCCCGTGCTTATAAACAAAATCAGTCCTTTTTTAGAAGCAGCACATCATTGCCTAACGGTGTCCTGCTGGAGGCAAATGGCCACAGACTGCACAAACTCCGGGTACACGATGCACAGCCCAGAAGGTAGAGCTCACACATTTCTTGGCACACAGTGAGCTAATTGCTAACATCGCTCAGAACATAATTGCTGACATAAGTTGGTTGCTGTCCCCTGTCCATAAAACTTTAGTTTAAATGTCAAATGCAGTCAGGACTCAGTCTATTTCTAGCATGAATGACAGCTTCCATTCCTGCTTCTCCTCTCCACACTTTCAGGACTAGATAGTTGGTCTAGGCCAGGCTGGGATCATGGGTCTGCCCAGAGTTGACATGTAACAGCTTTGTTATCTGATTGTCTGTCTATGGATATTCTTCTACCCCGTAGCATATGTGATCCAAATAATTGGATTTTAAAAAATCATACCTTAATTTTACATTGTTAAGAAGGACATAATCCTAATAAATAGCACATGTGTCTCACTTACTCTTCTCTCATTGATTGGACAAATATCCAACACTCAAAATGAAGGAAGGAAAAGTTTACTTAGCTCACAATTACTGGAGGATTCAGCCAATACTCAGCTGGCTTCAAGGCAGATACACATACAGAGGACAGCAGTCCATGGTGGCAGAAGGCAGCAAAACAGTAAGAGTTAAAGGGAGGCAACAGCAATAGCAACAGTGGCAACAGAGAGCAAGTATGTCTCTCTGTCTCTTTTATGTTACATTCAGGCTATCAGGCCTAGGCTGGGTGCAGCACTAACACCCATAATTCTATCAGTACTGAGACGCATATTCCCAGCAGTGCACAGAACCATAATCTCAGCCTCCATCATGAATTATTCTCAAACTAGAAGTCACCGCTACATGACTGCATAAGGCTTTGGGGCAACAATTAGACACAAAAAATAGCATGTGTTTGGGGAAGAATAAATTTTTGTGTATGTGTGTGTTTTTCCTTTTTTTCCAAAGTTTTATTGATAAACAGATAGCAATGAGACAGTTTCAAATCAAATCGGAAGTACAGTTAAACAAATAATACACTGCATATATTCTTCTTAGTGGTTAATTGCTGTACAAGATGCGGACTTGTGATCCTATTTACAAACACCATTAGAACAAATCATTCTATTCATTAAGAGAATGCAACTATATATCTAACCCAACCACTTTGAATACACAGATACAAAATGGGCATTCATCGGTATACCCCATTTTTTCTAAGTTACATTATTGACTATTATAGGTGTGCAAACTCAGCAAAATATTCTAAAAGAGTCCAGTAGCCCATAATAGCATTGGGTCTTCTGTTTAACTGGCAATGTCAGAAATTATTGACCTGAGTCCCCCACAGCTCAACTTAACAGCATGGCTTTATCTCCTATATTTGGGAAGAATAAATTTGCCATTGGATTTTCCTAGTCTTGTTGACCAAAGGAGAAAATCATCTGCTCTTGAAGGGCTGGTGATCATGCATGAATTAGGAAATGGTTTCAATGTGAGAGTTTATTGAAGAGCAGAATGAGGCTATGGACAAGCCTGGTATCACTAAATGTGTCCCTTTGCTCTGGTTTCTTGTATTATACCATATTTTCTGTTTAAAGGTGTTCCACACCCCCTTCATGTGTATTATTATTCATCTCTGCTTTCCTTTTAATTAGGAGTTGCACATGAATTTCCCATTATCCCTTATAAACTAAGGGGGATGCATGAGATTCAGTGCATACAGCTGAAGCCTTAAGCATATAATAACGAGGTTGGGTAACTCTAAGGACACCCAGGGAAGCTAGGCACATGAACCACCGGATGGCAAGTCGGTACTTCTCCTTTGTGGTTACTTCTACTTAGGATCTGTTTTCAGAGGATTGACATCATCTCAGAGTCTAGCTCCATGTCTCATTTTCCTTTTACAAACAGTACAGCTTATACTGCTTCCATCATCCTGGATCATACCCTAGCACTCAGGTCTGACTGCCTGGCTACATACAGTAGGTAATGTACAGATGTCAAAACTATGCCCTGGAGCTGTGAAAGAAACAAAAATCAGTATTTAGACAGCACTAAAGCCCACAAATCATACCTCACCATGGTAGGCTCTATCAATTTACTCCATTAGTTACTAATGACCTCAGGATTTATTCCTATGTTTGGCATTACATCAGTGGCTAATGATAGATGAGTTAGATCTGGGCAATATTGAATAAAATTATTTAAAATACTGCTATATTTTCATGAGACATGATATGGTAAACAAAAACCTCCCTGAGATAGCTAAGTATATATTTTGTGTGCTTGTGTGTGTTTTGTGGGTGCACAGAAGTCAGTGTTTCTCGTGTGCAGTTGTTTCAGTATACTACCTAGACAGTTCTTATTTCTATTTTAGCAATGTATTGTTCCTTAACACTGGAACAGATCAGCATTACAGTGATAAGCATGTTTTCATGTAATTTATCCTCCTGCAGAATAGAATAAAATCTCCTCTGCTGGTGAAAACATTTTCATTTGCTCACTTAGTATCGCATCCCATAAGCCACACCCAAAGCACACGGTCAGGTATAGTTACAGCTACGTGCCCACTTCATAGTACCAAATTCTGTCTCAATTACTTTTCTCTCTTGATGGTACAAAATACCTGACACCCAAATTTAAGGAAGAAAAGGTTTATTTGACTCGTAGTTAGTGAAGGTTTCAGTCCATACTTGGCTGGCTCCAAGGAAGCACGACATGTAGCAGAGGGCAGCAGTTCACTGTGGCGAAAAACAGCAGAGAGCAAAAGGAGCTACAGCAGGCGTGGCAGTTCACAAGCCTCTCTCCCTTCCTTAGATGGTATGTTGATTACCCAAACCAGGGCAAATGAGCACTCATATCTAGAATACCAGCATTGGATCATGAATTAACCACAAATTCTAGAAGCTGCCCAATGATTGCATAGGGCTTTGGGGAGGGAAACAAGTAGACACAAACCATAACAGCTGTCATTATAGCCATGCAAATAGGACAAGTTTTACAAGTAAAATCTCGAGTCTGTACACCACAATACCAATAATGACATGCAATAGAAAAGAAGCTAAAACTTGATTTTTTCAAGTAAAACAATGTTAAAATATATATAGTCTCCAATGAATATTATTAAATCAATCTGATAAAATCTGAACATGCATTAAATTAATATATATATATATATATAGTGATGTCTTGTTCATTATAGATGTAGAACATATATGCACATAGTTGCTAAGCGACTATAAAATTATATATTATTTTAGTTCTCTGACTTTGCATTTAAGTAAATTGAGTTATGAATAGTTGACTTTTTATATTAATCAACAAGATGTTAGAATCATTGTTTTTATCAGCGTTGTCCATGCACACCCAACACAAATAACATTGGGAAACACTCACTAATGACACACTGGAAAGCAAACCTATTTCCTTCTATTTTGATCATGTTTTATAACACATTGTTTTACTTTCCTTTGAAAATAGTGTACTAGTGTGTTAGGAAAAAAAAACTGATTATGTGATATTTATAATTGCATGTATTTTTCTGATGAATACCTGATTGGACTATTTCAACCAAACTCTTCTGAATAGTACTTCTTAGAGGGCAAGATAGAAGCAGGAAATAACATAATGCAGTAATGAATATAAACATCTAATTAATAAGAATAAAACTTTATTCACAGACAATGTATTATATATCATACTTTAGGCGAGGGCAAAAAGCAATCAACACAAGCAGTATGATTACAAATACCAAATATAATTTCTGGATATATCAGGACATTACACAGAAAATAAGCAATTATGCCCCTATAATTTTTTATTCACAAAAATAAATCTTATTGACAATAGTCTATTGAACACTGTTCTCCTATATTTTTTTACTGTGTAAGCATAAAGTTTAATGATAGTATATTAACACTAAGCATTTTTCAAAGTTTTCTTATATTTTTCTATTTTTTAAAAAATTATTGTTCAGGCTATATAAATTTGTGTCATCGTCTTCTTACTTACAGAAAATAAGACAAAAATATAAGGTTCTTTATGAGGAGATCTTTATGCCTGGTTCTTACTGATAAGCAACATGAGAGAATAAAATACATGTTTGATCACTGTCTTCAATAGATGTGTAAGTGAATATAGAAATCAGGAAAGACTTTTAATATAATGCCATTCACAAAATATTCTAGACGCTTCTAGGTAAAGTAAAAAACTTGGACTGGCAATAATATCTTAAAATAACTTTTATAACTTAGGGTGAAAATATCCTCTAGCCACAGTCTTCCATCCTTCAGATGCAAATTTCTACTATATGAAGAAAATTATACTTAGAGAAATTATTACAATCAAGTGAAAATTTTGTTAGGTTTTCTTTTTGTTAAAATATCAATCTTTACGTGATTGGAATCATTAGGATGAATGATATTTGTTATACAGTTTTACATTTTTTGTAAAAATATTTTCATATATTAACGAATACAGAAATTTTATTGACATGTCATATTTCCATAAAATATTATCTGTTGAATACATATGTTTATCTTTGTCTTTCTACTCAATACTACATACATCTCAACATTGCATTTTTTAATTTTAAAACATCGTATAATGTAAACAGTAGGTTAAAAGGCTAAGACACTTTCTATGAATCATGGTACACATTGCTATAAATATATATGACTAAATAATTATTTTATTTAGTGATAATCATACAGTGATGGTCTATCACTGTAGGAAAACAGATTATATTGCAAAAACTATGTTTTTATACATGAGCTAAGAGTTCCCTCTTGGGAAAGATATTTCCAGCAGATATTGTAAGTATTGATGATACTGTACAAAGGATAATATTATATAAACAGTTCAATGTTATTGCACAGTAATTTAACTTAATGTACAACTCTAATACTATCTACTTTCTGAGGTTTTCAAAAGGTTATTAAATTTGGGTTTATTTTCTGTATATGTGCATTTATATCAATGTTGCTTATAGTACATATATTAATGAACTGTGTACAGAGTTATCAGCATATACTTGCACAAAATTAAAATTTAATACATAAAAGTATTGATTAATGGAAAATATTTTCTGTTTTTTGAAATGCATTTATTTTTGCAGGTGTGGTGGAAGCCCCTGAGCAAAATTTAGTATCATACTGTTTTTGCTGTTCACCTAGTAATGTTTTTGCTTGGCTCTCCAATTTCTATTAAAATCTATTGGTAGTTTTACTGATTTTTAATTACTGCATTTTTAAGTTTGAGAGTTTTCTTTAGATTCTTGCTTAGAGATTCCACTCTTCCAGTGAAATTCTGCTTGTTGTAATCTATGATTTTTGATATAATAAAAATAATTACTTTTCATTCTGGCTAACAACTATGATAGTGAATCATCTGTGAGTCTATTTCTAAAGTCTGTTTTTCTTCTTTTATTTCTTTGAAAAAGTGAAGCAGTCATATGTATTTGAAATATATTACTTTTCCTTGTTATATATTTTCCCTATCAAATTCACTTTTCTTTTTCTTTCATTGTCATCCTGTAGATCACAAAACTTTGATAATTTCTTTATTGTACAAAGATAGCAGAGCAATTTATATGTGTATTCTTTCATAGAAGTTTTTTTTTCTTTCTTTCTTCCTTTTTATTTTATTTTATTTTATTTTTTTATATTTTAGGGAAGAGTCTACAGGGTGTTCCCAATCTCACTACTAGATCAGATTTGCAGTGATCTACCTGATTACAGCCTCCTAAGAGCTGGGATTACAGGTGCAGGCCACCACATCCAGTCTCAATTGCAGTCTCAGTGTGTCCCGTGGGGTGGGGCCAGCACAGTACGCCCCGGGATTCAAACTCCTGGCCCCTGTGATGGCTAGCAGGCGCTTTAATTTGCTGAGCTCTTTGGCCAGCCCTTGAGATATTTGTCCAGCCCTTATCTTAATTAATAACATGCTAAAATTAAAATTTTTCGGGCCAGCAAGATAGTTCAGCAGACTAAGCACTTGTTTAGGCAAGCACAAGGACCTGGGTTCAATCCCAGGCACCACATGACTTGCCAGCCCTATCCTCCAGTGTGCTGAGCAGGCCAATGAGACAATAGACTACATAATAAAGTATAATTTTCCTTTAAATATTTAGAGTCTTAAGTACCTACTTATCAGGAGTATTAGAATTGAAATGTGGATAAACAATGATGAGTAAATTTAAAAAAGAGAGAAGGGAACAAGTTTGTAAAAGATTTAAGATTGCTCTCCAATTTTAAATTTAATTATGTAAATAATTAAAAAATGACTTGATAAGCAAATTATTTTTTAATATATGCATATATGGCATAGGCTGTGGAGTGTGTGTGTGTGTGTGTGTGTGTGTGTGTGTGTGTTTGAGTGTAAGCGAGAAGGCGAAAGCACAAACTATTAAAATTATATAGTTTTTTTCTCATGTGAAGAGTATAGTTTAGGAGGCTTATGAAAATCTAGTAAAGCAATGTTGAGAGCTTTTTAAAAGCTGAATGTTAAGAAAGTAGAGATAATCTTTTAAACCCGATTCCATGGTCAAGCAAGTGCAAAAGAAGAGTACTGAGAGTTTTCTGTGTTGTGTTTGTTTTATTTGTTTGTGCTCTTTAGGTATTTTTATTTGCATGCTTGCATATTTATATTTCAACATCTGTCAGTATCTCTTTCTCATTTATACTACTAAATAACAATTATTTAAAATGTAGTAGATTAATGGGGCTTTAACCAATCAATTTTAGCAAGAGGAAAACAAGTCTTTTTTCTTAAGGACCTTAGGTTGGCTGTGGTTCACATCAGTTCTGTCCACAGGCTTCTGGTAAGATCAGGTACTTGGTCCACACAATGATGCCAGCTGTGCCCAGCGAGTACAACCATTTTGCATTAAGTGCACTTTGAAAAGGTGCATTCATTTCTACACCCAATCTTAGGCCACTAGCTCTTTGCTGTTACTATTGTTCCCTACACCAAAACAACGAGTAAAGTACCAAGAGAATTGCGTGTTTTGGTCCTGGAAAGCAATTCAGGCACAAATCAAAAGTGGTAGAGGAGGCACTGCGAGCAGCTAAATGTGCCTTGACTTTCATGATTTAAATATAATTGAGACTAAGGTTATTGAAGCTATGCTGGTGCCAGTATTACATTGGAAATAACAGAATAAAAACTAGTTCTATTATGCTGGCCCTGGCCCGAGGGTATGCTGAGACAGCAATTGAGATTGGGAGTAGTGGCATGCGCCTGTAACTTCAGCTCTTGGGAGGCTGTAAACAAGTGGCTCACTATGAGTCTGATCTAGTTGTGAGACCCTGAATACCCTGTATACCTTTCCCTGAAAATACAAGCAAAAAAATACAGAAGGAAAAAAAAAACTTAAAAACTAGTTCTAGGGAATGGACTAAAATAAAACTGAATATCTGTGATATATTTAGTCAATAGTTTAAGCTAATTCTTATTATGACTTTCATTTCCATGAGATAAAATGTTTCATTTTCCTTTCAAATCAATTGAAGTTGAGATTTCTTTTCCTGTTGACTTCAATTTTCTTACTGAAACAGACTTTTAATCTAT
Source organism: Octodon degus (assembly GCF_000260255.1). Taxonomy (NCBI): domain Eukaryota; kingdom Metazoa; phylum Chordata; class Mammalia; order Rodentia; family Octodontidae; genus Octodon; species Octodon degus. The sequence continues at coordinate 9,131,181 of NW_004524634.1, read as the reverse complement.
TAATTGGGGAAAACCAACAATTTTTTTTTTAAAAAGAGGGAAAAGATTGAAGGCAGCATAGATTGTGATAAGTGAAACTGAATACTTGATTTAATGATTAGTGGTTGCAAGATTTCTTGAGTAATGGTTTAATTAAACCACGTGTTTTTAAACATTTTAGTGAGTGTCTACAGTTGGTCAGTATCAGAGTAGTTGTAAAACATTGATGTACAAAACAGTAAAAACCACATGACACAACCAAAGTGGCATTTTAAATAATACCCAATGTTTTAAATATTGCAGAATTATATCATAATGAAGAAAATATAACTATGAAAGTGGCAAAATTAAAAGGTACATTATGGTGGCAGGGAGATAGCTCAGTGGAATAAGTGCTTGCCTGGCAAGTGCAGGGTTCTGAGTTTAATCCCTGGTACCACCAAAAAGAAAAAACTAAAAATAAGAGATAGGTTATGTTGTTGCATCCAGTAGGTAAAATTAAGGTAAAATACTTCTACCTTAATATTCTACTGAATGGATCACAGGAACAATAACATTCTCCTGAATCTGAGGTAGAAGATGGATTTCTAAAATCAATCCATTATTAGGATATATTTGTCTTTTCAACATGAATATTGTCTTTTACTAATAAGAGAAAATGAAATGATGAAGACATACGTTGAAGTGCCATTTATTTATGAATGACAGGATTGAGTTATTTGCTCAATGACCATATAATATTCACATTTTGATAGGATATTTCACAAGTTTTTTAATACATATAATTTAATAACTACAATGTGTGCTTTTACCTCATTCAATATTCTCTTTCCTCACACATTCTCATGTTTAAATACACAATAAAACAATGTGTCACATCCTCACTCATAGCTTTTGTTAATTTCTGCGTTGTAAATTCACCCATCACAATCAATTTCAAATGACCAAGGTGACATCCCTGAATGTTCTTTGAAGTGACAAGAACTTTTTTCATCTTCTTAGCTCGTGAAGTGTTAATTCAGTAAGTACAAGTATTAAGTCCACTGTACTAGGTAACAGCTCATCATTTCTATTGAGATAAGTTAGCTCCCCCTATGTATAATGCGGAGCCAGTTGCATGGAGCACCTACCTAGAAAACAACTGGAAGTACAGACTTAATCTAATTTCACACTTGTGCACTTACTGACTCCTATTTCTGACCTTCCCGCAAGCCTTCTGAGTTGATAAGAACTGTGGAAAAAAGGATTTGTTGTCTTTGAGGATAATGGGTATTCAAAATATTTAGTTTTGTTTTATGAGTGCATTGATAGACTCCTATTAACAGTAATTGACAATATATGATGAACTTTTCCCTGCATTTTTTTCCTTGTGCCCGTCTGCATTTAGTCAGTTTGTTTCTCTTGATTTGCGTGTTTGTGTTAGCAACGCATTCACAGTCTCTTCCTGTTGAGATTCTCCTAAGGACTTAAAAGCTGACTTCCCATATTGCCAGTTTCTTTTCCATGAACATATTTCAGTCTAGACAGATTTTGAAAGTGAAAGCCAGTTTTATGCCAACAGGTACTTTTTCTTTGTTCTGGAAAACCTATTTATTTTCTTTCAGATTTCACCAACAGGAATCAGACACTATCACAGCCTGCTGGTGAAGATGTTGCAGGAGCCTATAGCAGCCCTTCTATGTCAAGCTGACCTGACTTCCCTCCGCTTGTCCTTGAGAAAAGGGCGTGTGCTCCTGTGTATATGTGTACGTGTGTGTGCAAAGTTATAGAACAGCTTTCTCCAAAATTCCGCACAAATTTCTTTGCCACTCTCAGCACTTTTCACCCTATGCTACTCCCAGTGTTCATTCAAAAATCTGTAATTGAGTTTTGGATATATCCTTCAGAAAATCATGGATAAATTGAACACCTACCTTTGAATGCAGTGTCTTTCATATCTTGATACTTTAAACAAAACATGCATTTAGTCAATTGCTACAATAAAATGTGGATGCCATCCTGAAGTTATGCTGATCTAGTATCAAAGCTGTTCTCTTGTCTTGCAAACAAAAAAATATTTATACACATATGTGGATAAATATCATGCCTACTGCATATTCATTATATTTAGAAATTAGAAAGAACAGTCAAAAAACCCCACAAGAGATGAAATCAAATAGATCCTAATTCCATCTTCCAGGCAAATCTGCTCTGAATATTTTATTTTACCCCTGTGCAAATGAAATCTGTAGCGAAATTGACTGCCTTTCATCTTCCTCTGGCACTTGAGTTGTCTATGTCTAGACTCCTCACTTTATAAATGGTAATCATAATATCCTGTCATCTCATGCTAAACTTTTTGGTCAAGTTCAAGGGCAGCATGGGTACTGTTCCATAAATCTATTATTTTCTCTTAATTATCTACTTTTGAATTATCTATCTATGTGGTGTCTGTGTTTCTATGTGAACTGTACTGCTTTGAACAAATTGTGTGTGTGTATCATTTATATTGATTTATTTCCTTTCGGTAAACACAGTAATATTGCCTCTTGTGGTGTGCATTTGCATTTTAATAGGTATTAAGCTGCAAGCCAAAGGCACACTTTTGAAAGTAGAAATTCAGGTATCCGTTAATGAGAAAAGGATATATTTGAGGGACATATTATCTCTCTCTGTTCTTAGAGAAACCTTCGTAACTACATAATCGACTGTGACTTCCTACTCCTAAATCTGAGTCAAATTATGGGTGTTATTCTTACGATAAACCTCTTTTAATTACTAATAGTTTGGCAAATAATGTAAAACCAAAGTATTTTTAGAAATATGCTTTTTCAAGGATCCACTGGAATTCTAGATGCTTATGTAAAATCCAGTTAAAGTTACCATTGCTGTTGAATTAGGTTAGCATTTTTATGTAGGAGTCTTTGATTTATATTATTTCAGCCTCCTGGATTATCCCAAGAGCTCTTAATCACCCCCAGAATTAAGAAATAAATCAGTAAACATGAAGAACAAAATGCAAGTGAAGAATTATGTTTATTCAGTGTGCGATACAAGTTTAGGAAAAGTGCAGAGATGTTCACAAATTCTGCACCTCAGATATTTTACAAGTTTATTAGTTCATATTCTAAGGCTGTGGGGCAGATTCAAGAGAAATACTAGACGGATGTAGAACTGGACTGCTTTTGTTTCTGTCATGGTAGACATCACAATACATTATTTTCATAAGAAAAAAATATATGTTATACATGTGTGAGAGTTTAAGAAAAGCGCCTGCACTAAATCATCCAGCGAGGAGTCTACTTTTCTTCTTTTTAGATACCAACACAGTTCATGAAATAGTAGAGATGATAAATGCTTTCAGACTAAAAATATAAATTTTTATAAAGACATGTTCTGGACCATTCAGCAAAATGGACTGCTCAACAAATGTCCTATGGTGTGCTGCTCTAAAAGGCTGAGCATTTCAAGATTAGCCTTAATTTTCAAAACAGATTCCTAGAATTAATATTGGCCAAACTCTGTTTTTTCCCCATAAGGTTGCTTCCCTCTACAGTCAGCTTCAAAAGTGTAAATAACTACAAACCAATAGTAAAAATAAAGAGAACTGAAATTACTAGCCACCGAAATCATGATAAATCACCTGTGACGTGCTAAAAAAAATCAGGTCAAGGCAAGTTTTAAAATCTACTAATTGTGTAACACATAACATTTAGAGCAGCAGTATTTTGCTTAATATATGCTGTCACTAGAAGGAACGCTTTGGGCATAAACCTTTCATAATTTATATTATTGGAGAGGGAAAAAATGTGATCCTGCGCCTTTAATTTCCCTTTCTGAGCAAGGGAAGGCTGCACACCACTGACAAGCTCACTTGTTCCCGTCTTTAATGTGCAATCTGTTTTCTCCAGCGGAGGGCACTCAGTGTATCACAAACTCAAGCATTAGCACCAACAAGCTCTGAGCCTCATCAGTCTCTGGAAAGCCTTCTGAATTAGACAAGGGCTGCCTCTCAGCACAGCTACAAAACACTTTAAACCTGACCAGCTAAATGGATAAACCTAGCCTGCATAGCTTTTAAACTGGGGTCTCAGACAGCACAGGAGGCCTCCTCGCTTCAAGAACTGAAAAGCCAGAGGATGAATTGCTTTATCTGGGAATGCCAAAAGCCAGCAAAATAAGGAATGCCAGGTATTCTGAAGATTTTCTCTTTTTTTTCCCCCCTGTCTTTATACAGAGAAGTTGGTTACCTCCGAGATGAGCTGTAGCTCTTCACACAGATCGCCAATGACTGCTGCTGGGTCTCTGGTGATTTATACAATGGTCTTCAGAGCCTAAAGACCCCCGCCCCCAGACGGCTGCCACTATCCCTGCCCCTCCGTCCCACCCCGTGCTGATTTTTTTTAAAGAAAATATAGATGCACATATATTTTTGAGTGTCCTCTCCGGGGAAGTTTGTATGGGGCTACTAGCTCACATGCGGGATCAGAATGGTGTGAATGACAGCCGCACTGTGTCATGAAGGTGGCGGTGGCTTCAGCACGGGAGACCAAATAAGAAGAAAGCTGAGAGAGGGGGGAGACGCTTTTGGATGACAAAGGATGGGTAAGTGAACTTTTGTTGTTTCCTTCTTAGTAAAGCCGATCCTTCCCTTCCTGTCCTTAGCCTTGACATTAGCGATAAAAAGACGAGGAAACAGGCAAAAAGCAGCCTTTGAGTTTGCCAGTTGACTCACTATAGTTGCTTTTATATTTTTAGATCATTTTCCTTTTTGCAGCTTTTTTTTTTAATCTGTAAATGCAGAACACGGACTTAAACAGACTCTAGAGAAATATCTTTAAGACTGCTTCTGCCGTCTGCGTATCCACAGATTGGGAAGGGAGCATGTGATAAATACTGTTTGTTTCTATTTCTTGTTAATATTAGCCTCGCTTGTATTTCTGCCTGCTGTCAGAAGGTTGTTAACACTTTACCGGGTGTGCGTAGGGGTGGGGTCCTTACTTTTAGAGATTGGACAGGACTTATTTTATTTTTGAAGCTACATCCTGAACACAGCTTCCAAATATCCAGCAGTCATTTGCCAGTCTTATTTTTTCAAGTGTGACTGGATTTTCTTCTCCCCCCTTTTCCTTTCTGGGAGAGCTGGAGTGTATTTCAATGAGTCTGTAACTGGCAAAAGGACAGAAAGCAAGACTGAGTTTTATAGGGAACAGAGAAAAAAGGAAAAGAGAAAGAAAAAATAATTGACTCAGTAGGAGGGTATTTAGATTAGGGCTTTGGCCGATTACCTCTTGGTTAAAATTATGAATATTAAAGGAAAAAGGGAACTGCAGTATACAGTGGTGTTAAGAAATAATAAATCTACTGTTCACAGAGGAAAGAAGTGCCTTAAAATGAAATGACTTGGAAATGCATTATAAGTGGCAATAGATTGCAACTTTGTGGGCTTTCTGAAGTTAATGGAGGTAGGGAAGAAAAAAAAAAAGTCAATGAGAGATATGAACAGGTAGGGATGGTGGGGTGGGGGTTCCTAGTCTAATATTTCTTTCCCTGTTTATCCCTGTTTTTGTCAGAGCATCTAGATGAAAATAACAGCAAACTGATACGTGAGATTGTTTGGTATTTTATAGAATATTTCATAAGAACTGGGTAATCTTAACTTTGGAATGTTCTCTGATGAGGGTGGGTATGGCTTTCTGGTCATACTGGGCTTAGGAGCACAGTACAGGATCATACTGAACGTGATGATTATGAAACTGGGAGAAACTCACATGGTTATTAGTCGTCATCCAGTGCTTCATGCGCTGCCTGTATTAGTCCCAATGCCATTTTTCAGAGCTCATAGCTTGCCACCTATTATGCAATAAGCATACAATTCCAAGCAGGGCAAACTTGCATTACCTTGACAGCTTCCTGAAGCTCCTTGTATACCCCCACATCCTGTTTACCCAACCAGCAGAGATTTGTGGGCACCAGGTTTACTAAAGCACCATTTCTTTCATCCTTACCGGAAGAGGTAGCATACTTTCCTTTGGTCCTGTTTTTCAGCACAGTGACTAGCCAGATATTACTGTTATTAAAATGCCAGCAGCATTCAGGGAAAAGAAAGGTCCTATGCTTCTCACTGTCGAGATACACAGAAACTCCTGAAACTCGGGAAGGATTTTCTAAGTTCTATAGCACTGTGGTGATTTGAAGATCAAGCAAGAAAGAATGAAGCCTAAACAGCCAGCATGCAACACTGAAGAAAATAGTCCTTACGTGTTGAATGTGTTCCTAAATCAACTGTCCCATTACTGTGTTACATGAAATGCCCCCATATGGGTAAGCTGGCGGTGGCAGTGTATCTTAATAGCTTCACGGTGTGCATCTGTCTTCTTTTTAATATTGTAGGTTTCCATTTAATTACGCAGCTGAAAGGCATGAGCGTGGTTCTGGTGCTACTTCCCACAGTGCTGCTTGTTATGCTCACGGGGGCTCAGAGAGCTTGCCCGAAGAACTGCAGATGTGATGGAAAAATCGTGTACTGTGAGTCTCATGCTTTTGCAGATATTCCTGAGAACATTTCTGGTGGGTCACAAGGCTTATCCTTAAGGTTCAACAGCATTCAGAAGCTCAAATCCAATCAGTTTGCCGGCCTTAACCAGCTTATATGGCTTTATCTTGACCATAATTATATTAGCTCTGTGGATGAAGATGCATTTCAAGGGATCCGCCGACTGAAAGAATTAATTCTGAGCTCCAACAAAATTACCTATCTGCACAATAAAACATTTCATCCTGTTCCCAATCTCCGCAATCTGGACCTCTCCTACAATAAACTTCAGACACTGCAATCCGAACAATTTAAAGGACTTCGGAAACTCATAATTTTGCACTTGAGGTCTAACTCATTAAAAACTGTTCCTATAAGAGTTTTTCAAGACTGTCGGAACCTTGACTTTTTGGATTTAGGCTACAATCGTCTCCGGAGCCTATCCCGCAACGCTTTTGCTGGCCTCTTGAAATTAAAGGAGCTCCACCTGGAGCACAACCAGTTTTCCAAAATCAACTTTGCCCACTTTCCACGTCTCTTCAACCTGCGTTCCATTTACTTACAATGGAACAGGATTCGCTCCATTAGCCAAGGATTGACATGGACTTGGAGTTCCTTACATAACTTGGATTTATCGGGGAATGACATCCAAGGAATTGAACCGGGCACATTCAAATGCCTCCCCAATTTGCAAAAACTCAACCTGGATTCCAACAAGCTCACCAACATCTCACAGGAAACTGTCAGTGCGTGGATATCCCTAATATCCATTACGTTGTCTGGGAATATGTGGGAGTGCAGCCGGAGCATTTGTCCTCTGTTTTACTGGCTCAAGAATTTCAAAGGAAATAAGGAGAGCACCATGATATGTGCAGGACCTAAGCACATCCAGGGGGAAAAGGTGAGCGACGCGGTGGAGACGTACAACATCTGTTCTGAAGTTCAGGTGGTCAATACGGAAAGATCTCAGCTGGCTCCCCAAACTCCTCAAAAGCCTTTGATTATCCCTAAACCCACCATCTTCAAACTTGATGCCTCTCAGGCCACCCTGGAGACACCAAGCCCTTCCCCGGGGTTTCAGATTCCTGGCACAGACCAAGATTATGAGCATGTGTCGTTTCACAAAATCATTGCTGGGAGTGTGGCTCTCTTCCTTTCAGTAGCCATGATCCTCTTGGTCATCTACGTGTCTTGGAAACGCTATCCAGCCAGCATGAAGCAACTCCAGCAGCACTCTCTTATGAAGAGGCGGCGGAAAAAGGCCAGAGAGTCTGAAAGACAAATGAATTCCCCTTTACAAGAGTACTACGTGGACTACAAGCCTACAAACTCTGAGACCATGGATATATCGGTCAATGGATCGGGGCCCTGCACATATACCATCTCTGGCTCCAGGGAATGTGAGGTATGAACCATGCTCCTCCTAAAAGCGTTTCTACTGCGGGGAAGGAGAGGTAAATGTTTGAAGCTCTAGAGGTGTCTCTAATCACTAGCCAGATTAATGACCCTTTTGTTTTTGCGTTTTTCTTGGTGTGAAAGGTTACTTAATTAAATTACAACTACCAGGAAATTGACTGCTTTTTTTTTTTTTTTTAATGATTGAAACTTGAAGGAAGTTCATTCAAGGATGAGATTAAGTTGTAATAAAGCACTATGTTGAAACACCTGTTTTTTTTTTTTTTTTTAACAGTTTGTATACAGGGGTTGGACTTAAAAACATGCATACACACAAACAAAACTTTTCATTCGGAATTTCTTCTCTGGTTGTTGGTGTTGACTTTTGTAATGAAGTGAAGGAGGGGCCAGCTTAATTTAAAAGCAAAGTGAGTTTACCAAAATTCCAGGAGATAACAAAGATTTAAACCAAAGAGCAATTGACCCAAGCGTTGATTTTGTTATAAAATTTTAGTTTTGATTGAAGCATGCAACAGGGATCTCACAGCCACGTCATTTGCTATTTAGCTATTTACCAGTGTAGAGAATGTCAGAGGCCTACTGTGTAATTGTATCAAGCTTTTAAGGACTGACTTCTTTACTTCTTTCTTCTATTCTCTCATCTCCCCATTCTGTTCCTATCCTTTCCCTTCCCTTCACTTCCCTTCCCTTTCCCCTTCCCCTTCCCCTTTCTTTCTTCCTCTTCCCTCCTTTCCCTCCCTTCCTTCCTTCCTTCCTTCCTTCCTTCCTTCCTTCCTTCCTTCTTTCATCTTTCTTTAAATTACTAGGACATGAATCACTTTTCTATGATTTTTTTCAGTGGTGGTTATTTGTGTGTAATCTGAATGAAGCTTAGATCTTATGTTTTGGATTTGTCCCTGATAACTAATATCAGGTCACAATGTTGTGGATGATTTAGCAATAACATAATGACAGGCATAACAGGGACTGTTTGTCGGTTTTGCTGTCATCCCCAAAGAAATGACATGTATTCTTATGAATCTTATCCAAAATTAAGCAATGCAAGTATTTATAAATAAAAGGAGTGAGGTTTGTTCTGAGTATTCTGCCTTTCTGTAATAAGCTCAAATGAAGGTATGAATTTCATGTTGTACTATTCTTGTTTACATAAAAATTAGTTTGGTCCCATTTTTTTTATTATTTAATTTCAAAGGTCACTTACAGGTACATGTTACTGAATAGAAAGATAGTTACAAACTTGCAACTTGTCAATAATACTGGATGTTAAATTGTTCTTTAATTGGTGAAATTGATCATAATATGCAATGACTGTGACTTCCAAAGCCTCGTTGCTGAAATAAAATAGTGAAGAGAGGTTGAGTTCTGGCAATCTGCTCTTGTAGTGTCTGATTTTAGTTGACTACTCTCAAAAGAGTGTTTTAATGAACATTTAAAGACATTACCCTTTCTAATGTTAGTTATAACAGCTGGAAAGTACAATTTGATCTTTGATAATATATAGCCCAGTATTTTCATAATACTAAGTGCACATGTTAATGAAAATATATGCAGGCAAAATACTGAATTTGAAATAATCTCAAACAATATAATTTGGACGATTGGATTGTTCTTCAGAGTTTATTTTCTATTTCTATTTCTCTCACTCACTGTCTCTCTCTTTCGATATATCACTGAAAATAAGAGACAAAATCCCAGTTACTAAATCACTGAAAGAAACTTGTATAAGCAATTGCCCTTAAAAATAAAGAGAATAAAACTTTCTATAAAAAGTCTATCAAGGCTTGATGTTTTTCTTGCAGGCCTATACTGATCTATGAGACTATAAGTGATACATATTTATCTTATTCTATTATGAGTTGTGAAAATTTGTGTTCCTCTTAAATGCAAGTAATATTAAAAAGTAATAATCCAGGTATGTTCATTTTTTTTCTAGACTGCTGGAGTAGCACGGTGATTTTTTTTTTTTATATATATATATTTGTAAGAATCACCAAGAAGAATGTTAAAGAACTAGAACTTGTGAGCAGGCAGTCTAAAACTTTTACAGAGATGTTAAATTACAGATTGTGCCAGCCAAATAGCTTGGTGGGGGGTTCGATTCCCAGACTGGCTGTGCCGGCCCAGCCCCCGGAGCGCACTGAGAAGGCAATTGCGACTGGGCATGGTGGCGCACACCTGTAATCCCAGCTCTTGGGAGGCTTTAAAAAAGCTGATCATTATGAGTCCGATCTAGTAGTGAGGCCCTGAACACCCTGTAGACCAGTCCCTAAAATACAAAAAAATAAAAATAAAAAATTACACAGATTACTGCTTTACTGCTTCAAGAGCTCTAGGTGAAACCATATTAGGAAAGAGATCGAACAATTTGAGAATGTATATCTCAAGAACTTGCATGTTTAAAAGCACATTTGAATGTCTTAGGCATTATATAAATGGACTGTCAGTTCACAAAATTCACAAGTATTTCTGAGACTAACAGTCTTGCGAAGGCATTACACAAGGAGTAATTTCATTAGATATTGTACAGGTGCTATTGAGCCGGAGTGGTAGCTACTGGAACAGATCAAACTCTTCATGTCCTACAAAGTGGAGGTTGGGATGCTGTCCATACAGCACTGTTGCCTGCATTTAGGAAGGCAATTAAGTACAATAAAACTACACTTAAATGAATAGTCACTGTTTTGCAAAAACAAATTTAAATATCAGCAGTGCAGGTATTATCCTCTTTTGACAGGATGTTAAGTATGTTATTGTGTTATATATATATATATATATATATATATATATGTACAACAATAAGTAAATACAAAGAAATTATCTTTTAGGATATTTCCATTTGTCCCTTCCTTTTTAAAACTCGTTACCCCAGAATAAACTTTCTCTTAATGAAGAACATTCCTTAGAGAAGATGGCTCTACACAATGGATCCAGGAAAGGAAATGGTTTTCCAAATTTACTAATTTTTAAGAACAGCAGGATTAAATATAATTGGATTTGAACTCAGCCTTTTTGCACAAATATCAGATACTGGCAGCTTATAAGCTATAGAGCCATGAACATATTTATTGTACAACTTTGTGAGGTAAGTTAAAAGCCATAAGTATTTTACTTAGAAGATATAACAAAAAATATTAATTTCTAAGAGAGTGCCTTGAATAAAATTGAGCTTTAAATAAAAATAACACTTTGCACCTAATTCTATATTCAGTTGTCATGACCTAAAATATAGATAAAATATCCATCTTGTCTATTTCTCTTAAAAGTAAAATAAAAATGTTAAGACTCCTCATTAGAAGGACATCTGTGAGAAACTACACATAAACCATGCAATTTTCTCATTAAATGATTTATGTCAAGTTACGATTTTGAGAAGTCTGTGTAGGTATATCATGTTAATACAATGAAACTTATTACTTTGTAAAATATCTCATCAATAAAAAGGGACTAGACAGCCATGTGAATTTTATGTGATTAGAGGAACAACTGTAAGAGATATATCCATTGCCATCTTCATACTTGGAGTGGATGAGTGTGCTGCATTGAACTGAATTTTTGAACTTGTGCTCAATAACTACTCAGAGAAGAAAATTTAGGCCAAACACAATGCGTATTTATCTAAAGCTTAGTAAGATGTTAGTAAATTAAGACAATTGCAAGCATTTATTTTTGAACATAGCTTGTGAAGCCTAACATAATTTTCTCTCATTAAAAGTATGAAAAGTTATGAAGTTACACCACTGTGCATAGCAAATATTCTTTCAATTTTGTCAAGTTTTGTAAAAGCCTTTATTAATATACTTATAGCATTTTTCAAAGGAGGGTCACAAGAACATTTATAAAATTAATATTAACACAAGACTAAAGAAAGCATATCTAGTGTATCTTTCATATTTAAAAAGTAAAACAGATGAAATATTAAAATGAAGGTATTCAATAAAATTTCATATCCAAAACATTTTAAAATTTAAGGAATTAATGTCTAACATTTAACGATCTTATAGTGTTGCCATTATGAAAATGGGACTTAAGGTGATAAAATGTTTTCCAAATATTTAATATTTTGCTTATATTCTTTAAAAAATTAAAAAGAATCATAAGTTTAGGTATTTAGTATTTATTTCACTGCTATGAGGTGGATGTTATACAGTATTTTTAAAAATGCATATTTATCTTTATTGAAGGTATAAAGCCATGTTGAAATTAGTGATTTGAAGTATAATATTATTTTTTCTTCTGTCACTATAAAATTTGACAGTTTAAATAGATCAAACAGATTCCAAGGACTGTAGAATATATATATATATATATATATATATATATATATTAGATATAGATAGACAGATAGACACAGAATATCTATCTATCTATCTATCTATCTGTTCAAACAGAATTTTAAGTTATACAAGCCCAGTAACATAAATTTTGATATTTGATTAATTTAGACATAGAGAAAATAAACTTTATTAGGTAGCTGATTATCATGTTAAGTATGTTATTGTGTTATATATATATATATATATATATATATATATATGTTCTTGCTGTGAGTTTGTACACATATGCATTTGGATGGATGGATGGATAGATAGATAGATAGATAGATAGATAGATAGATAGATTTGTAAGGATGGGAAAATAAAATATACAGATTTTTCTTAAGCTGGCTCAGCACACCCGGGGGGGGGGGTGGAGGACTTGCACAGCATGTGGTGCTGGGGAACAAATCCCGGTCCCTTGCACCTGCCTATGCTTGCCTACTTCAGTGCTTCAGACTGCTGAGCTATCTCGCCGGCCCCAAAATATACAACTTCCATCAGCATTATGTCCATTTTGATCATTTGACATACTAACTGAAAAAATTCATGGTGTTTGTTAGTCAGAATGTAGATCTTAATGTGAAAGTTTACATCTTAAATTTTATGTAACTTTCTTGTAGTACATCATCTAACTTCGGGGATTGAACTCAGGCCCTTGAGCTTGCCAGGGAAGCACTTATTCTACTGAGCCATCTCCCCGGCCCCATCATCTAACATTTTTAAAGAGTATTTGAGGCATTAAAATCTGTCTCCATGCTGAAACTTTCATTTGTGGTGTAATTTTTTTGACTAGTAATTTCACTTTTCTTTGACCTATTGCTTACATGAATATATTCTATTAGTATGTTACTTCCTATCTCAAAGAACTCCTCATTTCTAAATTTTGTAAAATGTTTGTGCACAATTTTCAGAGCTAAGGAAAGCAAAACAAGATGGATGAAAAGCTGAGCAATTTATATTAATTGTCAATGAGAAAAGGAAGGAAATTTTGAGTTATTAAAAATCAAGATATTCAGATGATCAGTTATAAACTTCTTCATGCTTCAGGGTAAAAATAACATTATACAGAAATGTCCATGAGTGCAAGAATAGTCACTTAGGCACACACAGTGCGCATGTTTTTAATTCTGCTAAATAACTATTGGATTTTGAAAGTCTTTAAACTATAACTCCTTTAAAAAACGATTGCTTGTATATGATTCAAGTCAAATCTCTTTGTGAGGAGCATTTTCATTAGAATTCACAAATGATAGTGAAGAGAGACAGCAGTCAAGAAGCTCTGACATGACTAATTTAGGAAATATTTTTAAATTGATTAAAAACATTCATATTGTTTCTAGATTTAGCTAGTATTAACATTAGATGGACAAAGCTTAAATAATTGGTTTCTGTCTAAGACACCTACATGAGGAGTCCAAATGTGGGTTTAAAAATGGGTAGCTTTTCATATACCTCAGGAATCTTTATAACATTCCAGTATATTTGTTTTTTGATAAGTTTTCTACATTCAATACAATATAATCATCTCTGTTTGGTCTCAAAGGTTGCCTTTATAGATAGCTTTAGCTTTAGAATTTGTTCAGTAATGTTATCATAAGTAATTTGGTGACTCCTTTGAATTTTTAAATTTCTAGAATTGTATGGTTCAGTATCCCATAGTGAAACAGTAGCAAACCATCTATCACTAGACACTGAGAAGTTTGAAAAATCGATGTGTCTTTTGATGAGCAAAAATTATAAAATGATGTTAGATAGACTTAGAAATTAAAATTGCTTTTATAGTACCAGAAAAATTATCATTCACTAAATCAATTTAATAGAATTTCAATATTCTTAAAAGGAAAGAAAAAATTATGGGACTATTCTTCTCGTGCCTTCCATAAGCCATCAATTTTTTTAAGCCATCAAATTTTTGAACTTTAGGTTGAAAAAGGTTAAGTAGAAGTGCACTATTTCATAAGGTAGGAGAACCATTTGATTTCATATGAATAGCTGCTTAAAACTCCTTGAAAGATACGAAGATCCAGAGTTTAAAATAATGTTTTCACCCTCTAGAGAAATACAAGTCTAAATAAATGTAACTGTGTGAAAGAGGCCCTTTTGAAAAAAATAAAGATACTTGACTTCAACAAGTACTTATGTTTGCAAACAAGTCTTTGGAATAATATGACAGTCACACCGATGCACATAAAAATGTTAGGAAAATGGTGAATATATTTAAAATGTTCAAAAATATATTCAAAATTTATGAGGAATCACAGTTTAAAAAACATTGAATACAGAGTGATGCTTGGATACAAAATCAGTAAATGTTTGATGATGGAAGTTATGAAATTTAGCGTCATTGTTTGCAAATGGAAATGTCCTAATATTTTAATGTTATATAAGTGATAGTCTTCATTATGAATATCAAAGTAATTTTGAAATATTGTAATTCAACAGACATATATAATTTGATATCTATATAGCTTTTATAGGTATTTCTAGACTAATAAACTATTTCTGTAATAACTCATCCAGTTTATGATATTTCTCAAAATACTTTCAAGGATATTGAAAAAAAACTTTTGTGACTCTTTACATGTTCAATTTGGTTGACTAATTATTCAGTTTAGAGATTTCCTTAACAGCGTATCTTAGAAGGTTGTACTTGCTGTTTTTCTCTAATTTTTATCATTTCCTGAAAACTGAAGCCTGAGATATGGATAAATATACAATCAATAAATCTAGCAAGAAATATCATTTTATACCTGTCAATTATTTTAAATTCTTCTGATAAAAGAAAGTAGGGCCAGAGATACAGCTCAGTGGCCTAAGCACATGCCTGGCAAGCTCAAGGTTTGATTTCCAGGTACCAAAAAAAAAAAAAAAGTAAGTTAAAATTTTTAATCACAGGCTTCAATAGAAATTTCTAAGGTACATGATGACTTTAACTCAAAAACTGATAAAAATTCATGTTTGAATTTTTACTATGTATTTCTATAGCTGAGATCTTTAAATCTCATTTAATGAAAGGGTACTTTAATTTTAACAGTATATTTGAGTATTTCAGAATAACATGAATGTGGGTAGGTTGTTTAAGGAAATTAACTTGTAGTATTTAGAAGGCATGCATAGTGTGAAATAGAGATATAAGTTATGGATTAATTCAATTGAGGAGAGAAATTCTAAGATTAAGGGGAAACTACATGTACTAATTCTGAGTAGCACAAAATACAGAAGGCAAAACACAGAAGAGGATGTTTTACTTAGGAAAAGCATCTTTAATTTGGACCTAGAGACCTACATATTTGAGGTGTTGAAAATAATTAAGAGTTGATTTAATAATTTAATAAAGGTATTAAATACACTTAAATTCAAATGAAGACATAAATATTACTGTTAATTACATCTTAAGTTTGATGGTGATATATTTCATTACTAATTACTTTAATGTTTACAATTTAAATTAACATTAGCAATTGTTAAGTATTTCAATAAGACAAAATAGACATATCAATTAATTATGTCAGTGTCCTTTACATCCGGTCACCCTAGATGGAAAATTGGTATTTTCTTTTGTGTTTATATATGTGTGAAAGTAATAGCCTACAGGTCACCCTTGAAGTATGTAAAGTTGATGATCCAGCCACAGCATGGACCAAGATTGCATTGGTCCAGTGGTCAGATGAAAGGGTGAAAGGAGGTCTCAGATTTGAAACTGGCTCACTTTACTTCTCTAAGATTGGACAAGTAAATATGTATTTGACCTTTCTGTGATGTAATTTTTCTATCTATTGAACTGAGATAATAGCTTTCCCAGTAAGTTACTGAAATGATTAATGAGTTATTATTTCAAAAGTACTCTGATTTTTTCAAGAAAATCTTCAGTGTAAATATATGTGATGAGTAATTATAAACTTTCTGTCCACTAAAAACTGCAAAATTCAATGTGGCTGTATGATATTCATTGTTGTTATTAGTTACAATGATGCCTATTATGCTCCTTGTAGCAACAAGTTTTGTGGTTATATTTTTACTGAAGTGAATAATAAACTGACCTTTCAGCCTTCCGTTGAGCTGTA
Organism: Octodon degus; assembly: GCF_000260255.1. Classification (NCBI taxonomy): domain Eukaryota; kingdom Metazoa; phylum Chordata; class Mammalia; order Rodentia; family Octodontidae; genus Octodon; species Octodon degus. The sequence continues at coordinate 9,114,892 of NW_004524634.1, read as the reverse complement.
ATTTAGCATGAGTATCAAGCATAGTAATATTTAGTAATATTCTCAGATTGGTAAAATAACTAATTTCTGAATTTTTTTCACTTAAGGAAAAAATATGCATAATATACATCCTAAATATTTAATAATATAATA
>NW_004524634.1:9111736-9114365 GCF_000260255.1 Octodon degus | reverse complement strand
ATTAATACATATAGAAACTCTGATATCCATAATAATTGTTCAAATTTATTGAATGTAAAATGAATTGTTATTTTACAGAAACATATAGCACAATTCTTGTCCTCATAACTATGATGTATTACAAACTGAAATGTGCTTCTACATTTCTATAAAGTATGTATTCTGCAATGCTGTGATGTTAAACAGGGATGAATGACAATATTGATAGACTTCCTTAACAAATACAAACCCATGCTTCTACAAGACAAGTGGTTTTCCTCGTGGTGGAGAGGCAGACTTGCCCTGATATGGGAAATATTGCACTTGCTGAATATCTCTTATCAAATTGGATTTTCTAGAACTGAACAAATTAACACAGGATTGGCTCGGGGATTCCCTGAACCTCCTGTAGGAGACCAGAGATAAAACTTCTTTCATTGCCATACCCTCATGAATCCTTATTGTGACGCTAAGATTATGGACTCTCCAGGAATTAGTGTCACTTCAGAGTTATGTATCATAATCAAATTATGATTATTTCACCTTCCTCTACACACAGACATGATGGTAAATTGCTGTAGATCTCTTTAGGAATGTGGCAAAAAAGATCTACAGCATGAACTATTTGGTATGGTACCAGGCTAAGGGCTCTGGCTTTCCTTTCATTTGTGTATTCTGAGTCTGTAACCTGGCTCAGTGTGGAAACTATAGGTTTGTGACTCCCTCTCTTTTGATGATAATTCTACCTAGAACCATCCTGCCCCTGCATGCCAAGTAAGAATTTAGCAGATGATTCACATACTTCATTTCTAGGGGCATTATAATCCACCATGCAACATTGCATGTCATAGGCTGCTATGATTGCTGCTTGGGATGTGCCATTGAGATGGGGTAGCCATCCCATCTTGTCTTTGTTGACCTAGTGCTGGAACCAGAGCTCTGTCACCACAGGCTCTTATTTTTCCTGTAACATTTAGAAATTTTATTTTGGTAATAGTTGCTCTGCAATTCCTAAATTGGAGAGAAGAGTAACCACAGGACTACGAGACATGACCTTACTAGTCTCAAAAACTTACTGCCTTCTTGAGACCTAACACATGAAAAGTAATTGAAACTTATTTTTCTTTAAAAACTACAAAATAACTTTGAAACACAGAGCTTAGTTTCCAATCTGGAAGCTTGAAAGAAAATGGAATATGAACTTTTAATCTCATAGAAAATATTACCCTTTTATTTATATATCTACACATGGTATGTCTTTTTTTCAAACATCTGAATAGTAATAAAAAAATCTAAGCTAATATTACATATTTCCCCTCTATTTTAGCATGACATTGTCCTTGGAAGTGTATAGATGATTCTCCAGCAAAACATGAAGGTTGAAAGAATCATTGAGGGGCAAGGGAGATGGCTTAGTACAATAAGTGCTTGCCTGGTAAGCACAAGGGCCTGAGTTCAATCCCTGGTTACGAAAAAAAAAAATAAAATAAATAAAATAAAAATAAAGAATCATTGAAATATAAATAAACTATCATCCAAATTGCAAATAGTTCATATGTAATAATTTCTTAGACATTCAGACACATTTATTTCTATTAGGTGCACTAATATGTGGGCATGGCTATTAGACAAAATTAACCTGGTAGATGTGCTTTTGTATATTGTTCTCTTAATGTTCACTTTTCATGATCAACGGTGATTTAAGTTTCTTTCACTTGTTTGTATTTCTGTTTTTGTTTGATCTTCTTGTGTAGTTCTGGGTTCCAATCCAGGCCCTCATACTAAGCCTTAGTAAGTCTCTGAATTGCAGAGGCTACCTCAAGTTCCAAAACAGGCCACCATCTGGAGATAGGGGCACCATTAATAATACATTTCATTGAATCACTGAAATTTTACACTTTACTTAAGCCTTTTTGTTGGTCATTTGTGAGACTCTGTTTCACTGTTATAAATATTCCTTGATAGCCTAACGTAGATACATTCTTAGAAGAAAAGCAAGATTTGGTCATAAGAATTAAACTTTTAACTATATCACACAATTATTTCTTAAAATTTGTGTTTTATATTGCCAAATGTGGGTAAGAATTCTCTTTTTTTCACCATATATACCACCATTAGTTAAAATCTGGTTTATTCAACCAGTTGAGTAAAATTTTATACTTTTGTTAACTCAGTAGAATCATTGTTTTTGTTTTTATTTTGATGTCATTCAATTTCTTATTTTGAAACAAGGGCATAGAAACAGTCCTTGGTATCAATAATGAATACAGTTTTAATTATAATTTCTTGACATTCTTTTATTTAATTTAATTAATTAACTTTTTAAACTTTTTTATACATCTTAAGGAGAAAAAAAATGCAATGAAACAGTTTCAAAACAGGTTAGTAGGACAGTTACAATATTGAATACATTGCATATTTTTGTCTTCGTAGTAGTTATTCAGAGGACAAGATGAAGATATGGGACTGGGTAGATAGCTCACTAGAATAAATGCTTGCCTGGCAAGTGCAAGGTCCTGAGTTCAACCCCTACTACCACACACACAAAAAAAGATATAGACATGACATCTTGTCTAAACAATATTACTACATACCTTTCTTCTCATTGAACTAATAGAAGGTAGCTGTATATCTGTCCATATATATATAT
>NW_004524634.1:9106506-9111588 GCF_000260255.1 Octodon degus | reverse complement strand
GGCCATTTGGTATCCGTATATACAAAATAGTTAGGATATATATATGTCTGCTTTCTCTTAGTTCAATGAGAAGAAAGATTTATACTAATAGTGTTTGGACAGGATGTCATGTCTGCATCTTGTACTATGAATAACCACTATGAAGACAGTGATATGCAATGTATTAATTTTTGAAACTGTCCTGTTAATCAGTTTTGAAATTGCTACTTTTTCTCAATAAAATTAATTTAAAAAGTGGTTCTTTATTTATATACTTTTTTGTTTTGTTTTGTCAGAGATGGGTGTTTCATTGTTGATAGAGACCCTGTATTTGGAGAAGTCTTTAAAGGACCTTTTCATACTTGATGCCATTTTCAAATATTATAGGTACTTGAATTCAGCAAAATAACCCAATATAGTCCAATAGCCAAATGGAAAGTGATAACTTAAATATTAAACAACAGAGAAAGAAAGGAGAAAAGTTAGGAAATATGGAAGGGGCAAACACATACATTTATACAAACAAGATGGTTAAGGCAATGGTCCTAAGAATCTCCATCAGATTTCTGAAAATAGCAGTTAATGAATAGAATCCTCACCCTGACTAACTATATATGCTGATATCTGTGAACTAAGCATTTATTTTTTAAAGTACTGGAGATCAAACTTGGAACCTATGCTTGCAGGCAAGCTGCTGAGCTATCTTCCTGGCCCCACATTGCTTTTATTTTTCAAAGCCCTTTTCCATCATAGTTGTAGTAAACATGCATTATTTAGGGTCATTTCATTGTAAGCTTGTTTTTACATTTAATTCTTTAACCTATATAAAATTTATTTACATATACTATTCAAAGTAGACAATGAAGTTATTTTCCCTTTAAGAGTTGTATTTTTTCAGCAGTTTTACATAATAAAAAATCTGCCCATGAATTCATTGCTTATTTTCAGATGTGATATTAATTTTACTATATAATTTGGTTTTTATAAGTGCTTATTCTTCCTATAATTCGTAAATGGCACACAAATGTTTGAAAATCTGTCTTAATGTTTTTCTAGTACTTTTATTTGAAATAAAATCCTTATTTATTTCTCTTCAACACAGATATATATTCTTCTCACTGGGAATTTGAATTTGTAATTATTATTTATTTATTTATTGGTCAGGGATCAAACTCAGGACCTTGTGGTTGCAAGGCAGTTGCTTAAGTAAGCCAATGATCTATCTCTGTGGCCCTATTGTTAAGTGTTGTCAGTAATGGGAATTTTTAGAAATTATTTAAATGAATTGTAAGAATCATATAAAAATGCACTATGATCTATTTATGCAACGTCTTTCCTGTGACTCCTATAAATATAAGTTGCTTTGCCTTATTTTAGTGCTCTCTGAAATACCACAATGTGTGTATGATATTTGCAGTTATCAATATTTTCATAAGATTTCAGTGTTGTTAATTCTTGTGAAACTTTATTCAAAGTAATTTTAACATAAAATTGGCAACCTTCAAAATTACATTTCTCATTTTTACATTCAATTGTCAAGTCTTTTGGAGGAAGATAGTATAGCTACAATGACTTAGAGCACCGATTTTCATTCTTCATGTTATTTACTGTACTTATATGTTCTTGTCCTTTTTTAGCTTTCTGTTTATTCAACAAAATATAGTTTTAGTTATGGGTACTTAAATTGGTCTGAGTGTTTTATTTGTAGTAGTATAAAAATTTAGTGTAGTCAAATCTTACTTACTTTGGAATTGCTTCCATTTCCTGTTCTTTTTATTCATTTATTTATTTATTTTTTGATGAAGTGCATCTTTTGCCACAGTTTAGTTTTTATAAAATGAATTATACATTTTTATTTTCTATTATCAAATGTTCTCTGCATTTCTAGACAGGTACACTTCATCCTTCATGGTTTTCATTTCCAGGTAGATCTTTAATGGCTTTATTTTCAGTTTATTTATAAATTTTCTTTCCCTCTTAGTATGGAGGCTAAATTTTGTGTTCTCTATCATTGAGTTCTATTTGCTCATTTAGCATTTTCAAGCTGTAAAATGGTTATATTAATTATTTTTTTTATTTTTAAGGAGAATAAAAATATTTAAAATATTTAAAACAATAAAGAATTTCACTAAAGAAAATAATAAGAATCCAAAAATTTTATATTATATGTTGTTGTCTTCAAATTAGCTGTTACATAAAGATTGGTCAAAAAAGTTATAAAAAATTAAAAAGAAGCAAAAATTTAAGACTTGACTGTTCTGTGTATTATTTTTCTTTGAACTACATAGAATAACCATTAAGTATTTGAAGAACCATTTTGCATAAGGTGAGAAAAAGTTATAAATTTTAGTCAGATTTTTTACTTTTTTTACCTTTGAGTCAGAATATTGAAGTATAGTTTTCAGGAAAAATACTTAATTTCTTGAAAATGTTCACTGCATGAAGATTTATGTACAAATCACTCATTTTAAATATTTTGCCTAATAATGTTTGCTCACACCATCTCTGTGCACCACTGTACTGGAAACTGGAATGAATCTTATGTCTTTTGTGCTATACCATTCAGAATAAAATTTGTGCATCCTTAGGTACATGTTTCCTCTTATGGAGGTAAATTCCGTATATCTGTTTTTTCTTTAGTCTTTTTATATATCAGTTGTATTCATCTATTCTTATTTAAAATTGCTCATGATATTCATGATTTAAAACAAAAATCTTTAGAGAGATCGCTTTCAAATTAACAGGAATATCTATGTTCTGTTTCCCAGAGTATAATAGTATTTATGTTTGAATAAATCCTTCAGCCAGTACTCTCTTACATGCATACTAAATATTAGTTAGTGTTCACGTATTTATATACTAAAATGATTTTGTGACCTGAGTCAGGGTTAGCAAATTATTCCTGAAAACAGATAGCCAATATTTTAGACACTATGTGCTATAGGATCTCTGTCTCTAGTAATCTGCTGATGTAGCATGAAAATGAAAGAGAGAGGGGGCCAGGGAGATGGCTCAGTGGAATAAGCGCTTCCCTGGCAAGTGCAAGGGCCTGAGTTCAATCCCCGGTTCCACCAAAAAAGTAAAAATAAAAATAAGAGAGAGAGAGAGAAAGAAAGTGAGAGTGAGAGCAAGAGCAAGACACAAACCAACCATGGAAGTATAGATAGGATGTAAATATCTGTATCAGCAAAATCTTAGTCACATAAACTGCAGGATCAGTTTCCTATGCTATCATTTGCTGAAATCAGTTTTATGAACTTTTAAATATACTTGACTTTTAACCTCTTAAAAAATTCATACTTTTCCCATAATCTGAAATCCTCCTCTGTCCTTCCCCATTATATTCTTCTCTTATTTAGAAAAAAAAGCAAAACAAAACAAAACAAAACAAAACAAAACAAAACAAAAAAACAAATACTCCACCCTACTCTACTTTTCCCCAAGAATCAATATTTAACCCACTACAATCGGTGGTTAGGGCCTTTCTGTCCACCCAAACAGTTTTTGCTAAATTTACTATTTACTTATTATTAAAATTGGTCCCTGCCTGGTATGGTGCTGCACGTCAATCATATCAGCACTTCAGAGGCTGAGGCAGGAGTATGCCTGCAACTACTAAGTGAGCTCAAAGTCATCCTAAACCACAATGTCTCAAAAAGACACCCCCCAAAAAATGGTGCTTTGTTCCTCTTTGCTTTGATATTGGGTAACATACAACACCTGCTCTGTTCTTTCCTCAAATGTTCTCTGCTTTCAGACTAAACTCTTTAAATTTAAAACAATTCCTTCTATCCTTTATAATCGCAGTTCCCTCTATCTGAACAGTGTGATGTTTTCCTGTGTCCGCTTCTTCACTCTTATTTCTTGTGCAACTCTTACTCTTTGTCTCTGTCTCTGCCTCCATCGCTGCCTCTGTCTCTGTCCCTTTTTCTTTCTAATTTATATTGCACAGTGTAACTTTTCCACTAAAATGAACAAAGTATTTTCCAATTGTTTGATCTACTTATTCTCTGTGTTCTGCATTTATGTTCTGATGTGTATTTGAAATGTGACTTCATCTACTTAAGAGGATCCATTAGCCCATTTTCAAAAGTGAACTATGATCTTCCTCTCTGAACATATTTTCTTCTTATATTTCTTGTCCTTTAAATGAACCTCTTTATTTGGGGAAGTCAGAATTGTGGGAATCACAACCCCAACCTTCCACTCACACTCAAAGAAAAAATTGAATCACAAAAAGAACATAACTCATCATGACTTATAATTTTTATTTTCCTATATCTCGAGTATCTGCCTTTCTTCTCACTGTGCTAATGCTACCAATCTCAGACCTTGTTTCAGGGGATTGGTCTGTAGTCTATACTGCAAAGAAAGTGCATTGTTTCAAAACAATTGCTTTCCTCTTGTACTGTTTTTAACTAAAGACTTTCAGTGGAGTGCTTGGTGTTCATAGAATGAGAACTATGCAGGCCCTCAACTGTAACCTAAGAAACCCCAAATAACCGACTGTGCCATCCCTGGCAAGCATATCACATGCTTGTTGCTCACTGATCTCCTTCCAAGGAGCCTTCCTCACTGTGCTGCCCTCTATTCATGTCTCTCTTACCTTTATGTTTCCTCCTTTGAATTATTTTTGTACACCCAACACTAGAACATCACTCTCCTCCTTATTAATTCCCAGTTATCACCTCCTGAGGAAGTCATTGATAAAATCCTTGTGTGGTCAAACTGCCCTGAATTCCTCTGACAGACCACCACTTAATACCTCACAAAACATATCCAGGGTATTCTGTTTCTTTTTGGTACTTATTTCTTTACTTACCTGCCATTCCTACTTACATCTAATCTTCTCAATGGAGGATAACATGTCACTGTTTATCTCTGAAATTTAGTGTTTTACTCAGTGTCTCATAAATAAAAACTTACTAGATAATAACTAATGAAATCATTATTTTATTTGTAGATTTTACTTCTTTATAGTTTCTGGATCTTAAAATAGAGTTACTGTTTTTAAAAAAAGTTTATAAGATTTTGTCTGGAAAGATTGATAAGATTATTTCACTTTTAGAATGAAGATCTATAGATTAAGATACAGATTTTATT
>NW_004524634.1:9104616-9106406 GCF_000260255.1 Octodon degus | reverse complement strand
TTTTAAATTCATATATCTTTTTTTAAAACTCAAGTTCAAACCAATTTGATAATACATAAAAACAAAAATGATAAGCTACTTTATATAAGGCTGGGGATATAACTCAGTGGTATGGAGCCTGCCTTGCAAGGGAATTCAATTTCAGTTGGAGGAAGAAAAACCACATGATATAGTTGAGGAAATAACTTATATAGTTTCCTTGTCATCTATATGTCATATATGCGTATTTTTATTACTCAAAAATTAATGTAAGCAAAGTGTTTGTAAACTTGACTTTGTTGATGCTATTGTGAACATATTTATGCAGCAGTTGACACTCATTGGCTAAAATCTTATGTGGCAGACAATGTTACTCTTTTGTACATGTGTTTCAATTTTGTTTTGGTAGTTGTGTCAACTTTTGAAATAAATAAATTTAAGATGATAACCTTTGAGCTTATGTCTTTTGCAGTACACTTATTTATAATTGCAATGAAATTTAAATCTATTTTCTCATTTCAACCTTTTGTTTTAAATTTTGAGAGTGGTCTTTTTCAATTAAAAGTCAATGTATGTTGTTGTTTTGTGCATTTATTACTTTGATTACTAATGACACATGCAATTTTTACACTTCGTTGAGTTTGTATATTTGAACATCTGTAGTTCATTTTCTCTGCCTTCTTTGTATTGATTTATAATTGATTTTAAAGTAGTTTGCTAATACTTCAGCTTTTATAACGCCACAAATTATTTTTCTTGAAGTATGTCACATGACTTAAAATTAGTTTTGGAGGAAATATTTGCTTCTATAATTAGGACATTGTTTTCATATAGCTAAATATTCTAAATTTTATTTTCTTCTTTCTGTTGTATGCTACCCAAGTTCTCTCTAAAAATATTTACAAAACTATTTTACTTTGGTTTAACCCTTACATAGTAGTTGCTTTTTGTCTTTTAATACAAATCACTAATTCACCATTTTATTACCAAATATTTCTCCCAAGTTTACCAAACTCATTTGTGTTTATTCAAGTTATTATATTTTATATTTATTAACACGTAGAACTTAAGTGCATATTTTTATGTGATGTGCGTATGGATCTGTGTTCATTTATATATTCCAAAATACACATATATGCGTAAAAACAAATGTTCTTCTTTTAAATGTTTTATTTTTCTTGTGTGTGTTCATAGTGCTTAACTGATATGCTAATTTAATTTTTTTTTTGCTTTTATTTGTTTTTTGTTATTGGCTTCATCTAATTTCTGATATATGTATTTTCCACTGTCTTATTATGTATTGGCTTTTGTTTTTTCTAGAGACATAATCTAAAAATAAGTCTTCTAGCTATAAATCCTTATTAATACTCTGTTCTTATTTCTGTCCTATATTTTCTTTGCATGTGCGGACAGATGCATTTTTCTTCTGTATAATAATCCTGTATTGATGTAAATCTTGTTTGTCTCCATTCTTTTGGATTTGTCTCATGTAAGTGCTTTTGATTTTTTATGACAATAAATAAAATTCTTTGTTTTCAATTTTAAAAAATGAATCTTTAGTAGTTGACAAGTGAGATACTTCAGTATAGAATATAAAGAGGAATTTTGGAATATGATACTAGTAATACAATAAAATATCTGTTAACACTTACTAGAATTGTCCATTTAAGAACAATTTAGAATGAACTAATACTTTTCAAATTCTAAGTTGTTTTTCATAGGCTATGATAAATCTGTACTTCTTTATATGGCTTTTTATTTGTAAGTAAAATACTACACTGTTATTCACTTTAAAAGAAATATAATTTTAA
>NW_004524634.1:9098275-9104516 GCF_000260255.1 Octodon degus | reverse complement strand
AAGAAATATAATTTTAAATATATTAAATTTTTTTTGTTCTTGAGAAAATATATGAATTTTCCTTTTCTATATTTTCTGTATTTTGCTGTTCTAAAGATACAATTGATGTGTGCTTGTATGCTTGTATTTTCTAATTACAAATGGAAAGAAGTATATAACAAATATTAATACCAATTGTGCTTTGAGTTGTTGTCTTTGGTTTAATAAACAGTACATGCTTTATTTGTCCATTATCTGCTGACTCATCCTCATTGCTAAGATACATATTCTTCCTTTTATTTTCTTAATCAAACTACTGAATTCATGTTAAACATAAATTAACACTGAGAGACACTGTACTGAGAAGCACCCGTCACTCCCTTCCACAAAGCTTCTGAGGAGGAGGAGCTGAGAACTTGGAGCCGTCAAAGTGATGGAGGAGTGTTTCCAAACAGACATAAAACTCTTCTGCAGGAGCGGAAGGCAACCAAGGGTCTGCATTTGTTCCCTTTCTGGTGAATTAAATGAGACATGTTGCACTGATCTGTAGAGCGACAGATTTCTCATCCTTAGGCTTTCTGGAGTTCCTATTAAAATCTTGGGAATGAAGAGAACCAGAAAGCCAAAATAAGCATGTGAGTTTGGAACAAATTGTTAGAATGGTATTCCATTTCAGCTGTACCATAGATTGAATAAATCACGCCTAGGCAAATAAAATGCATTCAAGTACGAAAGGTAAGTCCCATGTGTGAAGCACTATATTAAAATAACCAAGGAATATTTTGGGGGACTACAGAAAATTACAAATTACATAGATCTTATATGAAGGTGTTAAAAATTCAGCATTATGCTGGACCAAAAAAATGAGTTTGATTGGAAGTTCTTTTGTGATCCTGTAGTTAAGAGTGACTTAATCTTAGCTTTAGAGATTTGAAAGCAATTTTGGTGATTCATCGTTCTTCGCTTCACTAACCAGAAATAGGGTTAGGAAGAAAATTAATGGGAGAGATAGGCGGCTGTTGAAGCTCAGCTTGGATTTTGTTTTCCCATCTCACATCCATCTCTTTGTATCCCAGGACAAGATTAACACCTGTTGTAGTTGAGCAGGCTCAGGTAATTGTAGAGAGTAAGACCAGAAAACGTTCCTTAGGGACTTGAAAACTGTAAGGCAGCTCCTCTTCCATTTATACACAAACAAAACAAAACCTTCAGGTCATAAAGGAGCTAGTAAATACTTCCTTAATTTCAGTAGGATTTAGATTTTTAGAATAGTTGATAAATGAAGTGAAGTCTCTAGGAAACATAGCTGACCTCTACCACAGATACTAGCATAAAAACGTATGTACAAATAGTGACAACAGTGTCCCCACATCCTGCAAAATGAACACTTGAAGCATCAAAAGCAGAATCACCATGGTTGATACCTACTGATACAGCACATCAAATGTGGTCTTCAAGGCAACAACAGCTCGCTAACCAGTCTAAACTCAGAGTCAAATGTCATGTTTATGACTGGGGTGTAATACACTCAGAAATTGGTATTTTTCTCTAAATAAACTCACATTTACTTCAAAATTGAGAAATTTCTGTATGCTAGCACTTAACAAACTGGTACTGTATCAGGATTTCTTGATGACATGAATAGTATGAGTCACTTATCCATATAACCTGACAAGGTTCAATAAATAAAGAAAAAATCTAATCATAATACTCTTATTTAAAGAAAGCATAAAAATAAATATTTTTGCTACATCAGAGTATTGTAAGGCTATAGAATTTTTAATGAGCAGCAGTGTTGGGCAATACTAGAAAATACATGGCAAAGAAAACAAAATTTCTTGCCCAGTCCCTGAATAATTATATGTGTGAAACATAGATATTATTAACCAGCTTAATACATACTTAATGTTTGTTTAGGCAACAGTGACTGCAGATCTATCATTTTACTTGTCTGCCTGTTAATACATGGACAGGTTAGAGAACCTGCCTGGTGAGAACTTGAACTGTCTTTACTGTTAGAGGCTTTGCTAAGGAAGACTTGGGGAAACTAAAAAGTAAGTTGCTTTGAAAACAGTGAATGAAATGTACAGAAGGAAACTAGCTTCAGGAAATAATTTGGAATCTGGTAGAAACACTTCTGCAATTTTCCACACTCTCTAAAAAGATAGTTTTTCAGATGCCATTCTCTATTGGAGGAAGCTATTTTCACGGATGGTAGAATTTTCTTCTATTATATGGAAGAGATATGGTTAAATCTTGATGAAAGATTTCTTCCAATTGAGTTTGAAGCTCACAGGTAATAAAATCTCAACAATTTGGAACAAACGCCATAGACTGACACAGAGAGGCTAAAATTAAAAAGAAAATAATGTATTTTTTCCTTCTCTCTATAGAAATACTGTAAAGTCTAAAAGATTTGGGCACCTATATTAGCTTTTCCACATGAAGCATTGGGATCATGGCCAACACATGAAACTTATATCAGTTTGCTTTCTTATCTACAAAATAAAAATTCTCTTTGTAGCTTATGAGGAATATGAAGATTCAAGATGCTAAAGAATATTATATTATCTCTGGCACATAGCTTGCCTATTCTACCTGTAATACCCTAGACTTCATTACTCTTATGAGGTGTCTGTTACTGCTTATAGCAATTCAAATATAGGATATGTAGTATGTTTTTGGAATACATTTTCAAATAAGATAAATGAAAACATATATATAGATATATAATAAATTCATATAACAGGCAATATATGTGTGTACATATGTACAGTATGTGTACATATGAGTTTACATGTATGACTTCATATATACGTAATTATGATTTAGTATAGTGTTTGAAAATAGAAGTAAGTTTAGATTGCTTTACACACATGAATTTAGGTTCTCCTATTATAAATTAGAAAAGAGAATATTAAGTCCACATATTTAGAACATAATTAAGAAGAAAGTTAAAATTTATCAACTGAATGCAGAAAAATGATGAATTTAAATGCTGATCATTTGAGAAAGCAATATATCTGATAAAACTCTGGTCATACTAATTTGCAAAAAATCAAATGAGTGCAGAAATTATCAACTGGAGCCAGGTAGGGTCATTGTAGATGGTAAGTGCATTGAAAGCATAATATAGACATACTGTAAACTTCTTTCACTAACAAATTTGTGAATTTATTTTTTGTTATTAGATTTCAGAAATGTATTTGGATGTTGCAGGGTCTCACCATGCACCTTGGACTCATGTTGATCTTCCTGCTTCCAGCCTCCTCACTGCTGGGATTACAGGCATATGTCACTATGCCTGGACTCTGACCACCTCAGCCTGCCCTCGGGAAGGTGCTGGTGTGGCTTGTGGTGCCAGGGATTGAACTGCAGTCCCTGCACTTGTCTAAGCTTGCCTAAGCAGATACTTTAGTTTTCTGAGCTATCTCACTGGCCAAATTTGTAAATTTAGATCAAATCTTCATTTTTAAATACATAAAATAACAAATTTTACTAAAATAGATAATATTAATATTCTTGTATCTATTGAAGATATTTCATATAGTTCTGAAGACCTTCCCATGATAAAATATGTAGGTATAGGTGACATCACTGTTATGTTCCCCTAAAAAGCAAGAACTTGCATGAATTTCCCACAAGATAAAAGAAATCAGAGAAAAATTTGAAGGAGAAGATACACATTTGAACCCATCTAGTAAATCTTCATACTGACCTCAACTAAAGACACATCAACTATAGAAGAAGAGATAACACTTTTCTATTTGAAGATCTACTGACACTTAGTATACTATGTCCTGTTAAAATGATATCAAGATAAATAAATCAATGTAATCCAACAGAAGTTCCAAAATTGCACCCACACATAGACAGCTCATCACTGACAACAGTGTAAAACCAGTCGAAAGGGGAAAGCAAACATTTATTTTTGAATGAGTAATGATTCATATTCACACAGAAAACCAGAAACAGAAACATTCAATCGCGTGCCAATTTGATTTTTTGGTTCAATGACCTACATGTGAACCTTAAACTATAAATCTTTTAGGACAAACTATAAGAGAAAATCTGAGAAAGCTTGCATTAGGTACAGATTTCTTGGGTATAACAAGAAAATCCTGATTCAAGAAAAAGAAAGTGATAACTTAGAGATAACTGAAATTGAAACTGCAGATCTTTAAAAAGGCATTAGGAAGGGAAATAAAATAGAAGCCTCCAACTGAGAAAAATGGTTAAATTACGCAAGATAGATCATGCTAGACACTGGCAAAATGTGAAGGCCTACACCTTTCATATATTGGTGGGGAAAATGCAAAAAGGTAAAATCATTTTGAAAACATATTTGGAAGCTCCTTAAGAGGTGAAACATGAACCTAATCATGTTACCTAGTCATTCTACTCCTAGGTGTCTAATCAACAGACATGAAAGAGTGTGACCTCACAGGAATGTCACACCCAAATAAAGCAGTGGCTTTATGTGTAGCAGTCAGCAGCTACCCAGCTGTGGGAAAGATAGCACCTAGGATGTGAGGAGTCGTTTTAATCTATGGATTGTGCTTTTCTTCTTAGGAATATTTTGTTTTAGATCAGTCTATTTCTGTTTTGTTTGGTATTTGATATTTTTCCCTTTTAATTTGATATTTTTTTTTTCCTTTTCTGGATGCTTCACTTAATTTTTATTTATCTATCTAATGGTCTTTCAATATATACTTCTGATTAATATCCAAATTTTTCTTTTGTTGCACTTTCATTTTCAGTCTACCTTTTAAATGTCTCCAGAAGTTATTTTATTTCCCTTCAATTTGATTTGTAAAAATTATTTTTTAAATGATTTAAAAATATGCTTGACAATGTAGCATGAAATTTTGATTTATGTATACATTGTGAAATATATTAGCCTTTTCATTATCTCATATGCTTATATTTTGGTGTGCTTGGAGAAAAAAACACTTTTGTAGTATTTCCTTTTTAATGGAGTTATAACAATTGTAACATTTAAAGGGCTTATCATTTTATTTCTATGTATGCAATGTTTCTGAAATCTTATCTTTGTTTCTATCTCTGTTTCTGATCCTTTAATCTATTTATTTTACATACAAACTTACTGTTTTTGCTCTTTTGTCCTCTGATACATATCATATTTAGTTCTGATTTATCATAATAAAGAAAATAAATCATTTTCGGAACTGTTGCACTAGCCCTTTTCAAAGATTGTAAATGTTGGATTGTCTCTTTTCACTTATCGTGTAGTAATTCTTGTTTGGAACCACAGGATTCCTAAATCTCAGATACTAGGTTCACATGTAGTATTCGCAACATTACATGGGGACAAGGCTGAATTCCGAATTGTCTTCTCTTTAGGTTGTTGATTATTTCCTATGATCTTCAGCAACTCTAGAATTTAAAAACAGAAAAAAAACAGAGCCATACATGCTCTGTTCAGATTTCTGCTACTTTCATTTGTCCTGCTGCCCCATCCCGGCTCCTTATAAGATCCCATCTTGCTCTGGCTAGAGGGCCTGATTTTCTTAAACACTGCAGTGAAGAAAGAAAAAGAGCAACTTTCATATAGACTGCTGCTACCCACGTTCCATAATGACAGGAATGTCCCTCTATGAGGCTTTTTCTCTGTGGAGTTTATCTTCCAAAATGTAACGTTCTCATCTTATTACTATATAAGCCATTTAGTAGAGGAATTTCAGTCTTTACAGAGACATTGTCTTACTTTCAACATTATTTTTTCTTTGGTTTTTGGATTCATTCCAAATTTATGAATAAAGTCTTTACCTGAATATTTCATATTGTCAGTTCTCCTTTGTTACATTATTTTTTTTAATTTCTTAAGTATTTTGCTTCAAGTTTTATCAGATATATCCTTAAGTAATTGTTTATTTTACTCTTATGGTTATGATTTTCTGTTCCCTTTACATTTATAAATTAGCAAGCCTGAACCCGAAGTTCTTAGACACAGGCTGTTCCATTTTTGGTATTTGAAGCTACGTATATGTAATATGTGTGAATCCTGTAAGTAACATTTTTGCTGGCTAGATTTATTTGTGGTACAATTCCTCCAATCTCTACCCTGAGAAAAGGGTAGAGATTAGAGGAAAGACTAAATATCTGCCTGCACATTTTAAGGGACCATTATATCAAGACACAAAACATGTGTACTCTGGGGTTTGAGGCCTTTGTAGAAATATCTGAGCTTGGCTCCATTGTCTAACACTGTAAAAAACAATCTGTAAAAAGAAAAAAAAAA
>NW_004524634.1:9095103-9098066 GCF_000260255.1 Octodon degus | reverse complement strand
TTTCTTTGTCCTAGTATTCAATCTTATGCTACTTTCATCATTTGTATCTCTGCACGTTTTGGTAAGTTGAATGTGTTTATCTCTGTGTGTGTGTATGTGTGTGTGTGTGTGTGTGTGTACATATATATAAATTTACTGACTATAGTCAATTTCATATTTATCAGAAAATCCTATGCATGTAAATTTTATGTCTAGAAGTATCATAATCAATTATTATTTATTTGCATTCTCTGACCTATCAGTTTTAAAGTACAATGAGAGAACAGATATATTATAATATATATATAAAATATTTTAATGATACGTGTACATAGCAATTGAACAATTTCAATCAAATTTTGCAAAATCTGAATATGTATGAAATTCAAGATACCAGTATATTCTCTGGCCAGAGGATGTTCTTCTGCACTGTACAAATTTTATTTGTAATTAAACATTAATTCTTTAAATATCAAAAGCATAATAATAAGGAAAATAAAGGAGGATGTGGTACATAAAAGTAGTTAAAAAGTAAGCATTTGTTTTAGGCTTTGATCTCTCTTTAATTTCTGCATGATATTTTTCTGAAACTATATACATATGCTCCAGAGCTCACAGCGGTAATTATTTCTCAAGCACTGTGGATCATACTTTTAAAACAAAATTTTGTAGATGCCAGTTATTTACTATCATGAATATCCTTCTATGAGCACAATTATTGAAAAAGAAGTGAATTATTTTTGTGACAAGTTACTATTGGTTGTTTTTCCTGTTGATTTCTATAACTGTGAGACTCTGTACTAACTAGTTGTTTAAATATTTTGCATGAGAGGGACTAATTCTACAAATAGCAATGAAAATAGATTTGTTAGGAAGATAAATAAATTGCAATTTATAGCCCAGTGTTAATGTAAACTTCAACACTTACCAGTGCGAACAAAGTGTGATCATTTGCTTTATGCTACCTACGTGTAGTCATTTCACAGGGCTAGACAGATCACAGTATTCTAGTTAAGAGGCTGTTTGAAGATATCAGAAGTATATATTATAGAGTACTATTAAATCTCAAGATAAGGTCAGTCAAATCCCCTTAGAATTTACCCTGAAACCATGTACAGCACCTTTTGATTCTTTTGTCAGTATCAGCTATGTGGATGAGTCACAGCCATTGCTTGACCAATTTGCTCTCAGTGAAAGCCTGACATATTTTCTCTCCAGATGACTCTCTTTAGGCATACTCTACATCATCAATCACTTTCCTCTGTGGCCCCATAATCTCCTTGATCAGAAAAGTTTGGACACCACTTAGATTGCAAGCTGTCACAACAGAGGTTCTCTTATATCCTGAGTCCTCACAGACCTTAAAGGGCTAAGGCCAAAATATTGGCTATCTTTTTAGCCAATCTATTTTTCTAATTTTTGGTCTGCAAACTTTAGTTGTTGAACATCCAGAAGAGGAGCTTAATGATACTATTATCCTATAACAGAGACAGTTAAAAATATATATATGCATATACAAAATAGTTAGCATAGATGTACAGCTACTTTCTCTTAGTTCATTGAGAAGAAAGGTTTGTACTAATATTGTTTAGACAAGATATCATGTCTGCATCTTGTCCTATGAATAACTACTATGAAGACAAAATAGGCAATATATTAATTATTATAACTTTCCTTCTAACCTGTTTTGAAAGTACTAACCTGTGTCATTGCTAATTTATCTTTTTTCTATTAAAATGAGTAAAAATAAGAAACACACAAAAAACAAAACCAAAAGTCCCAAATAAATGCCATATAATTCATATGTTTAATAAAATAAAATAAAATGACAAAATATAGAAAGAGACCATTAAGTAGTACTTATTCATATATCTGAATAATGTTTTATTATAATTTAGAAAGCCATAAATTGATGTAGATTATCACATGCCCTACCTCTTACCAAAGAGATTACAACTTTATGTAAGATCCATCTTAGAACCAGGTTCAAATATAGCAAAGATTTTAAGTAAGTGAAGAGCAGGTGTAAATTAGTTGTATTACTTCTGCTCTTCATAGGACATAATCTTAGAAATTAATTCATATATATGTGTATGTTGCAGCAAGCAACAACTTGTTATACTGCTTTATAGATGTTCAAGTATGTCACTGTAACATTCTATTAAAGTATCAACATGTTGCACTTTCTATTTGATTTTTAATTTTCTGTTAGTTAACTGGTATATAAATGCCATCACAGTGTGATCTTTTTGTATGCTTTAAATTATTCACATAGAAATATTTAACTATTTAATTTTTCAATCATCCTGCAGACTATGTTAACTCTAGTACAACTCATTCAAGTGAGAAGATAATTTTCAGTATAGGTCTTAGATTATCAGTTCTCTATCACAACAGTCAGAAATGGCCACTAATATTCTGATAAAGCAACAAGTGACATGTCGGCATGCATTAATTGATTTACCAATTTCATGGCAATTATTTGAAGTATATAAAGGGCAGTAATTAATTACCAACTATATCTAACTTAAAGCAGCTTATGATATTAGTTTTTACACTCCCAGTTACTAAATTTTTCAAAAATTATAAAGGTACTATTTATTCAATCACAACCAACATGTCTTATGCTTGAGAAAATTGATAAATTAACTTAATGTTAATTGATATATTAAAATATACAAATTGTATGTATAATTTTGGTACCACGTGGCATTTAGAACATATATACATATTCTATTGCCTATATCAGATTATTCAGTCTGTCATATAACATTTAACATTGCTTAATGGAGAAAATACTCAAAATTCTTTCTTTTTTAAACAGGATTGGTATTTAGAGATTGTGCTGAGTCTATACATCATTTTGAATAGTATGAACATTTTAAAAATATTGATTCAGACAATCCAAGAACACAGGTTGCCTTTTTATATTTGTATATTCTTTTTAATTTTTTTCATCAATACATTATTGTTTTCACTACAGA
>NW_004524634.1:9092992-9094887 GCF_000260255.1 Octodon degus | reverse complement strand
TTATGTAATACATTAGTTATATAATACATTAATTTATTTCTTTTTCCTATCTAATTTTTCTTTCTAGTACTTCTAGCAGTAGTTAGGTGAAAGTGATAGAATTTGAGTATTTTATTTTTCCAGAACTTAGAGAAAAAAATTTAGTATTTCCATAATATATTAGTTGTTGTCTTGTGAAAAATGGCTTAAGTATGAGGTGGTATATTCTTCCTAATTTTTGCAGCGTTTTTTAATCATGAACTGAAATTACTTTCAATCAAATGCCTTTTATGTATCTATTTGTCTTTCATTTTCTTTATGTGATATTATCACATTTACTATTTTTTTCTTTCTTTTTTTTTGTTTTTTGTTTTTTGTATTTTACACTATCTTTGCACCCTTAGGTTGAATTCCACTTGGTCATGGTGAATATTCTTTAAAAGTGCTCTTAGATTTGTATTGTAATCCTTATAGAGAGGACTTTTTGCATTGGATTCACCAAGAACATTAGTCAATAGTTTTCTTCTCTTATTGGCCTTGGTATCAAGGTAATGCTGGCCTCATAACATGCATTAAGAGGAATTGCCCCTTTTTCTATTTCTTGGAATAATTTCAAGATAACTGAGGGTATTCCTTTAAATGTTCTTTAGAACTCAGCAGGAATGGTATCTGATCTGATCTTGGTCTTGACTTAATTGGAAGACTATTACTAATTCATTCTCAGTTTATACCGATCTGTAGATATTTTGTATGTCTTCATGATTAAATCTCGTTAACATACATGCATTCTGGAATCAGTCTAGTATTCCTAGATTACCAAATTGTTTGGCATATTATTCAAATTAACCTCTAATTTGTCTTTCTTGTCTGATCTTTCATCTTATTTTTTGTCATTTCAGCTATATTTTTTCTTTGTTTTAGAACAAAAACTTCATTTTTTTGATCATTTGTGTTTTTATCTCTTTCTTTTATTTTTATATTGATATTTTAAATTTTATTTTCCTAAATTTGGGTTCATTTTTTTCTTTTGTTTCTAGTTCCAGGAGATGCAACAATAGTTAGTGTCCTCCTTTTTGGCCATTTTGATGTAGATGTTGATTGTTTAATTTCCTTTAGCATTGCATTATTTATTCATTTATTTATTTTTATGTATTTGGCACAGGATCTCACTACGCAGCTCAGACTTGTGGTGATTCTCCTGTTTTCTGCCTCCCCGGCACTGGTAATACAGGTGCGCACCACGACGCCTGGACTCTGTCCTTGCTCATTGGGGTGGGGAGATCTGGGGGTGGGAGACAGCATGGCATGAGGGACCAGGGATCGGACCCTGGTCCCTTCATTTGCCAAAGCAGACACTAAGTCCCCTTTGCTATCTCACTGGCTCACAAGCATTGTTTTTTATTCATCCTACGTGTTTTGGAGCGTTATTTCGTATTTTCATTTGTTTCCGGCATCTTTTAATTTCCTTCTCTTTTTCTTTATGCAGCAGTTGCTCCAAAGTGTTCTTACCAGCTTACCTGCAGTGTTATAATTTCCAAACATTTCTGTTGCTGGTTTCTAGGAATACTGCATGTGGTCAATGAGACATCGATTTTTTGTTAATCTTGTTAACATTTTTTATGGTTTATCAACTGATTTATTCCAGAGAATTAATTTAGCTTACCAATAATTCAAATCCTATGGTTTCTACACAGAATATCCTGTTGATATCTGTAGATTGCTTTTGTTTTAGGGTTCAGTTTAACTCATTTTGTTTTGCTTTGTTTCCCGCCTAGATGGCCTGTCCATTGCTCAAAGTGGCAGGGGAATGGATTGAATTACATTCAATCTGCAATTGATTGTAATCGAATCTATCTCTATGTAATTCCATCAATGGCTGCCTTATATTACTTGCGTGCTGCAAAATTATATATATA
>NW_004524634.1:9078540-9092892 GCF_000260255.1 Octodon degus | reverse complement strand
TTTTTTTTTTTTGAGACAGGGTCTCACTATGCAGTTCAGGCTGGTCTTGCACTCACTTTGTAGCCCAGGATATTCTGGGAAACTCACATGGATCCTCCTCTCCCTGTCTTCCAAGTTCACAGATTACTGCCATGCTCCTCCATGCATCATTTTTTTTTCCTATTTGGACCCTTTATAATCTTGTCTATTTTTGCCATGTTTATCTATTTTATCTCATGTTAAGTTTGGCTACTCATTTGTTTTGGATTCCTTCTAAATAGAATATCTCATTTTATCCACTCACTTTCAGTCTACATGTGTCTGTGTAAGTGTAGTAAATTGGGCCAGCGAAATAGCTCAGTACACTAAGCACCTGCTTAGGCAATCACAGACACCAGGGTTTGATTCCTGCTACCACATGTCACTCTGACCAAGACCTCTGCTCAGTCATTCCATGTATTACCTGGATAATTTAATCTACTTGCATTTGTTTTAATTTTTAATAGCTTAAAATAAAAATTTAATCACTGTGTCAATTGTTTTCCAGTTTTAATACAGTTCTGTTCTTTATGTCTCATTCCCTTCTATCTTTCTTTGTGTTTAAGTACTTTCAAGTAGTGTCTTTTGAATTTCGAATTTTTGGTCCTTTATTGAGTTGGCCTTTTAGCTAATACAAAGTTAAGCAAAACTTTTGTCATAACAAAGAGAAGAAATAATAGCAAACAAACATGATTATAAAAGTAATAATAGAAGTAAACAAAACATTAAGAAAAATTAAGCTAATATAAAACCACACTTGCACACCATTACTACTATTATTTACTTTTTAAAATGTGTTTTCCATGATCCTACATTGCTTAACTCTTAACATAATAATGAATGGTTTCAAGCCATAGTCTTCCTATTAAAGATAATATTGTATGCAGCATGTTTACACCGATGGAATATTTTAAATCAGCATGGCAACTTTTATAAGTTAGGTTTTTTTAAAGCTTCTGATGTTTCCTTTTGGCTCACTAATGTCTCTTTAAACTAGAAAAACTCCTTTAGCATTTCTCACAAGTCAGATCTGCTGATGATATGTGCTTTCAGCTTTTGTCTTGGATTGTTTTAATTTCCACTTCTAAAAGGTAACTTTTCTCTGGATTGCATTCTATATTGGAAAACTTTTTTCTTTAATACTATAAAAAGCACATGCCATTCACCTGTCTTATAAGTTTTCTACTGAGAAATTTGTCAGGTGAACTGAACACCCTTATGTTTTCTTTTCTCTCTTTCTGCCTTGAAAATCTACTCTTTATCTTCTACTTTTATGACTTGAATATGTCTTAGCAGCAAAACTGATTGAGCTAAATCTAACTGGTGACTTTTGACCTCCCTTCACCTGAATATTTTTATAATTTCAATATTTGGGAAGAACTTGGTGCATCTTTAAAGGAGTTTTTTATTCTTCAGCATCTACAAATCCTTTGAGAACTTATATAACCCAAATAACTATTCTTAATATTGTCCCAAGTAGTACAAAAAATTTCTTTTCTCTTTTCTTTTTTCTTGTTCTCTCTTTTAGGTTTATTTTCAGCTAACTTTTTGAATTTATAATTCATTTTATGTGTGTTCAATCTTGGCACTGAAGCTTTCTCTCACATTTTCAGTATCATTTAATATGTTTTTTTTTTTCAAATCAAATCGCTAGGACAGTTTCAACAACCAACACACTACATACATTCCTCCCAGTGGTCAATTGCTGTACAAGATGAGGACTTGACATCCATCCACAAACACCACCAGAACAAATCACTCTATTCATCAACAGAATGCAACTACATATCTATCCCAACCACCCTGAATACACAGATACAAAATGGATATTCATCTGCATACCCTTCTTCTGTTAAGCTCTGTTATTTGAATATTATAGGTGTGCAAACTCAGCAAAATACTCTAAAAGAGTCCAGTAGCCCATAATAGCATTGGGTCCTCTGTTTAACTGCCAATGTTAGAAATTGTTGATCTGAGTCCCCCACAGCTCAACATAACAGCATGGCTTTCCTTCCTATACTTCATCTTCACACTTTTCTACTGGATGGTTAAGACCAAGGTAAAGCAGGACCTATGCAACAAGAGTTGTGGCTCTTGAGTGTGGTAAGGTCAGTGAAATCCCCTCAGGATCCATCCTGAGATCCTGTACCCCAGACTGTAGAACCTTTGTCAGTGTCAGCCATGTGGATGAGCCATGGCCCCTGCCTGGCCAATGTACTCTCTGTGAAAGCCTGAGAGAATGCCTTTTCTCCATGTGACTCTCCTTAGACACACTCTACATCATCGATCACTTTCCTCTTTGGCCCCATAATCTCCTTGATCAGAAAACCTGGGACACTACCGAGTTACATGACTCTACAGTACAAGTTCTCGTATGTCCTGACTCTTAATTGACCTTAGAAGGTTAGAGTCAAAATGTTGGCTTTCCTCGCAGCTCTTCTTTCTCTCTAATTTTGGTCTGCAAACTTATGTTGTTAACCATCCAGAAGACAAGCCCATTGTTATTATCAAACAACTTAGGCTGTTAAGCTTAACTTCACTATCTGTCTGCACATTAAACATCTTAGGCATACTATGGAACAGGTATTTTTCATCAAGTATTGATATGTTGAACTTTACGTCCCTACAGAATATGATAAAAACATTCAAAAATCAGAATATATTTTAAAAATAGGCATAAAGAACCATACACTTCTCATGTTTGCACATAAGTCCAAAAATCTCACCATATACAACCCTGAAGCAGGACAGTCCCACAACATTCCCCCTCCTGTCTCCTGCCTTCCTTCTCCACCCTCTTCTTCCCGAACATCAACCTACCCGAGAGACATCATAGCAGCAACTGGCATGTAATGACAAGCAGCCCATTGTCAGAAGACCAGAATAACAGGCACTCCAAGCATGAAACCACTATTGCAAATTACCATCTACAGTGCAGTAGCTTAGTTCACAGGTATCAGTATATATAGTTAGTCAGGGTGAGAATCCCTCCAATCAACTGCCAGATCAAAAAATCCTCTGAAGATTCTCAGGATCACTGCAGTTAATATGTTTTTGACCTCAAGAATTATTGTTAGATATTTTAAAAATTACTATGTCTTTGTTAGGGTATTGAATTGTCTCTGTAATTGTTCAAATTTTCCTCATATTTTATTAAAACTGTGGCTTAATTTCTCCACCAAAGGTTACTCTCTGGTCAGTCTGTGGTACGTTTCTTTGAGTAGTAGGTGGTGTCTCAGTTATAGAAAAGTCCTTGTTATGCATTGCTTGTATTGTTGTCTGAGGATTAAAGGATTAGGTGTTATTGTGTCCTTTCAATCTGATTTTCCTTATATCTCCCTTTCCTGAAATTCTTAAGAGGTTGCTCATCACTTTTTTGGGCCTGTTTTTCCTTTTGCTCTTTTAGCACAGGGTGGCAGCCAAATTCCGGCTCCATATAGCCAGCTGTCAGTGTATTGTCACTTTGTTCTCATTAGAAGGCAACACGATCTTGGCTTTGTCCCACATCCTCTTTGTATTGTTCAAAATGAGTGAGAGAAGTAACTAGAAATGATACCTCGTCATTTTAAGCCTCTCTCTGGGGCTAGGATAGACCCAGATTCCTTATGTACAGTCCCTGTCTATTTACCGTGTGCTATCCATGGTAAAAGTGAGACTCTACACCTTGGATAGGTTGTGCCCCCAGGTCCTACCCATTCCCTATGGCCATGACGCCATCAAGCCACATGAGACTCTGAGCCTACCCCTTGCTAAGAACAATACTAGAGTAGGACAAAGCCTCACAGTGCTGTGCTCCAGCTACTACTGAAATGATCTGGGGGAAAAAAGTACTCTAATCCACCACAGGAAAGCCTGGCCAGAAAAGGTATTTAATGAACTGGGAGGACCAATATTCCCCTGGCATCCAGGGACTCCAGCCAGAGTCCTGCCTAGAGATTAGGACTGTTAGTGTCTTCCCTTTGTTAGTCTTATAAGGTCTGACACCTTGTTTCAGGGGAAATTTCTGTGTTTACTACAGGGGAATGATTTACAGGTCAATCCCCTGTAAATGGGGTCTTCCCTGTTCTGTGATGCCTCAGGTTGGGCTGTTGTGTGTGAAGTGAGTCTTTTGTTCCAAAAGCAAATGGTAAACTGGAGTACACCTACTTCTTACGGCTTCAAGGAGTCGAAATGTCTCAGAAGCATATCATGGCTCACACCATAGGTGGCACTGATGCAGCCTGAACCATGAATCCATCTCCCCAGGATGTGGGCCTGGCAGCAGGACAGACCCAGATTGTAGTCACTGAGCACATGTGTGGCTATTGCTGTGGTGCCAAATGTTGGAGAACAGGTGGTGGGCACAGTGCTTTGGTGACCAAAGCTGTGAACAACTGTGACACCCAAATCTCACAGCCTAGAGGTCAGTACAGTCCCAGAGGCTCAGGTCTCAGGTCCACTTCGCTGATGACAATGGTACAGGATAAAACTATCTTATAAATATGGAGGCCTCTGATTGGGAGCCAAAATAGTGAATGTATCTCTCAGCTGTAGACTGACTGGAGGCCTCAAACTCTTCCTGGTGCTGCATCTCACCAAGAAAGCCTGATACTGAACTCCAGCATAGACTGTCCTGAAGAAGTAGAGCTACTCTAGGCACTTACATAAAAGCTGAGGGAGGAGTAGCCAAGGCAGTCTCTGCTGTGCAGCTATCATAGTTGCAGGGCTCCAATCTGCTGTTATTTGCTCAGTGACAGGGATTGCAGGTCTTTGCCAAGCTTTACCGCTCACTGTGAAGGGCCTGGGACTTGGTTTCAAGTCTAAGGTCTGGAGTTAATTCTTTTCCCTCCCCCAAGAAAGATGATTTTTTTCTTCATGCTGTGGGGCTTGAGTTGTGAACAGCATAGTTTACCAACTTTTTCCTCTTTGTCTTCTTATATACAGCTTTTCAAATTTTTAATGCAAAAAGCAGACAATGAAGTCTCTCACCCTTTTGGGTAACTGTTGTAAAGATAGATTCTGGTGAGAATAACGGCTCAACAGATTGTGGGGAGACAATGGCGAGAGGATCTTAGCTTTCTTGTTTTACCTCCTAAAACTGATTTTAGGCTATTTATAGAGAACTTTTTCCTTACAAGAAGCCTATTTAGCATAGATTCATACTAACAATCCAAAGTTCATAATTATGCTGTCTTCTTCTTAATGTCATTACAAAATAATTACACAATGGTTCTTACATAAAACTTTACTTGTAAGAATTAGAGGAAGCTTATTTTTTTTTAACTAAGCCAGGTAATATATTGCCATAAAAAGTCATTTTATCTGTCATGGAATATATACATGAAGGCGAACGACAATATTTATTTTGTTTGTATTTCACTTGGACTTGAAAATTTTGGCTGTCTTCGTTTTCTGACAGCATCCTAAATCTTATCTTCTCGATAATATGATTTCCAAACCTGTTCTCTGAATTAAAATCTTGGTAATCCTCATTAAGCATTGTACTGTCTTTGTAGCAGGAGCTCAGCAGACCACAACTGTACAAGAATAGCATGTTTTCTTCATAATTCTCCTCCATGTAGATTGAACTGTGTTTTATTTTGTCTCCTTGGAAAATCATTGCCACTTAAGACCTGGTTCAAATTTTATGGTGAATTCTTTAAGTCCTCCCAGTGTGCTTGTATGTTTTCCTTAAGCTTGTTTTGTTTATCTTCTTAATCACACAATACGACTCAAAAATATTGTTTGCATTCTATTCTCTATATCTAAATTTGGGCTTAGTGAAGTTTATACTGTCATTGCCTTCAATATCTATGAGTACAATAAATTATCTGACATACGGATTTTGGTCAAAAGTAAATTTTAAAAACAAGCATGAGGAGACATATACTACAAACAACTCATTGAACTGAAACCAATTTTGGCATTTTTAATTCTGCTCAATACCATGATTTATTGAGCACATCTTTCATCTGAGTTTTCCTACTCTTCCTACAAAGATTCAACATCCAGACATTGTTTGATGTTATTTACTTACAAA
The DNA here is from genome assembly GCF_000260255.1 of Octodon degus. NCBI lineage: Eukaryota > Metazoa > Chordata > Mammalia > Rodentia > Octodontidae > Octodon > Octodon degus. The sequence continues at coordinate 9,086,855 of NW_004524634.1, read as the reverse complement.
CATTCTATTAACTTGTATTTGTGCCTGGGTAAACTCAAGTTACTTTAATTAAATTCACAGATTGCAAGATTATATTTTATTAACTGTTAAAAATAACAAAGAGGATGTGACTTTATTATAACAAAAGAAATACTTCTGAAAATCTTTGGTATAAAATCATTTATATTTAATCAAATGAAAATAATTTTATCTTTTTTTAATGAATTTTAGGGCAGGACCTACAGAGTGTACAGGGTCTCACCATGTAGATTGGACTTGTAGTGATTTTCCTGTTTTCAGCCTCCAAAATGCTGGGATTACAAGTGCATACCACCATGCCCAGCCTCAATCATCTCAGTGTGCCCTGGGGGTGGGGCAGGTGTGCCACGCTGGGGATCCAACACTGTGTTCGGCCAAATTAGATGCTTTGGTCTGCTGAGCTATTTGGCCAGCCCTCAAATGAAAATAACTTTAAAACTAGTTATATTTTCTAGTGTCAAAATATCTGTAGATGTCAAAATGTATATATTGCTTTCATAAATCAACAATTACAAATATAAACAAGGGACAGCCAAATAGCTCAGCAGAAGGCTGGGGAGATAGCTTAGTAGAATAGGCGCTTGGCTGGCAAGTGCAAGGGTCTGAGTTCAATCCCCATTTCTGGGAAAATAAAAATAGCTCAGTGGTGGATTACAACACCTGTAAGCAGGTGCAGGGGACAAGTGTTCGATCCCCAGACCTGCAGTGCTCCCCCCCACTCAGGGCGCACTGAGATGGGAGACTGGGTATGTTAGGGCAGGCCTGTAATCCCAGCTCTTGGGAGGCTGTAAACAGGTGGATCTCTACGAGTCTGCTCTAGTGTAAGACCCTGAATACCCTGTAGACTCTTCTCTAAAAATACAAAGTAAAATAAATAAATAAATAAATAAATACAAGCAAATTTTGTTACAATTACCAATGGCTTCACTCTGGGTAGTATTTTACCAATAAGATCCTTTATAATAAATTATAAAATTTAAAGGAAGGAAAGTTGTCATAGCACACACTAGTCCTGAATGCATAGTCCCTTTGCAGTTTCACGTCTCATTAAAAAGTGTACTTATCAATTACTCAATATAGGTAATTAATCTTGTAAAAATAAGTAAAAAAAAAATCAATAAATGTGTATAGTATGATCTACCATAAAAAGGAAAGAGATACAGACCAGAGGAATAAAATAACATTGAAAGGGTCAGAAACATTATCATTGAGCTCTAAACAGAACTCAAATTAAAGCCACAAGAATTCATGCATTTCCACCTTTCGTGCCTGGCTACACGGCAACCTAAAGCCTCGTGTTGGGGGCTTTCATGTTGCCTCCCTGATGTGGCCGTGCATCCTTCCTCTGCGTGCCTTGCACACCCTTCCGTTACACTCCAGAGTAGTTCAAAAATGCAACCTCAGTGCCCTCTATTAAGTAATTGCCTGCTGGTGATACAATTCATAAGATGCATAATCTTTAAGGAACCAGTAAGATTGAGTTCCCGTTCACCGTAAACAAAACACCTACTTCATTTCTGTATAAGATGTTAGAACTTATTATTATAACACTATCAATAAGTCCAAACTACTGTAAATAACATCATTACTAACTCAGCTATACTGAGATCATTCATACTATGCTTAGCAAAATTATTGTTAGTACAATTTATTGGAGAACAGTTGTCATTTTGCTTACAAATTAAACCCCCAAAAGTTACTTAATTCATATTATTTTTCAACTTTGACTTTATACTCAGACTCATATTTATTCATACCTAGAGTTTCTCCTTAATAAAGAATGTCACTTGTTTTCTTTTTAGGACTTAATCATTTTATGTTCTCTATTCAGCTATCTTCCAGATAAACTACACAGAAAATGCCATGTAGTCTTCTAGATTTTCACCCAAGATGAAGAGCTCACTTACTGTAAATGCATGTGGTGCTTAAAATAAAAGCATGGCATTATGGACAGTACAGAAAAATATTTAGGATGAATAAATAAGTTTCACTATTTTTCTGTTAACACCAGTTATTGTTCCTAGTAAAAGAAGTACATTTTAAATATGAAATGAATCATCTATCTTTAAAATGAGCTTTTGATAATAATTGCTGAATAGTTCCACTAGAATGACTGGAGAAAATATATTTTGCCGCATCAACTTAAGTTTAAAAATGTGTAGACCTTTTTTCATGCAATGAATTTAAATTTTTACTAAAGTTATTCAATTTTTGCTCTTTTTCTGAATGAACACCTCTCGGTAATTTTGTGTCAAATTTTGTTTTCTAGTACCTTTATGAAAATTAGAAATTAATCATAGGTATGCCGGCTCTGCCTCTGCCCCTGGGGCATGCTGAGATGGCGATTGAGACTGGGCGTGGAGGCGCATGCCTGTAATCCCAGCTCTTGGGAGGCTGTAAACAGGCGATCAGTACAAGTCAGATCTAACAGGGAGACCCTGAACACTCTGTAGACCTTTCTCTAAAATACCAAAAAAAAAAAAGAAAGAAAGAAAGAAAAGAAATCATAGGTAGGTACTAATTTGCATATATACATGTATATGTGTGGAAATATTTTGCTTGTAAAATGTATTGTGTTATGATAATAGAAGCTTTTTTTTTTTGAAACTAGAGATTGAATTTAGACCCTTGCATTTGCCAGGCAAGCACTTACTTACTGAGCTATCTCCCCAGCCTCATTTTTTTCTTCCTCTGCATTTTTAGTTATTTCTTCAAGTTTCAAAAATCTCATGTTGATTTACTCACCAATATCTTATAGGACATCAAAAGGAAAATAAATGTTCCTCTTTTCTCTCACACTTGGATTGAAAATTCTTTCAAATAGTATGAAAAAAAGCACCAGCAACTTCAAATTAGTGAGAATCATTAGTGGTCACTCAGAACACAATTCCTATATCCAATATTCTCTTTAAAAAGAAAAAAAAAAAAACCACAACAATTCAATGGCAAGGAATAGTTCACGCATCTCTTAACCTGAAAAATGTAACATTCATTTTGAAATTTTAGAGCATTTTTGTTATCTTTGAGGAGGTAATCAGATTTTTTTTTTTTTTTTTTTTTTTTAACCAGAGATTGAACTCAGACCTTTGCCCTTGCCAGGCAAGCGATTGTTCTACTGAGCTGTCTCCCTGGCCCTCTTCAGAAAATACTAGTCAATAAAATTCATTTTAAAACACTTAAAAATAACCCTTACTTGTAAATAGAACTAGTATATATAATGCTTACTGTCAGATCCTCAAATAACTAGAAGGTACAAAGCAAATAACCCTCACCACCTTCTTATGTTAGTACAGTAAGTTTACTTTCTGTTTTGGATAGTCATAATATTTTTGAAATTTATTTTCATATTCTGCATTCATAGGAAAAATTAACAAGGGTTGCCTGATACCAGTCCCACAGGTCCAATCTCATGATCTTATACCAAGAAGAAAGGAACTTGGAAATATGAACACAGTGGCTCCTATAAATGGAAGCTACTCCAGAACTCCAAGTTCTGGCCCCTAAAGTACCAGATGGTGCCTGTCTGCCACTGACGTGTATTCCCTGGCTTCATCTGTATGCTATCGTATGATCTAGCCCCTGAAGCTTGAAAGTCAATATGTTTGCACTATTTCAATTTTATAAAGCCAGAGATTTGAGTTCCTGACAAAGGCAGATTCTACCCATCTCAGTTTCTGTCATGTACAAAAGAGAAAAGGCAAGGACAGCATCTCCTCTAACAATCCTCTAGTTTCCTCCTGATTTGTCACTGTTTGTGTTTAAAAAGTAGGTTATGGACACTGCTGATTTAAAGTCCAGCATTGCCATGTTTTGGATTCATGATTGTGTGCAGTTTACTGTGTGTCTTAGACCCTCAAATTCTCCCTCTGTAAAGGGCCAACAATAATAGAATTCATTTCACAGAACTGGAACAAGAATTCCTAGCACTAATACATGGGACAGTTCAGAAGGTTAATACTCCTGACAGGTGTCGTCAAGGTGATAACTAATGAAACTACCTAGTGGATTGGTTGGTAATCTTTATACAGAGAGTTTAAAAAAGGGGACAGATGCTGTATTTCTATATAGGCCATATCTGACAAATTTTTCTTCAGTTCAAGGCTCTGTTATTTGGTGAAGCTTAGGATATGCTGTATGCCACAGTTACTTTCTCTTGTGTGTGGATGTATGTTCCACTTGTATAGAGAAAGAAATATGAAACACACAGAGACACATACACACACATACACAACCATGAACTACACCGGTCTCTCTTTCTGCCCATCTCCCTCCACTGAACTCCTTCCTCTCTTCTCTCCTTTTAATCTGTGAAACATACACCCTTACACACACACACACACACACACACACACACACACCCTAAAAGTACTACATGTAGCAGATTTTCTTTTGTATATCAGTACTGAAGAGTGATACTCCATGCCTCATACGCATTATTCTTTTTATACATTGTGAGCTTTTATGCTTGCAATTTCTTTTGCCCCCCACTGCTGGAAGTGCTTGATTGGCCTGATTTCTTAATAGTGACAGCATTGAGTTGGGAGAATGGAACATATCTAGGGACTAAAATGATGCAGTAATCCATTTGCCTGAGTCCCCTCGCCCTCACAATGGTGAGTTGAACAATTTTCTAATGAACAGCAGGACATTAACCCTGTGAGAAGGTTGATAACTTTCTATGGGCTGTGCTCACGTTTTGCATTATTAACATATTAAAATAGAAGGAAAAGCCATTCAGCTGGGGAAATAGGACAAAAAGTAGCACAAAGCATCTCTAAGGAAGACTGCATACTTGGAGTCAGCTACAAATAATCTGCTAGAAGCAAAAATGCTGGAAATGTTCTCCAAAGGCTCTACCTTTCCTAATCTGTGGATCTTTGAGCTTACTCTTCTTTGAAAGTAGAAATCTACATAGCTCAACTGATTGTGCAGGATTTGCTGAGGTTGATAATGAGAAACAATATCATTTAATAGAATGGCATGGGCTGAGTCAGATGCCTTCTCTTTTCCAGCAATTGACATACATAGAGACCTCGAGCTCTTTGCATTTGTTTTGTTCATCCAGATGGGGCAATGGTATTACTGACGTACTCCAAAACAGCTTTGCAGTCAAGATGAAATAAGATCTTGCAAGAGAAAACTTAATGCTATCAATGAAATTTTACGTGACCTGTCCTTATTTGCCCCCGAAAAGCTTAGTCCTTTCATATTGCTGTGCTACTCAAATACTAGGTAGTTGGTAGGCCTTTGAGAGAAGATGAAGTGTACCGTTGTTCTGAAGGGGTCTGAGGAGCTGTGGCATGAGAGGGAGAGAGGGCAGTCAGTGACACGAAACACTGGCAGGATTCTTCCCTAACCCTGAGGCCTACTGCGACTCGGGAGAACTTAGAAGGCAGTGATGCACTGCGTACTTCCTGCAGGTCAGTGCTTTCCAGCCAGAGCTGCCCGTCTGTTAGTTATCTTTGTTTAGAAGTCTGGGGAGATTAATGTCCTGCTAAGGTGCACACTGTCCAGTAAACCCCGAGGACTTGCTTTTTGAAACCTCTAGAGCATTTACAAAGTGAACTGCCTATTTGATCTTTTTTTTTTGGTCACTTGTACATTGTTAACAGAAAAATATTCATTTCTAGACTATCTGAGTTCCTATACAGCTTGATGAGAGCTGTTACAGGGCCTACCAAGAGACATTCACATTTACTTTCATACAAAAAAAAAAAAAAAACCAGACACTGACATTAATGAAAAGGTCAACAAGGAAACTAAATTACTTAAGAGACAGAATTGTCCTTGTGTAAAAAATGAATCCTGAATAACATGATACTTCACTATACAGGCTGGATCAAGACTAAATTATTTTCATTTTTAAAAAGATAAAAATTGTAAGATTGTCTGTGACCATTAGAGCAGACACTGTCTTCACATCAAAAGCCAATTGCAGTTCTACACAGGTAATGGCCTCTGAAATGATAGGAGCAAATAAAACCTCACGATATCTGGCTGGAAATTCAGATTGTGTCCCAGTAAACGCATCGCGGTGCTTGTGTCGGCATGCATGTCAGGAGGAACACATCTGGATACTGGGAAAGTCGGCCAAGAAAACCTTTTTTTTTTCCCAAGGAAGTGTGTATCCTTTATTCAAGCACTTGGAAGTTTTCAGATGTATCTTCTTCTGTGCTTTTATTTTGTATACTGGCTCTTGATTTTCTCAAATTTGTTTCTCTGAATCTTCAGCAGGTCTTGTTTTTTCTGAGCTATCTTCTCCTGTGGCTCTAAAGAACATTGGAAAGCATAACAAACCATTCCTAGTGAGCTCAACAATCTGTCATTTTTTTCATATTTACAGGATAAAATGCACATATACCTCTAAAAATACAATATTACATACCCATTTAAAATGTATTATTCCACATCCTTTGGGATTTACTTTTACATCTTTTAAGGCAGCATTTGAGAAAATAAATTAACAAAGTGCAACTAAAGAGAATGAGTGAATCGTATAATTTTATGCTTTAAAAAACACCCTTAATTTATTTTTCTGCTGATAAACTAAAGTAGATTGTTTAATTATATTACTAATTTTCAAAAAAGTAGACAATTACTATAAATAATGTTTGCCACCAGCTTTTGCATAGCAACCAGTCTATGTCCTGAAATATTCTCTGCAACTTTATTTAGAGAACATATACTATTGTAAAATTTTACCGAAATAAATTTGCTTAAATTATGGCTTTAACTGAAATTCATTATTTCCATTCTTTTTATGATAATCTTAGGCTTGTCTAGAGGTTTCTTTCTTGCTTTCTTTTTATAAGACTTATTAAAATGGGTGTTTATTTTTAAATTTTTATACTGGTTTAACTACTGGGGCTAATGTGTGGTTAATGTTACCCCATGCTAAGGTAACGTGACGTACATATTTAGCCTTGATTTGCCTGTGTTAACTCTCTTTCCCAACCGTGCATACTGAGGATTGAACACAAGAAACACTAAACTGCAATCCTACCATCACTCTTCCAAATATTTTTTCTTTACTGTTGAGCTAAGTTCTTACTAAGTTGCTCAGATTTCCCTGAAACTTGTGATCTTCTTCCATCCTTATCTCAAGAATCAGAAATTATGAATGTGCCCATCTTGACAGCTCACCATCATACTTTTAACTAATAAGTTCTGCAAATATTCTAGGACTGCATAAGGACAGGTTGGAGGATACTGGAACACATAGCATTAAAAAAGTTTGTAGATTATAGCATTCAATATCTGCATAATCTCACAAGCTTACAAAAGACCCTTTTGCAAAGAGCGGAAAAATTAAAAACTTGAATGGAAAGCAATCAGTTTCTGAGTATAATATTACATTTGGCCATCAACATTTTCATTCCAGTGACAACTGGACTATTACCAAAACAGAACTGCTAAGCAGGATCTTTATCTATGCTATGTGAAAAAGTAATAATAGCTTCTTACGTAAAAGAATAAGTGATGATGTGGGAGATTATGAAACACCAAGAAAATGTAGACATAGATAGTATTGAGGTCAAGAGAGGAATGTTAGAAGATGGGCACTGAACAGACAATGACACTAGAGAGGACCCTTCTCACGTTTATTGTCCATTAATGGTCACATGATTCATACATAAAAAATTACTGAAAAATTTCATCTATAGAAAACCTTTTGGGGGGACATTTCCCTTGAGAAAAGACTTCATGCCTTCAACTAAAATTTCCACTATACCTTTATTAGGAAATAGATCAGTGATTTGTGGGCAAATATATAAGCTTATTTTTTATTTTTTTCACAAAAAAAACTTTTAAAAAGCTGTAAGGAGAGACAACACATGAAGAGTAGTTTCTACTATTAAAGAAAGCAAGCTTAAAGACAAACCAATCAATAGTAAAATATTTTATGTAATGTTCAAATAAAGAAAGAAGGAAAACACGAACTTTGAGTGAAAAGCAGAGGCATAAGTTGGTAATATTTTAGAAAATACTTAAATCAAATGTAAATAAGAGATATGGAAAAATATACTAACTACTTTCTTTTCCTTGCAGGAAAGTATTTTTATATACCAGTGTTGATTAAAAATATGAGATATGCTGGGGAGATAGCTCAGTAGAATAAGTGCTTGCCAGGCAGGAACAAGGGCCTGAGCTCAATTCCCACTTCTGCACCAACCCCCAAGAAAAGGCAGAGCTATATTCTGGGGCTGAGGAGATGGCTCACTGGAATAAGTGCTTCCCTGGCAAGCTCAAGGGCCTGAATTCAATCCCCAGTTCCACCAATAAATAAATAAATAAAT
>NW_004524634.1:9051052-9078440 GCF_000260255.1 Octodon degus | reverse complement strand
TTTTTTTTTTTTTTTTAATTTCTTTCCCCATTTTTTTCAGAAAGCCCTGCCTTTCTCTACCAATCTTTGGTTTACAGGTACAGGCTTCAGTGTTTTTTTTTTTTTTTTTTTTTTTTTGAACCTGGGATTGAACTCCAGCCCTTGCACTTACCAGGGTACTTTTTCCACTGAGCCATCTCCCCAGATCCTCATCTTTGATTTTTAAGTTTTATTTATTTATCTATTTATTTATTTTTGCAATTCACTGGATTGAACTCAGGACTTGTGTTTGCCAGGCAGGCACTTTTGCTGCTCAGCTATATCACGGGCCCAAGTGACATTCATCTTTACATAATCTAAAAAAAAAAAAAAAACCTATAAAGAAAAATTCTGTAATGCCAATATACCTTCTTCATATAAAATATTTTGTGTCCATTTAAAATATGTTATCTTTTTAAATGTACTCTAGGTATTGCTTATTGTCTTATTAAGTCAGAATAGCTGGTAGCATACAATGAACAAAAAAAATTTCCAAACTTTTTATAAGATTAAGAATTTATTTTCATGAGGAAAAATATGTTCCTCAATTAAATCTAACTTGATCAGACATGATTGAACTGAGTTGTACAACCACTACCACTTGTGTGTGTGTGTGTGTGTGTGTGTGTGTGTGTATATATAATATGTTATATATATGAGGTATTTATAATGTAAAATAGACCATCTATATTAAAGAAGTCTTTTTTTCATCTTTTGTATATTTTTGAAGAAAAGCAATCATATGTGGTTTCTTTGGTGTTTTATATTTCTGATTTTCAAGAGACTCCTTGCTTCTAATAAAGTGATTCCCTGTCTTCCTCACTTTCAACTTATTTTTATAGGTAGAGTTTGTAATTTTTAATATTGTCTTAATGAGCACGCTTATAAGAAATCAGCCTGTGATTCTGACTAGGTGGTGAAAAAATTACATGTATTCATAATAATAAAAGTATTTGTATTTGAATATTTCATTATATTACACTTTTGTTATTTTATAAAGATTGCAGTAGAGAAAAAATTGGTTATCTGATAAATATAATTGATTGGAAGGTGCTCATTGCTGCATGTACTGAAAGAAGGTATTTTGATCTTTACTATCAAAAGCTTAGCAGAAGAAATTGGATTTAAACAAGTTTACTATGTTACTTAACAGGAAGAAAACTAAAGGACAGTGAGTGACTCTTTATTTGGGCAGTTTAGTATTAGATTTACTGTAAGACTTATTTTAATTTGAATCATTCAATCATCATCATTTAATTTAGACACTTTGTAGTTGAAACCAAATGTTACTACCATATTTATTCTTTCTCAACTGTAGTCTTGACATTACTACAGCCATTCTCTTGAAAAGTATACACTGAAGTAAACTCATGAGCCCACTTAGTAGTCAACAAATCTTCTAACAATTGGAAGTTTTACTCAATCAGAAAGTTTTACACAATATTTCAACAATTCAAGAAAAAAATAGGAGGGATAACTTACTTCAAAGGAAACAACAAACACAAAAACAAAAACATAGCATACCATACAAGTAGCTTTAGCCCCAGATTGATACCTCAGAATGTATAAAATGACTTTTAAGTTTCTACATTTCTCAGGAGTTGTCTGAGAAGTCTTTGATTATTTTTCCTTTCTCTGGTTTTCAACCTTCTGTCCCTCTTGCTTTAGTTTTACACTATCCCTCCAAAGACGTATGCTTAAAATTATTTTGTTCTGATTTTGTCAATGAAAATAGAAAAAACTCACAACATAAACAGCTTAGGTGTCATGGTTAATGTTTTTGTATTATGGATAGAGAAATAATAAGAAATACCACAGTTCTATTTCAGAATTTTTAAAAATAAAAAAAAATAGTATTTCAGTCTCGGTGTAGTGGCACTCATCTATAATCCAGTGCTTGGGAGGCTGAAAACAGGAGGATCACTGCGAGTCTGATATGCGTAGTGAGACCCTGTAGACCCTGTGTTAAGTATATAAAAAATGAAAAAATAAAAAAAAACAGTATTTCTATTTCAACCAATCTTATATGATAAAAAAAAAAAACCAGAGGACTTATACTTACACCTACCTGCATCACACTCTAAGTGAGAAAAACAACAAGGGACACTTTCAATTTCCTGAGAATAATTGAGTAAATGATGATTTATAGAAACGTTGTACGAGCTGCCTTGGAAAGACTGTTGCAGGGCTTAGAATTCCACCTGCCAAAGATAGTGGCAAAAAGTCTCAATAAAAGAAGAATCTGTTTTTCATTTCATTAGTGTCACATACATTGGTGCCAATAAAGCTGTCAGGAAGATTTTTTGGCTTAAATACCTCTGGCAGTAACTTTATTGAAAATCAACACAAATCATGGTCAACTATCAGTTCGAACTCCCCAAAGAAACAATTAAGTCACAGTGACAGTGTGGAAGGCCCCATGAGGTGAAGACCGCGGCTCAGTGCCTGGGACTAGACGGTGACCTGTGTCACTGCTGTCACATTGCAGTCAGTTGAACGATCCTTCCTTTATTTGAATTTGCTTGTGCCTCAATACTGCTCATTTCATGAAGAAAAAGCAAAATGTAATAGAGCTATCAAGTGAGCCCGGTGCCTAAAATCTAATTCATTAGCTAGAAGCAAAGCAAAACCCTATGTCTGAGTGATATTAATTTCTGCCCGTACGTCTTCAAATTTATTTGGTTTCTTATTAAAACAATGTTTATGTATTCTAAAACTACCTCCTTATGAATTCTTTAATAAACAATTGTTTCAAATACTAGTGATTAATATTTCATCTGGCTTGTTCATTATTTTAATAGTATACCGTAGCATTTAGTCATTTTCAAGTTGTCTGTATTTCATTACATTACTTGATCTCTAGCACTTTATGAATGCGTCCTGGGCCAATAAGTGGCAACAAATTTCCCTAAAGTGAAGAAAAGTGAACCTGCAACAGGAGTAATTTCCACATTCTCAGATTCTGTATCCTCATTTTAAAGTTGCTTCAGGTGCCTTTGGGTGTCATCTCTGTGTGTGTACCCATTAAGCATTTTAATTTAGAAATATGAATACAGCTCTTGCATTTTTAAAAGCAGTCTTATGGGTTTGTCTGTGATTAGAAGAGCACAAATTCAGGTTAGAATTTGATGTACCCAAAACAAAATTGTTACCTCACTTATTCATTTATTCTTCCCTTCAGTTCATCCACCATCTGTACAGTTGTTCACCAACATTGTTCGGAAAAGAGCTCACAATGGTGAGGAAAGTATAACCCTGGTTTACCTCTTAGCAGGGGTCAGTCATCACAATTGAGTGACCTTAAGAAGATGTTGACCTCCTCTTTATAAGTTCTTGTATGTAAAATCTTTGCAATAACACTACTGTGCCATCAAACAACTGATAAGATGAAATGATGTAATAATATTTCTACTGAGCATGTGCTACCATTCAGGTCAGCTTTAAGCAATGCAAAGATAGTAGGGAGGAATTTAAACTAGGTTTTGTTTTCGTAGATCTCACATTACAGGCAAACCTCATACAACACCAAAAATAGTATTGGTGACCCTCCATCATTCACCGGAGTTCTGTTCTCTAAAGTTACCATGAACACTGATTTAGCGAATCCTAAACCTAGTGACCCATGGGGAGATGCAGGGTAGACTTTGTGAGCTTCCGTTGGCATTGCATTTTGTCAGTAGATGGGTATATGATCTTGTTTTTATGTGCTTCTGTTCAAAGACACCTTATTTAATGTGTGTTGTTGATTCTCTAACACTGAAGTATCAGCCAATAATATTATAACTTATGCCCAAACAAAGCTCATCCCAGGCACATATATTCTCTGTAATATGCATCACATTTTGCTTTGCACTGCAGAACACTAGACAGCATTTTAACATTACACTTGGGGAGCACTTTTGAACAGCAAAACCTCAAAAAGAAAAACATAAAGTGTAAAAAGAAAAAAAATATATATATATATATATTTTTTTTTCTATGCCAAGCAAGGACATTTGTTCAGCTCATGTAAGTTGAATAATGAAAACAGAGACAGAGCTTACTGTACACTCAAATAGAAGCATGTTCTGCCAGAGATGCAAAAATTTCAATGATCTTTGCCCATGAATGACCATGAAATAACCGTGAATATTAGACTTGGGTTATAGGTATGAATACATTTTGTAGGTGGGTAAATTTCTGTGTATATAATTTGCAAATAATTACGATGGATTGTGTGTGTGTGAATCGAAAGTGTACCAGGTGATAAAAATAAAACATCATACAGGACATAAAACAGGGCCAAGTTATGGTGAGGAGAATTATGGTGTGTGTTCAGGTTCTAAGGTTGTTAGTAAAGTCTCTGTGATAACAAGTTGTTCATAAAAAGTCTCAAGAAAGGGAGGATGCCATGAAGGTATTTGTCAGAAATTATACCCAGGCACAGAACAAAGGCAAATGACCTGAGACAAGTATCACAACATTCTGAGGATGAGCATGACTAATAGGCTGAGGGGCAATATGGTTGGGGATATGAAGGAGATGGGCTAAACAGGTCGGAAGAAAGAGATGGAAGAATACATCAAGCCCGAAAGTCCGGAGAAAGTGAGTGAGGTCAGGGAGAGAGTTCAGTGGCATAAACACCTGTCTGGCAAGCAAAAGGTCATGAGTTTGATCCCCAGTAATAATAATAATAATAATAATAATAATAATAATAATAATATTCAAACAGAGAAGTGATGTATTTAGCCATCCTTAACAAAGGTCCCCTGCTTTTTGAGGGGAATCCAGAAAGCAGAAGGGAGTGAAAGATCTAAAGAGGCGGTTAGAATTTCAGAGTTTAATGTAATAGCTTGAGAGATGATGAAATTTTGAATCAGGATGTCTCAAAAACAGTTGAGCGGATTCACTTATAGTGAGCAATTTATAGGAATAGGAGAGAATAATAGTTTCCTGATAACTCTGACAAGATGGAGCAGTGGAATTTCATTCAATGAGAGAGAAAGCTGTATGAAAGGTGATTGGGGGGAGCAAAATAATATTTCATGTCAAGTTTGAGGTGCACATTTGAAACACATTGGAAATGCCAAGTTCATTACAGGCATATGATTGGAATATGTGGTGAAACTGAAAAATGATATATATTAATATTTACATTATTAAAATACATAATTGTAGTAGTTATATCACTAAGCATAGCCTTATTTTAGAACAATGCCCACAGAGACAACCCTATACATTAAATCACTGGATGATTTGTGGTTTTTAATAATTTTTTATCTACTTTATCATTAATTGAGCCCCACAAAATTTCTATGATTTATGAGTCAATTGCCATGATTCTATTGTCTCCTAATCTTTACAATCTAAATGGAGAGACAAAGTTTTTCCCCTGGAAAATAAAAATCAGGCTTCTGTTTGAAAGACTTCAGAGTATAATTTTGTGATCTGTCTCTGCAAATGCAAAATCTTGAAAAACATCATTTGAAAATCAGATAGCACATTAATTTTAATCACAATCCATGCTTTGCCTCTGGAGCCCATTTTTATAGGCTATCAACAACCAAAGTTGTGATTGTTCCCATAACATTCTTAGTACCTGATGCAGGCATCCTCAGTTCTACCCAAGTATTATTCATCTGACTCACCCTTCTACTCATTGTAACTTTGTTGGACAAAATAAAAATTTTTATAGATTAGTACTTTTGGGGAATTAGTAATTTACTCATTTTAAAATGGATCTTTATTTCTTCCTTTTCTAAAGTAGTTTGAGCTTCCAAATGCTTTGTGTTATTTGATCTCTGTTTTATGTAATTTATAACATATTTGGCATCAACTTGGTGAGCCTTCTGAATTCTTAGGTCCATCCATCTGCTGGTGTATATGCCAGCAACTGGGATATATGGCTCTTAATCCTGTTAAAGGAAAATTTGAACTGTCTGTATTGCAATACTCTCCTAATGTTCTAGGATGTGTGGTCGTGAATGCTATGTACAACTTACTTGTCCAATCGTCTGCATTTTACAATGTGTTGGCCGGTAACCTAAATAAGCACCCTCCCTTTCCTGTAGTAGTTTGGTGTCAGTCCTAAGAAACCCTGCCTTGTAACACTAATAAAAACATAATTCCTCATCTTATGGCATCTGATCCAACTATACCATCTGAGGTATTTTATTATCTTACATTTCCAAGAATACACATTTTTCTAACAGCACTTTTATAAATAAGAAATCTATGTTTTAATTAATTATGGTCTCAAACTAATGGTGACTTTAATTGGCAGATAATTAGATCTACCTTAACTACCTTCAAGAGTTGTAGGAAAATGTCATAAAGAGTGTGAAGTGCTTTAGAAAAGACACTTGTGCTCAGAAATTACAAATTATATATAGAATGTTTATAATAATATATGCATTCGTATATGCATTCCAAATACTTATACTGTATACATGTATAAAACTTTAATCATCTTCCTTTTTCAGAGGGAGATTGATAGCTTCAGTTTGCTACAATTCATCATTTTGCTTTCTTAAAATCTTTTTATATATTCATCAAAATTAAAGCCTTTATTCTGAAATCAGATGGAAATGAAATAAAGTCTTTGGCTTTCTCATTTGCATAATTGCAAAATTTTGATTTATGTGTTAACCTGGCACTAATTCCCATCTACTTCTTGGCAGTGCCTTTGCTCTTAGCAGCAAGCTTATTTTTTCAGTACATTAGCTCTCTATTACTAAATTTCAGTTTGAACTCTTTGTAGGATTTTTTTTTTCTACCCCCGACACATTCTGCCTTTCTTCATCAAATAGGCTTCTGTTTTAGGAGTTTATTAGTTGCCTTCTCTGAAATAAAGGCGCTTTGTGTGAGCTGGGCTTTGCTGGCTGTCCTTGCTTTCAGAGGCAAACCCTGGCTGCTGTTGCTCTCGCCTAGAAGTATTCTACAGAGCTTGCAGATTACCACCGCTGTCTAAGTACTTTCACCAAATGTAAATCTTAGGTAGAAATAAGCTTTCACCCTCTGTAGTCCCCTCTTCTGCCTCTTCCTTCCTTCATTTGAAGAAAGCCAGAAAACTGGATCCTGTAGAGCATTTTCAGTCCCCTAAACTGCAGGCACCATGTGTACTAAAGGGATGTGTTTTAACTACTCCTAAGAGGAGAGATCTGTGTGTTGGTCTTCTGTCAGCGCAAATCTGACTATACAAGCCAGTCTACTAGTCACCAAGGCAATATCATCACAGGGCAGCCTCAGTCAGCTGAGGCAACCTGCATGGCTTTTGTTCTTTCTGATTCTAGTGAGTAATGGAATCATAGCTGAAACTGGCCATGGAAGACACAGTGTTTTACTGTCACACTTGAGCACCAGTTTTGTCTTTCCAATACTTGAATAATGACAGAATCAATGTGCTTATGACCAAGAGGATATTACTGTGACTCCACTGTCATCTTCTGTGCTGCTTAGATGAAAGAATGGAAAAAGAATCCATTGGATTTCAAGGTATAGCTGGTATGAAAATGGGCATTGCATCACAAGGCAAGATGCCAGAATAGGGAGCGAAGCAGAAAAGTCCAAGTAGCGTGTAAAAATTCCCAGGTCTTCTGGTCAGAATGAATGTCCACGAACACTACATCAAGTGACTCACTCTTACTTTCTCTGTCTTCTCCTTTGGATTCTAAGCACAATTAAGATTTGGTTCTGAGATAGCTCAGTGTATAAAGATTTTCAGTATTTATGGATTAACAAAGATGACCTCAAAAAACACTCCAGGTTTATCTGAATATTATAAAACACTGTAATGCAGTGGTCAATGTGTGCAACTGTGACCTTTTTTCTGGACAAAATCTATGCATTTTGTATTCTTGTCTGCATACTAATTCTTAGCTATATGCTTCCCAAGATCATAGCACAGCACATGTTCATAGTAAAACTTAAATATTTGTCATGTGAGACCATTGAAGGAATGAAAAAGTAATTACCAGGGATAGGTGAGCATACTGCCCATTTTATTGCTATTCTATGATATTTGGTCTTTGTTTTTTTGTTTCAAAAAGCAGTACAGGGTTATAAAACAGCTACAACCACCACTGGCAGAATAGTCTCTGGACATGGATAATATCATAGACATTTTGGAGGAAAATCAAAAAATTAAAATCAGCATATACCATGTAATATATCAGTGTTAACCTCTTGGTGGCACAGAGAACCCTGCTTTTTCCTTTGCAACACCAACATAAACAAGAAGAGGGATAAAAATATTAATTAAGTAACCTATGACATTGCATCAAAATATTATTTTAGTGTTGACATACATTGATTTTACAGCACCAAATGTGTTTTTCCCAAAAACTTCTCTACTATTCCTATTCATAATTAATCCCCCTTTATTCTTAAAAAA
The DNA here is from genome assembly GCF_000260255.1 of Octodon degus. Classification (NCBI taxonomy): domain Eukaryota; kingdom Metazoa; phylum Chordata; class Mammalia; order Rodentia; family Octodontidae; genus Octodon; species Octodon degus. The sequence continues at coordinate 9,070,051 of NW_004524634.1, read as the reverse complement.
TACATGATTTTGAAAATAAAACATTGCTTTAAATTGTTTCTAAAATATTGTGCTTTAATACTTACATACTCAATCTCAGGCTAATAATAAGATTTTTGTGCTTGGGCCTAATTTCCTTGAGATATATCATTTTAATATGTGCAAAAAGATTCCTTTCACCAGCCTAATGGTTATAAATCTAAATATACAAGGTTGCACTTATAGGTGTGTGAGGTAGAATTTGCACATCTGTAAATGTGCATCTGGAGAAGCATTTCTACCAAGTCTCCATATTCTTCAAGTAGACATGAAAATGACAAGACAGCTTGATCATCCCTATAGTCCCTGATAAGTGATAGACCAGGGCAGCAATAATATGGCTTTTTGCCTTTCTGACTCTACTCAATAGAAAAATCATACCAGAACTGTCTGTGGATGGGATGGTGTCTGGCTGTCTCACATCAGCATAGTCGTCCCTATCTAAGACTCCTTTACTAAAGGTAAAATCAATGTGTTGTTCACTACTGGTTCAGAACTCTCACTGATATACCTTTCTCAGGTACACATAAGACCTCTCTGCACTAGAAAAGTTACACTGACGACCAAAATATAGCCCTGTTTGGAATAAAAAAGCTAAAAAAAAGTGCAGTTTAACTTTTTCTTAATTAGCAATAATTAATTAGCAAGCAGAAATCAGTTGTTGCGATAATTTGGAGACAGATTCTTCTAGAAACAAAGTATGAAAAAAGAAATTTTCACTTTTGGTATGTTACAGACCCAAATTTGCTGTCAAAAAAGAAAGTCAGGGGGCCAATGAGATAGCTCAGTGCACTAAAGCACGTGATTAGGCAAGCTCAGGGACTATGGTTCGATCCCAGTACCACACGCAGCGCCAGCCCCGCCCCAAGAGCAAGCTGAGCAGGTCAGCACCTGGGTGTAGTGACACATACCTATTATCCCAGCGCTGGAGAGGCTAAAAAACAGGAGGACCACCACAAGTCTGGCTGTGCTGTGAACCCTGCAACAACAAAATACATTTTAAAAAAGCCAGTGATTAAAAGCATGATGCTACCATTTAATGCTAATAATATGAGGTGAAGGGATGTTTTCACAGTGAACCAATGGAGGGATGAGATTGTTTATTATGTGACTCCAGTGAATTGCATCAGCAGCCTTTATTCGTTGCATTAAGGCATCTCTCCCAGACCATTAACCTCAACTCTGAGGTTATAAAATTCAAAATACTTACACTTAGCTGCCAGATATTCTCATTATTTTATTTTTCTTGCTCAGTGGTAACCAAGACGGATTTAATTCAGACTCCCCTGAAGTAATTAATTTAGGGTCTTTAAAAATCAGAATTCTGCAGAAGCAGGGTTTTTTCACTTCCATTCAATTAAACCCACAAGCCTTTACTGTCCCCATATGCCCCTTTCTGATAAGCTTTGTTCAGAGTTGAAACTCTGCAGAGTGCTGATCTGAATTTAATTCCATTGTTTCTAAGAAATGTATCCTATAGTTAAAGTCTTGTTGTTTTTTTTCTCTAAAATAAAGATCTTCTACTTACATAAAAAGAGTCATGGTTGCTTAAGGCCAGAGTTACACAAGTTCTATGCTCTGTGAATAGATTATAATCACTATTCAGAATAGAAGTGCAAAGGAAAGATAGTCTGCAGTACACTTGAGAAGCCTGCTGTTTTATCATTACCTTAGGTGCTCAGCGCCTCTATGTATTGTTCTATAATACCAGTCCAATCAGTGCAGAAATAAGAAACCCAGTATCCATCAAGACTAGATAAGTTTGGATTAACAAAATAAATCTCAACAAAAACTATATATTTGCAAATGATGTACTTTGAAAGAGAATGCTTTTCACAGCCACCAACAGGTAAAATCTTTGGAGAAAGTAAATGTTTTGTTGAGTTAAAATAGTGTTATCAAGGTGCAGGAATTATAAGCAGGTACCTTGAAAAATTAACATTTCAGGTTTTAAGATGATGGCAAGTTTGTATTTCATGTGTTTTACTCCAAGGTACTTACTCTCAAGGGAAAAGGAGATAAGAATTGTTTGGGCTGTAAAATATCAATGATTTTATGTTGTATCTCATCTTATACCAGCTACTTGTTTGGAAAGTAATAAGAGCTTTGTTTTCAGATGCAAATTCATATAAGAAGCACCTGATTACTTTGACAAGTTATGCTGTTGTTAGTTTGTTGCCCAATTCAGTTTCTGATTTAGACATGAATTGTAAAATATTACTTGAATAAATTAAATGATTATGATGTAGTTAATCTACTGGCCACATTTTCAGAAGCAATTACCCCAAGGAATGGATAATTGTATTGGTTGCCTGCTTTGCTATGACTTTCTAGACCTACAGGATCTGGGGAAATATGGTAGCCAAGATCCATTTACGTCTAGGAGCTACTCACTTGATTTATGTGATTCTGGTGCTTTGATGTGGGTTGCTCAAATTGCGATGGGTCGAACATGCAAACTTCATGCTGAATTTTGAAAATGAAGAAAGAGTGTAACAGCACAGTAGTTGCCTTTATTATTTTCCTCCTTGTTGAGACAAAATACATGGCACACATAAGTTAAAGCAGTAAAGATTTATTTCAACTCACAGTTTGTAGAGGTTTCATCCTTGATTGGCTTAGCATTGTCCTGGGTGTGGATACTGGGATGGCCCACCCTGTGTGTGGCGGGCACCATACAAAAGGCTTGTAGTCTGGATAAGAAGGGAAAGGGAGGAAGGATACACTGATACTGCTGCTTCTGCTGCTTCTATTTCTTTTGGTGCTCACGGCCTCCTGTCTCCTCTGCCATGGACTGTTTCTCCTCTAAGGCCACTCTACCTGATGCTATCAGACTTGGAGGTGAAACACAAACATACAGACATACAAGAAAACCTACCTAGGATTACATGAGGATTCATGGGAAAAGCTAGCTACAAGGCATAATATTGAGACTTTTAGTATTGATGACATGCTGAAGTGAAAATCTGTTCAATATTTGAAATTAAATTATTTGTAGCCTTCAATTATTTATATCTTTTTATATTTTTAACATGGTTGCTAAAAAATTTAAATTCTGTGTTATGCTCACATAATCTTTTTCCTGGACTATGCTACCTTCAGCCAAGTATAAAAATTAAAAACACCTCTGGAATGGGATTTCACAGTTATCATGAGCTTTCTTCCCAAAATCCTGTTACTGTGATAGGGAAATTCAAATACTCCATTGCTATAACACCCTCGTCCTACCTGCACCAGAGCCACGTGCTCTCCTTCTGTCCTTCAGTCTTCATCAGACTGCCCCTGGTCATTTGTCTTTTCTGTCCTTCCAAATAACAGTTCATCTCCACTACTTGACAGTCCTATCTTTCCATCAATCCATTCTTGTCCAGGAAACATACTTCGCTTCTCTGTACTTACTGTAACACCCATGTATTCATTAATACACCAATTTACTCCAAGACTGTCAATTGGCCACTATATAGTAATTTGTAAGTAGCTGCTATAGAGTGGTACACTAGTATTTCTTAGGGTGTGCAGCCATATTGATAGATGAGGTAGTAATCGCCATCTTTGCTGACGTAGCATACATCACTGTGGATGGTGCTGTAGTAGAACTTCACTAAAATGCATACATTCAACTTTTTACTCAGTAATCCAGGTGACACAAAGATATTACACTAGTATGTAGGTGAAAGTTCTGTGAACTAAAAAAAAAAAATCTAAGAATTACTTTCAGATCTGTACAATATACAATGACTTATTAATTATAAAAATATATTTGCAATTTTCAGGTGACTTTCTTGGAGAATGATTTCAATACTATAAGTGTGTTTAGTACCAATAAATATCTTTTGGTATAATCATATATGTGTGCTACTGTGAATTTAGTAATTATGAACCTGTACAGTATTTTGATACATTGCTTAAAGAGAATATTTGCATTCATTCTTATTAGTTAATGTTTGTAATATGCAGATTGTTCATAAAAACCTTTAGACTTAAAAATAAGGATTTGTTATTTATTTCCTATGATGTCATAATCAAACAACAATTGGCCTAGCATTTATGATTAAAATAATTCTGAGTCCTTAAGCATTGTTCTTTGAGTCTTTCATGATTTTTGAATAGGGTTTCCTATTTTAATTCAGGTTGCTCCCATGCTTCAGCTCCTGTATACACACACACACACACACACAAACACGCACACACACACACACACACACACACACACACACACACATTCACACATATGCAAACTGAGCCCTTTGGAATGCTTTTTCAGAAAGGTTGTTCTCCTCTCAAAAACCTCATAAATTATGTGTGCATTGACTTTTTCACAAGTAGGCAAATTTCAGCTTTACTTTTCCTTATGCTGATTGCTAATTAGGGCGGATGCAGGACCTATTTTGTTTCCTTTTGAAAGCCTTTACTTGGGAGTATTTCATCAACTGTGAATCCAGCAACAGCATGAATATCAAAGAAAGAACTGTTGGTAGATTTTCCTGCCACCTGGTTCTTTTTTTATTTTTTTAAATTTATTTTTCCTCTGGAGCCAGTTGTGAATTTCCATATGCTAGAACATTTCCATGTAAGCTTGTCTCAGAAGGCAGCTAGGTGACGGATTGGTAGTGGCCAGCGGTGAGAACAAGACTGGATCACAAAGTCTGAGTAGACCCCTGTGCTCCAGATAATCGCTCTTACTGGTTTCCAGGGAATGTGTTGAAATTTCTACCAGGGGAATGTGCAGAGACCCAGTGATTCTCAGGCGATGAGAAACTTCCCTAATGTTTGGACTCACTTTCTTCCTTTGACAGCAGAAAAACTTATTTTTGATGATGTCATTTTGAGAATGGTTTCACTCTGTCAGATTTCATACTATAGACTGGAGGCATAGTGGGCTCACTTCAGGGCTCACACCGGAACACCACGGCTTTCATAGTACTGCAAGGGCACAGCAAGCAAGTTCATTCCCTTGACATGACACAGTAAAGTTCGGGGAAGTCTTTCCTGAGATCTTAAGAGACTAGTATGAGCCATTTAAGTCTGACTTTTCAAAACAGAGTCAATGTAGTTGAAGGATTACATGAACAGGTACAGAGGGAGACAGTCTCTCTAGATACTCTCAATTACTTCCCGTTTGTTCTCAAAGAGAAATTAAATCTAAGCACCATTTTACTTAATTACTCAAGAGTTACTGACTGACTAGTTTTACAGACACAGAAACAAATAACAAATGTTTGCCCCAAACAAGAAGATTAACAAAATAAACTATTTGAGATAGTCAGATCGTTCAAGCAGGCATTTGAGACAATTGGTTAAGAATTGATTGGAAAATTGTTCTGTTGAATGTTCAGTTTAATTCAATGCTCCCAGGTTGTGGAGCCAAAATCTATGAGCACAGGGCAAGTTCAGCGTAAATGCTGCAATGGTCCCAGATTTTTGAAAGAAAGCACACTGTCTGTGAAGAAGATACTGAAATCTGCAGCAAAAGAGCCATATAAATACAAAATTCAGTTTTAAACAAAAGCTGTCTATTTCAAAAACATAATAACAAATAGTTCCCATTGGAAAAGATACTCTTCAGGATCATCTGACAAACATTTACAATATTTTTCGCTCTATAATGGCACTAACAGGCCAGGGATGGACTATTTTGATATCTGGGTCCATATAACCTCTGAATTTCTTCATCTCTGACATGGAAGGAAGGTATTTGAGTCCCAGATTGAAACCTGAGAAAATATTTAATTAATGCTCAAATGATCAGAGCCAGAGAAATCCAAATATGAGGGCTGATGGCAAGTACTGCATCTAATTATATTTTAATATACTTTAAACCAGAAAGGAAAAAATGGTTTTATAATGAATGTGTACATCTCTCTTTTGTCTTTGTGTATAGAGATAAATACATGAAAAAATGCACATCTGAGTGGATGTACATGGTAATAATTGATGTTTTCAAAACATTTAGATACATCAGTTGGTTAGTTGGAAATGATTGTTTTTAAGTTGGAGAATATTTTTCTCTGAGTTACCCTTTGTACTTTCCAAATTGCTAAACAGTTAGTGTACACTCTACTTTATTATTTTTTATTCCTTTTAACAAGAAAAAAGATAAAATAGCAGTGAAACAGTTTCAAAATAAGTTAGTAGGATGATTAAAATAATACATTGCATACTGCTATCTTTGTAGTAGTTATTCAGTGGACAAGATGCAGACATGATATCTTGTCTAAACAATATTAGTACAATCCTTTACTCTCAATGAACTAAGAGAAAGCTGTATGTCATTTCTAACATATATATATATATATATATATATATATATATAGAGAGAGAGAGAGATTCTAAATGAAGAACAATGAACTAAAAGAAAGTAGCTGTATAACTATTCTAACTCAAATATATAACTAGTATAATTCAAATATACTCTAAATGAAGAAGAAAGTTACTGAAATATAGGTGTGGAGTAAGGAGTCTTAACTGGAATTCCTAGTGTCTTGTAAAATGACTTTAAAATGCAAACACTTCATTGAATGTTATTGCCTCTACTAGGATATCCAAGGATATGCATAGAGCTTTCATAACATTCCTTACCCTTTTGTTTTATACTTACACATAAAGATTTTTTTTCTCTCCAAGAAACAGAAAATATACTAACTGCTAGGTCAGATATTTAAGATATTTTTATCTTTCTAACCAGCGTATCTGTAAGACAGTGCCTTGCTGGTTTCAAAAATAAAATTTTATTATCAGTAAAATTATGACACATGAGTAATAATTTTAACCAAATAGATATATACATTAATACTTAAAGTAATTTTACTTTGTCATTGGAATAGACTAAAATTAATTTAAAAATAAACCACTTATAAAAATGTTACTCGTATTTTTTTGCCCTGGGCCAAATGTAAATGCAAATAGAGATTATTAGCATCATCTTCAGACTAGTAGCTGTCAAAGATTCTCTTTCGCTGGTAATAGAAAGCTAAAATATGTCATGTCATACATTCATAACAAACAAAAATGCAAATTTAGCTTTGTCTTGGTCCAACAATATGGTTGATTCCATTACACATACTTAAATATGATTAATGACATTATTAAAAAATCTAAATTGATCTTTGGTTACGGATAGCACATAGCCTAACTTGAATAGTGGGGTGCTTTTCAGATTATCAACATATTAAGTGTATGAAAAACTGTATGCAAAAACAGCTATTCAATTATTGTATGTGCTCAGGAAATTCTCAAAACATGTTTTGTTTTGTATTATTTTTTTAAAAAAATAAGTGTTATACAATGCAGTGATGTAATTCTGTCAATTTTTTCAGTCAATTGGAAAGAAAATTGCAATAAGTTAAAGATTATTTTTATCATGACTCAAAGTTGATTAATGATGATTGAAATGGTCACTTTATAAAAATTATGTCTATAAACATAATACCAATCAGATAGCCATTGCTGAAAACAAGATTAACTCATGACTATTCACAATTACATCAGTATAATAAATTATTTGAAACCCTAAACTTTGGTGGTAATGCTATTTTTATTTTTTCCAGTTTTAAAAGTCAAGACCAATTTCTACCCTGAAAATATAAAGTTTTTAAAATGAGCTTTGGAAGAAGAATTCAATTCTCTGTCTTCTGTATTATTGAAATAGATGTTATAAGAATTTCACCTGGCTGTGCCATTAAATATGCTTAACATGTGTTATATTTATAAATGTCTTACTCCATAACTGTATTGCAGAAGACTGACATTTTGTGAGAATACAATGGGAACTATAAAGAAAGATAAGCAGAGGCCAACCTCTAATTAAAAAAAACAAAAAAACAAACTTTTACTTTTTATCAAGAAGGGCTTTTGAAAAGGTTTCATTGGAAGACTTAGAATCTTGATTGTCATATATACAACCATTTAATAAAACATAGAAAATATCCTATTTTAGAATATTAATTTTAGGGCCAGCTAAATAGTTCAGCGGATTAAAGGGCCTGCAAGCAGGTACAGGGGCCATGGATTCAACATCCGAGCCTGCAGTGCCAGTCCCGCACCCGGGGCATGCTGAGATGGCAATTGAGACTGGGTGTGGTGGTGCACTCCTGTAATCCAGCTCTTGGGAGGCTGTGAACAGGTGGATCACTATGAGTCAGATCTAGTAGTGAGACCCTGAACACCCTGTAGACCCTTTCCTAAAATAAAATAAAAAAGAATGTTAACTTTAGTTACATGGAAATAATCACCTTATACTTTGTGATTAAAAACAATCAAAGGGGCTGGCGAGATAGCTTAGTGGACTAAGAGCCTGCTTTGGCAAGCACAGGGACCAGGATTTGATTCTGGGTTGTGAACCTTGAGCCAGTGACAGAGTCTGGGCATGGTGGCACACATGTGTAAACCCTGCACTGTGAAGTCTGCAAACAGGAGGATCACTACAAGTCCAAGCTGCGTAGTGAGACCCTATACCAAATACATAAAAGAAAAAAGAAAAAATCAAAATATTATTCCTGTTTATTGTTACTTTAAGTGATGCCCAATTGAAGAGGCAAGTAAAAATGGTTAGGTAAAAACTGTGTACACCTCTAGGAATGAGAAAAAGATAAAGAAGAACTTCTAAGGAGATCCATAACAGTTCATTCATGTATTTTATGATGTATAGTTCATTGTTATGTTTTTATTATTATTTTTGATAAGAAACAAATGTATGAACACTTGGACCAAATAGAAACATATACTATGTTTACAGTTTATTGAAGAATTTCCACATAACATTCAGTTGATTTTAAAAATTCACCTGGAAAACAATATATTATGAGAGGCAGGGAAATAATCAATAGATATGGTGTTAAGATGAACTAAGATTTTCGATCAATAGTTCAATGTGTGTTTGAGATGGCAGTGTTTACCTATTTAAACTTTTTGATTCTTCTGAGTTTCCTCCATTAAAGGGCAAAATAATTTAAAAAAAGAGAAATCTCTAATGCTATTGCAGTCTAAGATGCCATACAAATATCAAATGATGAAGAATTTCTCAGAGCAAATTATAGCAATGCACACAATTAACCAATCAAATGAAGGAAACCTTGCATAGATGTAACGGTAGGAGCTGCACTCGGGAACCTGTCTGACATTCTTTCTTTTGCTCAGGACCAGCTTGAGCCAAGGGCAGCCCTTGGGCAGACTACAGGAAGTGCCCGTTGATTTCCTCATCCTCCCAGCTCAATACCAAATACTGAGACAGTTTGCCGTGGCACTGCCTCCCTGGTTACACTGGCATGTATAGTGTTCAGTAAAGCAGGGCAGTGCTACAGCTGGCTTTGAATGAAGGAAGTGGTGCCAGCCCTGAAGAGCACCACTGACCCAGCTAGTGCTGCTGCTCTGAGAAATACAAAAAGAAACAACTTGGCAGAGAGGTAGAGCACTGTGTCTTTGCTCTTTCTGCCTATAGCTCCCTTGCTACTCCATCCTGGCAAGTGAAAATAGAACAGCTCTAATGCTTGCCCTGTGTCCTTTTGTGCAGTCATAAAATATTTGTACAGAGATCACCATAATCTCTCATAGATCCCACCCAAAATTCCAAAACCAGACACAGTTATTGCCCCTTTGTTTGCCATAGGGCCGAACTACCCTGGACATGTGTTAAGGACTCAAGCTTTAGAAAGGGAGTTAATCTTAGGACTCAAGCCATTGTTACCTATGAGGTGACTTGGCATGACCCTACCTGGATAATTGGAACATTCACCCAATTGGGCTCCCAGCGTCCAGCCTGACATAATTTGTTTAAAACCATTGTCAGCATTAAAGCCAGAAGGAGGTCTGTACAATAGAACTCTGACAGGGGAACAGGAGGACCCAGGAAAGCTCGCATACAGAGACATTTCACTAGGGGCCTGACAAGGACAAGAAGGCCAGAGAAGGTCTTCCAATATCTAGAGAGAGGAGTAGAAAGGACTCTGGGTTAATGAAGAAATTAACTGGACATGATGGAAGGACAACAGCAGATGGCGTGGATTCAGTGCCCTGACAGAGAAGGAGAGAGGTATAAAATGAGTTCAAGAAATTAGGAACTGGACACTAAGAAGAATACATTAGGTCAGGTGTTACCTGATACATCAGGAATTTTCTATGGGCAAGAGAAAACTGTTGATATATTTAGAAATAAAATACATGTGTGAGTGTGTGTGTGAGTGTGTGTGTGTGTTAGAACATACATACCTGCTGTATGTGATAGATCTTGTGAGCAAATATCTCATACACATGTGATGTGATGTATTATTTTAAAAATCACGATGGCCTCTGCAAGGGTAAGGACTAGAGGCAGGAAACTGCTTCTCTAACCATTTGAGAAGTAAAAATAATTGGGGTGGAACTGAAGCTAAAAAGCTGCATTAAGTGTTTGCTATGTAAAGGAAGTTGAAGTGCTCTGGATGTGTATCAAGAGGTTCCGGTGGTGAGGGAAAGAAGAAAATTGAGAGAGTTTTAGCATGGTCAACTACCACTTGCTGAGAAATGCATACCGGGGAATATATAGATTTGTTGTGATGGAGAAATGAAGTGTATCAACATGACTTTGTTAGCATTAACATGTCATACAACTCTAATGACCAATCTGATTAAAATTAATCAGCATATAGATGGTATTTTAAAATCATTTATCAAAAATAAATCACTAAAGAAAAAAAGAAGAAGAATGCTTACCAAAGAATCGCCCAGGAAGAAAATACAGTTTTGCAGATCCTAAAGAGTTGCAATTGGATCACACACCTACAATATTTAAATAGCAATAGAATGCACAACTCTGACAAAACTAAACAAAAAATGGGATACAAATGAAAGACCATTTTGTATCTATATATACAAAATAGTTAGGATAGATATACAGCTACTTTCTCTTAATTCAACGAGAAGAAAGATTTGTACTAATAATGTTTGGTCAGGATGCCATCTCTGCATCTTGTACTATGAATAACCACTAAAAAGACAACAATATGCAATGTATTAATTATTGAAACTGTCCTACTAATTGGTTTTGAAACTGTCTCACTGCTATTTGTTTCTCAATAAAATTAATTAAAAAATAAAGGTCAAGTAATACTGGTATAAGGAGTGAATAGTAAACTATGAAATAAATCAACTGTTGCTTCTCCTCAAAAATATAAAATAAAAAAATAAAGAGTTGCAATTGGAGATTTGGAGAAATGAAAACCAGAAAGAATGCAAATAGAAGGCTGTGGAGAACTACAATAATTTTTAGGAATGGCAGGATATGAGATCACAGGAGGTAAACCCTAGGTCTGCAAATCATCATCACCAGAGAACAGATGGGCGTTTTCACAGTAGTGAAGGGATACAAGTTTTATGGAAATACAAATGAAAATGAGGATGTTGCAGATATAGTGTCAAAGGAATTTCATTAGAAACATTAAAATGTATTTGTAGGTAGATGGGAAGGCAACAATAGAAAGATGGATTGAAGACGTCAAAAAAAAAAAAAAAAAAGACAACTTCAGGAGTAAACTTTGAGTTAATAAGAAATAATAGCAGATTTCAAAGGACCAGACTGATTTTCATTAAGAGTATGGATATTTAGTGGACTTGAGTTGAAAACTGCAGAATGTTTGTGGAAAAAAGGAGTAGCTAACGAAAGAAATATAAACTATTTATTTTCATTTTAACTAATTATGAAATAGCAGGAAGTGCTAGAAACAGAGTGTAATTTAGTAGGGATGTTTATAGTGGAGTGTATAGATACGTTATAAGCTCATATGGTAAATACTAAATAGAAGAGAACTGAATAGTTTTGTAGGTTAAGTGCCTACTTGAAATTTATAGTCATAATGTGAGGTCAACTGTGTGATTTTCTGTAGCAGTGTTCATCTGATTAGATTTAACTACCATGAAAAGTTTCAGAACTTTTCACAGTTCTGAGATTATGAAAAGAACTCAGGGTGGGGAGAAGTGAAGGAATCGAAACATTTTGATAAGGCATGTGTGCCAGTTCTGGGGAGTGAATCCTGAAACAGGCAGTGAGCTCCATTGAGTCACAAGGAAATGACATTGGTAAGTCTCAGCAGATTATAGGCAATGAGATATGAAGCAAGGTTCATGGAGTGATGGAGTGTTGTGGCCTCTGTCTAGAGGTCCCTCCAAAGATTCATACAGTAATAGTGGGGCTTTTGCGGAGATGGCTGGATCTAGAGCGTGGGGAATGATTCATGGTGCAATGCTAGGCTCAAGGGTGCTAGGATTCAGGGTGTAAGTGCTCCCACTGTAAGTAGCCCAGATAAGACAAAAGGGACAGAAAGACCTCTATCATCCCTCCCTTGTTTTACAACCTCTTCAAGTCTCTTCTAGAAGCCTTGGAATGAAACTAGTGTCATCTTGCAGCAATCAGATTTTAGGTAAATGAAGTGGAGAAAAAAGGTTGAACTAAACAAGATGATAGCTGACTTTGACTTCGACCCTTTGTACTTTGATTTGGAAACAGACACTGAAATAACTATAAAAGTTGTAAATCGCAGACACTGTCACCTAGAACACTCAATACAACCGTCGCTGTCATTTCATTATGCTCAGGATTGCAAAATGTTTCAGGACATTTGTGAAATAAATTGCATACAGCTCTGTTTGATTAAAAAGAAAGAAAACTGATTACTTAACAGATATTTTTGGAAGAAAATGCATGTATTGAATACTAACCTACATGCTGGTGAAGCATTATTCAGAAAAGTACGCAAGCTTCTTGTCTCTACTGGATAAATAGTCCAGCCTCCCTAAACAGTTTCAATTGAAATACTTTTCAGAACCTTTATCTATCAAAGAAACAAGGAAAATCTCTTTTCTGAGTGTCATTTAATGGATGATCAGAGACTCTGAGTAGTAAAAGTCTGCAGCTTTTCATTGTATACCAAGAATATCAGAATCCACCCAAGGAATTTTATGTTCAAGCAGCTGACTGAGTTGTACTTCAAAGTTTCTTCCAACGTTGTACATTTAAGGTAATGCTGCCATTTAATTAAATATTAGGTAAAACTTTAAAGAGCTATTTATCTTCCAAAAAATAGCTTGAATGAATTAAGAAATATGATCAGGGAAGATTACTGAAAATGATTGCTGTGTAGAACTAGGTGTGAGTATTCTAAGAAAAATTTGTTTATTATTGGTAGTACTAAGTCATATTGAGTAAAAGTGATAATCAACAAATTTTATTCTAGATTCCATGACTTATGGGCATAAATGAATATTCTTCTATTAAGAGAAAAACATATATCAAAGGATAAATTAACTTCTCATTTTATAAATTCTAGCTCTGATATATATTGCAGAATATTGACCACCTAAGAGTTGAGTCTCAGGGCCAGAGAGATAACTCAGTAGAATAAGCCCTTGGCTGGCAAGCACAGAGTCCTGAGTTCAAAACTCTTTACTGAAAAAAAAAGAGTTAAGCCTCTAATTATCATAGAGCTAATATGTAATTAAAATTTTAGTAGGTTTAAAAATCTTGAATACTATTAAGGGAGGAAAGTGAGAGGAGAATCCGTATTGCCAAGTATTAAAAAAAATTTTGGTTTTAAACCCAGAGACAGAGCATAACTAGATGCACTGGAAAGATAATTGCTCTGGAGAATAGAAATATCCACAAAATTTGACATGTATAAAGGAAAATGAGCTATGAATATGAGAATAAAATAAGGTAAGAAGAAAATAAGTAAAGGACTGGCCAGATAACTCAGTGGATTGAAGTAACTGTTTAGGCAGATACAAGGGTCAGGGTTCGATCCCCGGCCTGCTGTGCTGGGCGTACCCCTGGGGTGCTACGGATGGCAATTGAGATGGGGTGTGGTGGTGCGTGTCTGTAATCCCAGCACTTGGGAGGCTGAAAACAGGAGAATCACTATGAATCCAATCTGTGTAGTGAGATCTGTAGACCCTGTACTACAAACATCAAAAAAAATTAAAAATAAAAAAGTAAGGAAAATATAAATAAAGGACTACAAAAATATATGGAAATATATGAAAAACTTTATTTAGAAATAATAAGTAGGGTGGCGGGGAGATAGCTTGGTAGAATAAGCCCCCCAGCAAGCACAAGGGCCTGAGTTCAATCACCAGTTCCACCAAAACAACAACAACAACAACAAAAAAAAAAAACACTCTTTTGGGCCCGGGGAGATGGCTCAGTGGAATAAGTGCTTCCCTGGCAAGTGCAAAGGGCTGAGTTCAATCCCCGGTTCTGAAAAAAAGAAAAGAAGAAAGAAAAAGTGTTTTGTAAAAGCCACTCCAAAAAAAGAACCACAAAACCATTTAAAAGAATAGAATACAGGAATAAAAAAAACTAAAGACATATAAAGTGTAATGATTTTAGATAATAATATGACATAAAAGTGAAATTTAAGGCTTAAAGACTATTATCAAAGAGTATTAAAAAAAGAGTATTGATTAATATGTTACAGGAATAAAATGTGTCATTTGTAGTCATAATAGATCACAAATAAACATTTAGAAACCATCTTATAACATATGTATTTCCAAAGAAAATAAAACTTCAAGTATAAGAAGATAGAATTAAAATTATACTGTTCTAAAATTATATGATAATTTGTTTCTTTAGCACATAATGAAAATCATAAAAGAATGGACTTACAAGATGAAAATGTTATTCTCTACTGTTGGTGGGGAAGTACAAACTGGTACAATCAGTATGAAATCAGTGTGGAGAGTCCTTAAAAAGCTAGGAGTAGAGATTCCATTCAATCCAGCTATTCCCCTTCTGGGTATTTGCCCTGAAGAACTGAAAACCTGACACCACAGCAATGTATGGGAAGCCACGTTGATAGCAGCACAATTAGTCATAGCTAAATCCTGGAAACAACCCAGATGCCCATTAGCTGAAGAAAGGACAAAGATGTGGTATTTTTACCCAATGGAGTATTATTCAGCTGTAAAACAGGATACATTTAGTCTTTTGTCAATAGATGGATGCAACTAGAGAACATACTCCTACGTGAAATAAATCAGACCCGCATATGCAAACATCATATTATCTCCTTAGTGAAAAACTGAGAGAAAAATAGAATCTGAAGGGTACAATAAATACTGGTAAAAGGGAATGAACTTATGCAAAAGAATACTGAGTCGAGGAGAAGAACAAGAGAGGGAGGGGGAGAAAGAGATATATCTATGTGGGTGTAAGGAGCATGGTTTGGACAGCTATTCTGTGCATTTCTGCTGGCCTATGGAAAGAAACAGTTAATGCTTTAATTTGTTTCATGTCCTTTTTTCAATTATTTGTAGTTTTTCTCTTCCTGATTTCTTACACGTTTATTTCTTTTTTCTTTTCTTCAATTCTACATGTGTATATCTGGTAATATCAATAACTGGTTTGAAGACAGCACTTTGTACTATAACAAATACTGTGAAATTCATAATGTTCTGTTTAGAGAAATCCTGTATCATTTTAAACTTTTTCTGTTTTAATTCTGATTTGTACTCTATTTAAAAAATAAAAAAGATGAAAATGTTATTATTAGTAATGGAATTAGCACTTCTATATCAAATATGGCTATCAGAAAATTATTTCCAAACATGTATTAAATTTTTGTATAAAATATCATACACGGTACTATACATGGTTACAAAGAAATTATCTGAGAAAGCGGGTGAGTTCAGAATGTTCTTGGGGAAAGCCGTGAATAAAGAATGTAAATGTGTAAGTGTAAATATTCTCAATCATTTATTTACTTACTGACATATTTAATTTTTGTGGTATGGGAATTTGAACCCAGAACTTCTCTGAAGCTATGTCCAAGCTTCCTACTGCTGCTGCTGCTGATCCTCCTTTTCCTTTCTTTCTTTTCTTTTTTTTTAAAACAAGGTCTTGTCAAGTTTCTAAATTCTACAGGCTGGGCTCCTCTTCTGCCTCACCCTCTTGGAGTTCTGGGATTACTTACAGGTACACACCCCCACATTCAGCTGTAAATATAAGTCATTCTTCTTCCAGTGACCTCCAGGATTCTCTCTCTAAGATTAAAACTCTTGGTTGGAAAAGAATCTGACTCTGTAGCAGGAACGATTAAAGTCTTTATATAAAGTGAGAATTCAGGACTTCCTTTTAAACAATTATTGATGATTGGTGTGGCGCTCCACACCTGTATCCCAGAACACTGGGAGACTGAAGCAAGAGAACATCAAGTTTATGAATAGCAACCTAGCAAGATCCAATGTTAAAAGAAAAACTTTTCCAGAACAGCTGCAGTTGTAGTTCATGCAACAGCACGAGGTTCAATCTTCAGTTCTGCAAAAAAGAAATGTAATTAAAATGATGTTAAGAATTTCAAAACAGTGGCAGCCGAACAACAAATGGAGTACTTTGTCCTTCTCAGCTTGAGACCTCCAGCTCCTTGAGCAGATAGGTCTCCTTCATATCACCTTTCTCAGTCTCCAGAAGTGATCAATTGGAATCATTACTCTAGTTTATGCTGCTTCCTAGGCCTATCTATCTTGCATTTTCACTTCCAAACACAAAATCTCTTCAGACATTAGAAATGTCATTACAGTGAGCACATGACACACCCATTCAGACATTTTTCAAATTTTAATTGTTGAGAGGAAAAGTCAAAATTCCGACTCAATTTTTAGATTACCATAGTTTCCTTTATTTTACTGATTGCTTTAGTTACTTTGTCGCATTACTGAGACATATTACCCAACACTCAAAGTTAAAGGATGCAATGCTTATTTCTAGATTGCAGTCTGTAGAGATGGCGGTTCTTAGTTGGTGGGTGCCAGGTCAGAGGGACCTGGCAGAGGAGAAACCCTTCACGGCAGGTACAAGGCAGAAGGCTGCAAGGCTGCCAATGAGCACAGCAGCACTGTGTCTCCTCCAGAAGCCTTATATATACTCTCTCCTTAATCCTAGGATCACAACATTAGTCAACCCCAGCATCCCATCTTTAACCCCAGCATCACAATCTCTAAAATCAGCCACCTCTAAAAGTCCCACCTATAACCACACTAGGGCTTGGGGATACTTCTAAACATGAGCCATAGCACATGCAATCGTTCAGCAAACCCTAGTCTCAAAAAAAAAAAAATAAAGTATCTGATTTGGTTAACTTCTTCATAGCTGTACTGTTGTCATAGTATTCCATGGGACAAGGAACATTAAAGTAACAACAAAATGCATCCCCAGATCTAATTGATCTGGTTTCATCCTAAGTAATCTACTCTCCACATAATTTTAATAGAAACTTTAAAAGGCATAATGCTGACATATGACTCCTTTGATTAAATTCTTGGTGAATTTCCTTTGCATGTAATGAGAAATATGCAGTTCTCTCATGGCCTCCAACAACACTCATGTGTCTCTCCCTTTCCCCTACTCCAGCTCCTCAATCCTTCCTATTCCTTCTAGTAGCATGCAAGTTAAAAATTTACAGAAATATCAAAAATTTCACCTATAAACACCCAAACTTTCTAATGACTCAGGGACCTCTGAGCTGTGACAATACCCTGTATCTCGAAGGGTAGTCTCAGTTTCTAGGTAGCTCTTTCTTAGTCTCTCCAACTCAGTCCAGTCATTATGTCAACAGACTTCCATGTTCAAATGCCCTTTCCAGGTTATGTTCTCTCCACTAGCACAAGGGATTATATTAGACATAATTACCGCTGTGTCTAACCCTCCTATTTAGTTAATTACTGTATTTAGTTATTTAATTTTGCTGTTTCTATCTAATTCAAAGGAAGATCTATGACCAAAGTATCTTTTTATTGCTACATTAGTGGTGAGAATAACACCTTGAATTTAGGAAAAGTTTTTTTAAACTGCAAGCTTCATTCCTTAGCTTGTATAAGAATTAAAAGATAAAGAATAAGCAAGTTCACACAAGTGCTTCCCCTCATAAAACATAAGATAGAAGTAAATGTCTGATTCTGCATTCTGAGTCTCATTTCTAATTAAGTTTATTTGACTTCAATCTTTCATTTTTCAGCTCATCAGAGAAAACAGCATTGATGCTCTGATTGGCTTTAAGAATCAATCAACATATTTATCGATTGCCTCTTTTGGGCACTGGGTAGGATTAGGTGATATGAGAAAAAAAATTAATATTCATAGTTTGTAAAATCTATTAGAGGGACACATTCAAAGAACTAAAATATGGGCATGGCTGTCATCCCAGCACTTGGGAGGCTGAGGCAGATGGACCAATGCAAATTCAAGGATTGCCTGGGCTACATACATAGCTAGCTCAAGGCCAGACTGAATTAGATAGCAAGAGCCTGTCTCAACAAACAAACAAGAAACAACAACATACACACTAAAGAAATTGGTAAAAGAGAATGGGATCTGCAGGATCAGGGATGACTCTAAGAAGAGCCAGTCTTCAGACATGGCTTTCTAAGATGTACTGAACTGAACCTGTTCTGAACGAATTTTTCAAATATCAATAGGATTTTTTTCAAATGATTGTTATGAAAATGTAAGTGAACTATCCTGGAAGTTGTAATAGTATATAAAATCCATGGAAAATAATTTAGAATTATGTTTAATGATATTGTGAAGAATCCAGAATGCTAAATCCAGTTAAAATCAAAATTAAGCATCATAAATCATTTTAACAGAGGAAAAAAAATTAGAAGTGGTAAACTAAGATTTATCATAAATAATTTTAATAGAGGAATTGAATTAAGAAAAGTGATTAAGATTTAATCTACACAGATTCATGAAATAGTGTGTGCTAGAGGAACATATAGTTGGTAACAAAAGTTGCAATACAATGTTTAGATATAAAGTGTAAGTGCTTCGGCTAGTATGCTTACATCTAAACTTCACCAGGGGAAATAAAGTCGTTAGCCATATGACCTGAATAAATCTAGTATCTTTGGGAAGATCAAAAATCAGATTCTGAGGGAGCCGGGGAGATGGTTCAGTAGAAAAAGCACTTACCTGGCAAGCACAAGGGCCTGAGTTCAATCCCAGATTCCACAAAAAAA